>NW_023458562.1:25047692-25094655 GCF_013731165.1 Rhagoletis pomonella
GTAGAAGACGTCAACACTAACCGCTATAACATACCTATGTATTTATGAATAATAAACTAGTACAACAGGTAACAGTTCCAAACTCGGAATACAAAATATGTACATATGAGCCATTCCTTTTTAAGTCGGGCGGATTTCGTAAAAAAAAAATATCATGTCTCCAATTCGCTTCGAATTTTTAAACGACTTCACAAAAAGAAAAGTTTAGCAATTCGTCGGAATAAAATTTAAATTTTAGCAAAAACCCGATTTTTAACACCTTGCTAAATATATCTCGTCATAAGTTTTCGAAAACAAATTTTGACTCCCACAAAATAAACTAATATTTTAAAAATAGTTCTTAAAAAACGCCAATTTTTTTGAACCATGTTTTTTTTATAGAGAATTAAATTAAACAAGTATTACGATGGTGTAATTTTAAATCTCTAATTTACTAGTCTCCACTGTGCAAATAAACTTCAAAAAAGTTCAACCCCTAAGAGCTAAGTTAGCTTTAGGACAATCATGTCCATCTTATATGGCCGTTTCTTTAGCTTTAAAACGACGTTAAGATGAAATATCTACGGTGAGCAAAACCCGAGATATAACGATTTGAAGAAGTAGATGATTAGTCAGAATCACGAAAAAATCCAAACTTTAACAGATCTGATCCCCAAAGAAAGAATTGAAAAAAATAAATAAATTTCCTCGAATACGTGTTAGCTTATTTCATGTACAGCGCTCATAAAAAAATTTGAAGCGAATCGAAAGAATGACACTAAATTTGGTGGCCGATATGAAAAAGAATGCTTCATATACGAAAGAAAAACTATAAAAATAGAGGAAAGAACTGTGGCTAGTAGAAGCCTTCAACTAAACCTATCTCGCTGTTTCGTCACCCGAAGTTGAAAACATGAAAAATTAGCACCTTTTAATGTTACAGCTAAAAAGGTCGCGATGGCCCGGTTCGGGACCAAAAAATTTAATGTCAGGAGGAGCGGGATCGGGAATGAATATTTAGTTCTGCGTCCATCTCTAATACGTATATATAGTAAGATATTGATTAAAAGCATTAAAATATATTTTTTACCAATATACATACAACTAGGTATTTTAAAAAACATCTACAAAAAAATATAAAATAATCTTATTTTTACAAATATTTCACAAAAAGTGCAATTTAACTACATACCTTTCACTTAAGAAAATTATAACTTATTAAATATTTACATTCATTTAAAATTATATAAAAATAAACGGATTAAAAATTTACAAAAATACGCAGCATTTCGATAAATAGAAAAAAAGTAAGCTTCTTTAGAATAAGGTGGCACCACACAGTGAAATGTTGAAGGTATTTTTAAAGCCATGAAGGACACTTTTTAAGTTAGTACGAGCAGTTAATGGGCATTATTTTAAATGAAGTTTTAAAATCGAGTGGCCGATTGTATTGTTTTTTTGTTTACTCATTAGTAAGTTTAGAGTTTTTCCTTAGTTCGATGAATACAAATTTGTAAAATTTTGTGCCACATAATCAGCATTCCAAAGTAAACGTTCTCTAGCACATATTTTAAAACTCCATTTTTAATCAAAGCATATTTATGTATCTGTATGTAAATTGCATATGTGTATGAAGTTATTTTGTTGTATTTATGTATATTTAAAAAAGGCGAGGAATAGTTATTAAAATAGAAATTGAGTTTAGTGAGTGAGTGAGTAGTTGTATTACTTCTTTGAGAAGGCGCATAATGCAGATAAAAGATAGATATACAATTTTTAGAAAAACTTAGCATGAAACTTACCGGTAGCACATTCAGAGGTCTCGTACGACATGGTTGATTGTACTTCTACTGCATTTTGCTCAGATCTAAAAAGAAAACAAAAATTTAAGAAAAATATGAGTTCTTAGGAAATAAAAAATAAATACGAAGAAATAAAATAGAAATGAATTATTCAAGATCTTTTGCCAATCCTAACCTAAAATTTAAAAATAGGTATTCGGGTATTAGAATAGCTGAGATTCAACTTTAAAAATAAAGTAATATACTTTGTACTGTGGTCTCGCTTTTAAGGAAATATTTACATATTTTTAACCCAATTTAAGATCTAGCCAACTCAAAGAGACATAATAAAATAACATCAAAATTTGCCATTATTCTTACCTCAATATCACATCAGTTATAACTTGCTTTTCCGTATCGGTATATTCAGAACGTCGCCGGCCGATCTTCTTCTCAACATCAGCCTCCACAAATTGTCCCAATGGTCGGGCGGGAAATTCGTTGGCCTTTGGCGGTGGCGCTATATCCAATTTTAACTCCTTTAATTTCTTCAACATACGTTCGAGTGCTTCGATTACGTAGTCATCGTTGTAGCCGAAATTTTTATGCAATTTCACTTGTAAGTATTCAATAATTGAATCCATATCGTTGAGACGCAATAAATCGTGCTTGTGCAAATAGAGTATAGTAACGGCCATGGCGGTGACGACACGCTCACCCTCCAACAGGTAGATGTCCCAAACGCGTAAAGCTAAACTAAATGGTATCTAAAAGGGAAAGGAGAAAAAGTAGAATAAATATATAGATATGCATACATAAAATGTGCGCAATAAATATTACATACATATAATATTAAGCCGTAAAGGTGAATGAAGTAATGAAAAAGAAAGTAAGCAGGCAGGCACACAATCAAAGTAAAACATATTTGGCGATGGACTACCATAAATGGACGGTGACCAAAACTGTATTTTAAGCAATACATGTATTATTATTGATTTAATATCTTGTGTTTTATTTTGATCTAATAAAAATGGGATTGCCTTAATACATGCGTGTAAGAACTTTTAATAAGTAATATTGCGATGTTTACGCATTTGAATTTTTATTTATATTATTACAAGAATTTACATTTGTAATAATTTTTCGTAGGTATCGGACAATTGAAATCAAAAACTTTTAACAAACAATCCTAATATATAAGGGGTATTCCCTTAAACTGAAAGCCTCGAAAGTATCGAAATAAAAATTTAAATTAAGTATTTTTCGTGTTTTCAGATTTCCAGTTATTCAAGTTTAAGGAGATCGCCTAATTAGTTCACTTTTCCGTACTCACCCGCTCCACAAAGATCACAAAGAACCACTTGATCGAATACAAAATGGCATCGACATTGTGCTTCATAAAATGCTGATGCAGCTTGCGCATCAACTTCGATAATATCCGATCGTGATGTTCTAGGAAGCGCGTCAATTTTGGGAAGCCCTCAATAAATAAACCATGCATAGCATACTTCCGATCAAAGATCAATTGATTGAGTGCCCAAAATGCCTCCTCCTCTTGCATATAGAGTAAGAGCACACCAGCCAAGCAAGCCATACCTTGGCAATAACCCAATTCTGGATTATATATGCTATACGCATTTAGCACATTAAATAGAGAGCACTGCTTAACGCTATACCGCTGGCGGTAAGCGAGATTATCACGAAATTGGCGATTCACATCAGAATCGATTTGTCGCACCTCGGTGGAGTATTTGCGCGCCAATGCTAACATAGACGCATATGTATCACGATTGGCCGCTATTAATTCGTCAACATTCAGCAACTTTTTCCATGCTGGCCAACGCATACGATCCGGTATACCTTTGAAGACACGTCGTCGCACCTTCTCGTTGTTGGGATTCCAATTGGCAAGCATTTTCACCCATTTCTTGTCGCGCTCCAATTCAATTTTGGTTCGCTGCAGCTCCTGTGAGTCGCGGGTATCAGGCAGGCGGGAGTCGTGCATGAAGCCATATCTATGCAGGTAAAGGAGAACAAGAAGAAAATACAGTAACTGTGAGAAAAAATGTAAAAGTAATGCTTTAGAATGTAAACTCTTGTAAATGAAGGCAAGTAACAGGTATTTATGTACATATACATATGTATAGTCGTTTGTTTGTATTCAGCTATGTTGGCAATTGAAGGGTTCATTGTAAGAGAATGGTATGTGGCACGGAACCAAGCTAGCAATGGGAAAAGAAAGAAGCTCACGACAGTGCACAACACACGTTTTGCATTATTTTAAAACATAAAACAAATAAAAAATTATGCACAAGTTGTTGCTTTTGTGTATATTTTCATCTTTTTGTTATTGTGTACTCTTATGAACACCTTTTATATTTGAGAGCTCTTATTATAATAGTAACTATAAAATGCAAAGTAGAATGCTTTTACATACATATTTTCTGCTGAAATTGCCTCAAGTGGCATTTGGCGCAGCGCATGAAGTGGAGTGTCGGCTGGTTACGGGAGGTGCATGCGCTCATGTAAAACATTGGCAAATTGCCCGGAAATGCTTGTGGTGGCCAACATACACACAACAACAAAAAGGAAGTGCTACTACAACTGCAGCTACCATCCATGAGCGTTTACGAGGCGGCAAAGAATAGCACCGGATTAGCGATTCGGTATTTATTAGGAGCTCATTTTGCATCTATACATATTTTTAGTGCATGCAACTGATGAAATGCATATTTTCTTATTTTATTCTGTGCATTTAAGAACTACAGTGGTGGGAAAATAAAAAGGCACGCGACATTTTAATAAGTTTTGGTTCTTTTTTTTAAGCCGACTACAAAAAAGGAGAAGGTTATAATTTCGTCGGAATATATTTTTTTTATGTATGTTACCGCCTAACTTTGGACCACGTTAACCGATTTTTATAATGCATATTATTTTTTATGAAAGTATACATAGAATGCTATCATACAAAAACCAAGCAAGTCCTAATTTCAAACTTTGTACGAAAATTCGGAAAATTCGACAAAGGTTCATCAAAATTTCGAACTTTTTAATCAGAATTTTTAGACAAATTTTGGTATGGCGTTTTATAGCCCATTAAAATTAAGGACATGCAAATGTTCGAAAACTCTTTTATATCGAAGAAAATGCACATCATAGTCGTAAAAAAATGCCAAATATCAACGGTAAGTCCTAGCTACTTAGAACTTGCACTTTATTGTGCTGAAATTTAAGGGGCTATACGGCCGCTGTGGTGTAGTGGTAAGCAGTGCGCGCTTCCACTCCGCAGCACCTGGGTTCAAGCCCTGGCCAAGGCAACATCGCAAAAAATATAGAAAAAAGATTTTTTCTTAACAGCGGTCGTCCCTCGGCAGACAATGGCAAACCTCCGAGTGCATTTCTGCCATGAAAAACAGCTTCTCATAAAAATACAATCGCCGTTCGGAGTCGGCGTAAAACTGTAGGTCCTCCGCTTTGTGTGACAACACTAACATATGTGTAAGCGCCAATCTATTATTATTAATATTATTATCATAAAACCTCATACCTATACATAATTCTGACTAAAAAGTTTGATAAAGCTTAATATAATTACATATTGAAATAAAAAGATGGAAATTTTGATATCTGTTGAAATTAGTCGAATTTTTAGAAATCTTGTATAACGTTTAAAATTTTGATTAATATGGATTTTGTTAGACAATGAGCTAGCTATACATTAAATAGATAAAAAATAGCCAAAACTTCTTAAAATGTCCCGTTCCTTTTCGTTTGCATTAAAATTCCGACTTTACTGTTTTTGGACCACTGTAATGTACATAGATATATTTGTTTACTTTTATGAATATCAATTTCAAGTCGGAGCATACATATGTAGATGCCGGATGAAGGATTTTAATTAAGGTTTATTAACGCAAATTTTTTATCAAGTTTCGTGACCCAACCACAATAGGCCACTGTTGGACAGCACTGTGAGATTTTATACATTAAATTGTTAATCCTGCTTCCAATTTACCCAGAATAATATGTACATACATATATACATGCATACATAAGTATATACATAAATAAGTAAGTTGGCCTTAGCTTTGCCTGATATGGAAATGCGTTATTTTATTCGAAGAATGAATCATTCCTATCAGAACGAGGAGTGAGTGGCAAGTTCATATGTATTTAGTCGTACATGCACAAGTACATATATAGATACATTTGTATCTGCAGTCAAATTTAGAGGATATCCCTCCATTTAACGTGAACATTTGCGAATTTAAGTGTGTTACACATCAACTGTGCCATGTCCAACAACTTCACACTTTCAGGCACATGTGTGCGTACAAACAGATGTAGATATTTACATAAATATTTTCCAAAGTATTTTTTTGTTCTTTATAATTTAATTAAACACTGATTGTATTTTTAGAAATACGCATGTATATATGTACATATGTAAGTGCTTTATCGAATGCGATGGTCTACATATACCTAACAAATTAAAAATAGGAATAACTTTACGCTTTTTTTTTTTGCTGGAAGTGATGAAAAGCACTTAAAAAAAAACGTTTTCGAAAAAAAAATCTAGCAGGCATGAGCCAACGTGAAAATGTGGTCTGCAGTCGAATCAAATTTTAGTTTTGGGGATTATGCCAACATACACTTGGATGAAGCAGCGATTATCCAGCTTCATTAAAACATATCTAAAAAATAAGTTATTCATGTTTCTCAAATTCAAAATTTCAAGAGCACAACATTAAATCATTGTCTTTTCCAGAAGAACGTATCCTGTCTAAAGGCGAATTCGACTAAGTAATATTAAGTATGGCAAAATCAACTTTTTTTCGGAGTATTGGACCAAATCAATTTTTTTTTTAAGAGATTGACTCATAAGTAAAAACGTTATTTCTCCGTTTTTCGAAGTTAGCCTCAGATCTCGATTATGGGCTTTCGAAGTTCGAAATTGGACCTTTGGTAAAAAGTTATTTTTAATTGTTGTATGTAAACAACAAAAAATGTAAAAATATGGACGTAGTCCGCCTATTGCCCTTATTTAAACGGTATGTAACTTTTTTGTACAAACTTATATTAAAGGTGCTATAGGGGTCAAAAATCAGATCTTTGAAAAATTAAAAAAATTATATTTCAAAAAAATTTTAACTGATGTTTCACCTCTTATAGCAGTTGTAATGTAAGGTTGCACAAAAAAAGATATACAGAGCAAAAGTCGGACCACGTCTATATTTTACTTTTTTAGTTGTTTAAAAATAATTTTTTACCAAAGGTCTTATTTCGAACTTCGCAGGCCTATATGTCGATTTCCGAGGCTAACTTCGATAAATGGAGAAATTACTTTTTTAATCATGACTCAATCTCTTAAATAAAGTAGATTTTGTGCAACACCCACCCAAGTCCTGTACAGTGTTATTACTATCAAAAAAAAATTTTGTTCTTTTTTGAACCGTATGAAATGTGAATGCAAGTATTGTAGCGTTGGCCATGTGTTGGCATTAGTTATTTACCATTTTTGAACAAAGCACTTGAAAATGCGAATTTGGGTCATAGTAAACGACCAGAGGGCAATGATGGTTCTTACTGCTTGAGAAAAAACAGTGTATGTTAAAAACATATCTACAAGATAAAAAAAAACATTCAAGTTCACCCCGAAACATTGTAGTGGGCCTCAAGACGATACGAAGTAGAGAATAATAAATTAGGAACTGCAGCCGACAAAGTCATTTGAAAACACATCAATTAAAATTATTGCCCCATCGTGAGTTCACGTTACAGTTCAGCATTTAATTATCTTCTTGTACTAAATTAAATATGTGCATATGTAGATATGTATGTACATAGCACATATATATACATATGCATACATAAGTTAAATGTTTATTTTATTCCAAAGGATACTTACTTGTCCGTAATGTGATATAACTCAAATGTGGGATTCTCCCAAGGGTCAACCACATTCTTAGGATCCAAACCTAGTGAGTAGCGATTGAAAATTGCTTCACGTTCATCGGCTGCACGTTGCAGCAACGCCTCTTGATCGTCGAGCGCCGATATATTCTTTCTGCTGATGTTATTGGTTAACGGCGGAGTATTTACGGTATCCCCTCCAGCGGCCGCTGCGGTTGAAGCCGCTGAATCGCTACTTGTCGTTATGTGCGTAGTTGTTGTATAGTTTGTAGCGGCGGGTGCAGTGGCAGGCAAGTTGTTTGTATTATTTACATTGCTGTTGGTTGTGTTCGTTATATTGTTGGTGTTGGCGCTGTTGGTGTGATTATAGCTATTGCTGTTACTGGTGATGATAGTGACGCTATTGACGTGCATAGTTGAATTCATGTTGGCAATTTTTGTTTTCTTTTATTTCTTTTGGTTTGTTGCAAGGCAGGGAGTTGTGCTGGCGGGGATAGGCGATAGCCACTGGCACTGAAGGCTGCCGTAAATCGAATTGTATGCGTTGGAAAGCCGAAATATTCGTAGCCCAAAAAGAAAATGTATCTCAAAGTATGTATAATGATTGATATATGTAGTAACTTGGTCCAGGGGATGTATTATGGTTATATATTTGGAAATTTGGAATTGCTTTTATTTTATTGTACTAAAGTTTTGGGTCCTCGGAAGTTTTTGGTCATTGATGTAATTGTTGAGCTCACGGTGCCTCTTACAACAACCGGGTTTTAATTACCTCGGGAATTACACTCAAATATTTAGATTTTTGCACGGTGGCACACAAGCCATGAAATTTGACGCCCCCGCTTTAGCGTGAAGGCAGTTAATGCTCTAGTTGCTGCCAATCAGATCAAGTTCAGCAAGACTACCGCTTTGTATACATTTCTTCACATAATTTGTGAAATTTAGAGAATAGCCTTACGTTTTTTATGTTAATTGCTATAGGAAAGAAATACTCAAATATTTTTATATATTTCTTATCGCTTCAACTTCCTTTGCTTTTTTATTCGTGCGCAAACTGATACACGCACAAGCATTTTGCCAATCATCAAAATTTCTCTCCATTCGCTGGACTGCGTACTCCTGCATCCACTTTTCTTTTACTTCCTTTTCCCACTAAACTATATCGCTGTTAATTTTATTACACTTTTATCAATATTTCGATATTTCTTGTATATTTTGCAACCATTCTATTGGACTATTTACACATAATTTCCAACGAATTTATTAATTATTGCAATTTCTCCAGCACAACAGAACTGTGAAAACCACTCGGAAAGAATTTTTGACAACACTGACAGTTAAAATTACGAATGACAGTGGAAGGCGCATAAGATGAATTGTAAAATAAAAAGAAAATAAGTAAAAACTGGTCAGTGCTGTTTCTTTTTTTATCACCAGAGGGAAAAAATCATGTCTGTTTCGTGTTTTGTGAGCAAAAACAGGAATAAACGATTTAAATTTATTGGCCCGTAGTTATAATCAAAATAAAGTCGAGTCCAAAGCTAAATTCAGATTTTTTTTGACAGATATCCCATTGTAAGTTATGTCAAAAAGTTGCTTTTAACTTTAGAGTCGACTTTATTTTGACTATAGCTACAGGACATTAAAATTAAAAATTCTATACGATTTTTTATCCCCATATATGAATGCATAATGGATATATAACGGCAAATGTTTTTAAACGTTTAGATGAATTCCATGAAAATATTTGCCTCCCCAATCCGATAGCACCTAACTCCGCCTTTTTAATGGGCGTTGGCAACCATTACAATAGAGGTGGTAAACTATCGATAGTCTATCGATATTCACCAGAGAAAAATCGGATTGGGGCGTATTCATAGTCAAAATTAAGTTGGTACTTAAAGTTGTCGTTCCGAATGTACTGATGACGTTAGGCCAGCATAGTTGCCACAATATATTGGGGCGTATGCATAAAACCTTAGCAATGCTTTTTCTTAAAGATTCACACATTTTACTCGATTTTATCAAACAAATTTAAGTGAAAGGTATGAAATGTTAAGTAAAAGCAATTGCTTATTTTTTATTCATACGGCCCATTATATTCATTTATATAAAATTATTGTCGCTTTGTGCAAGGCCCATTCACCATTTTTGTGTCTTAAATTAGGAAAATTTTGAAAAACTATCGAAAATGAAAAAAAAAAAAACCAAACCCATCGATAGTGCCTGTAGTGACATCGATAGTTTGCCACCTCTACATTACACATAGCCGGCAAAATTTATCAATTGGCGCAAAGCAAAAATAAACAAATTACAATGAAGTTCGTATTTCACTTTTTTGCCTATTAATCAATTTTAATAAATGTTATTTTTTTTATAGATTAAGTGTCGATGGCTTGCTGGTCTACTTTCCATACGAATACATCTATCCAGAGCAGTATGCATATATGCTGGAGTTGAAGCGCACGTTGGATGCGAAAGGCCACTGCCTGCTGGAGATGCCCTCGGGTACAGGCAAAACAGCAACACTACTTTCCCTCATCGTAGCATATATGATAGAACACCCTGATGTAATTCGAAAATTAATTTACTGTTCGCGTACCGTACCAGAGATTGAAAAAGTTATTGCGGAGTTACAAAATCTGATATCTTACTACGAAAAGAATGCACCAGAGCCACCCGGTTTGCTGGGCTTGGTGCTTAGCTCACGAAAAAATATGTGCATACATCCTGAGGTGAGTGCAGAGCGTGAGGGCAAGGCAGTCGATGGAAAATGTTATGGTCTAACAGCAAGTTACATCCGCGAACGGCACGAGGTAGAACCCGAAAATACGCCAATATGTGAGTGTATTGGAGTAATAATAAAAGGGGGTGAATCCTACAACTATTTCTAAAATAATATATACTTTGTTTCAGGCCAATATTATGAAGGTTTCTTATTAGAGGGCAAAGAATCAATGATGCCACATGGTGTGTATAGCATTGACGACCTCAAAGAATATGGACGCATGCGTAACTGGTGTCCATACTTTCTGGCACGCTTTGCTGTAACCTATGCACAAATTGTCGTCTACAGTTATCACTATCTGTTGGATCCAAAAATTGCCGAAGTTGTATCCAAAGAGATGACTAAGCAATGCTGCGTGGTCTTCGATGAGGCACACAACATCGATAATGTATGCATCGATTCGATGAGTGTGAAAATCAATCGACGTATAGTCGAGCGCAGTACAAATGCGCTGAATAATCTACAGAAAAGGGTGCAAGAGTAAGTTCTTAGAGTTGCTTTGAATATTTCTAAACTATTGCTTAAATTCTCTTCATTTCGTTCCATAAATTGATTAGCATCCGTGAAGAAGGTGCCAACCGATTGAATGAAGAGTATCAACGCATGGTGCAAGGTTTAAAAGATGCGCTGGTGCAACGTGAAACCGATATGGTAATGGCCAATCCCGTACTGCCCGCAGATGTGCTTGAGGGTCAGTTTGGAATTAAAGTTAAAATAACTTAAACGCAATTTGTGTATTGCTTTAAATTTCAGAGGCTGTGCCCGGCAATATACGTAACGCTGACCACTTTCTCAGTTTTCTGCGTCGATTTGTAGAGTATATTAAAACACGTCTACGTGTACATCATGTTGTGCAGGAGTCACCCGCTGGTTTCCTAAAGGATGTAGCTACGAAAATTTGCATTGAACGTAAGCCATTGCGTTTTTGTGCCGAACGACTGGCCAGCCTGCTGCGAACATTGGAAATTAACGACATGACAGAATATGGCGCGCTGACATTGGTAATAGAAATAAATAAAGCAAATATAGACTTATGATCATAAATGGTAAAATTCATCTGCAGATAACACATTTTGCTACTTTAGTTTCTACCTATACCAAAGGTTTCACAATAATTGTAGAGCCTTTCGATGATAAAACGCCGACCGTAATAAATCCTATACTGCACTTTAGCTGCTTGGACTCTTCCATAGCCATGGCGCCTGTGTTCAAACGCTTTCAAACGGTCGTTATTACATCAGGCACACTTTCGCCTATGGACATGTATCCGAAAATTTTAGACTTCGACCCAGTTATAATGAGTTCATTCACAATGACGCTGGCACGTCCTTGTTTGCTGCCAATGGTGAGTACCTCCCAGCGATCTAGACTGCTCTAATTTGAACGTTCACTGTAATTTCTTATGCAGATTGTTTCGAAGGGCAATGATCAGGTGGCGATTTCCTCGAAATTCGAAACACGTGAGGATACAGCAGTCATACGCAACTATGGCCAACTGCTGGTGGAGACGGCGAAGACAGTTCCCGATGGCATTGTTTGTTTCTTTACTTCTTATCTCTATCTTGAGTCTGTAGTCGCTTCGTGGTATGATCAAGGCATCGTGGACACCTTACTGCGCTATAAGCTGTTATTTATTGAAACACAGGACAATGCTGAAACAAGCTATGCGCTTATGAACTATGTTAAGGTGAGTTTGATTTTCTAAAATGAGACATATCACTCTACATTTACATTTTCCCAAATCGAAGGCATGTGATTGCGGCCGCGGCGCTGTGTTATTAGCCGTAGCGCGCGGTAAAGTATCTGAGGGTGTGGATTTTGACCATCATTATGGCCGTGCCGTACTTATGTTTGGCATTCCCTATGTCTATACACAGTCGCGCATACTTAAAGCGCGTCTTGACTATCTGCGCGATCAATTTCAGATAAGAGAAAATGATTTTCTCACCTTCGACGCAATGCGTCATGCGGCGCAGTGCGTGGGACGCGCCTTGCGTGGTAAAACCGATTACGGTATTATGATCTTTGCTGACAAGCGCTTTTCGCGTCAAGATAAACGTAGTCGCTTGCCCAAATGGATACAGGAACATTTAGTGGATAGTTTTTGTAATTTAAGCACAGAAGAAGCTATGCAGTTGGCACGACGTTGGTTACGACGCATGGCACAGCCATTTACGCGTGAAGATCAGTTGGGTATATCGCTGTTGACTTTGCAACAATTGGAGAATTCTGAGAAGGAGAAATTAGAGCGGCAGGCGCAAGGCAAAGAAGGCGTGGGCGGCGAAGTGATGGAACTGTGATGCGGAGGAAGAGCAGAGCCAGCTGAATGGAGGAAAAACATGCAATTCGTGCAAAATCCATTAAATTTTGTTATTAACGCTCTACCCAAAGTGGTAGGATTTCGTAATTCAATAAGAAAGTGCGGAATCTAAAATGAATTGGCGCCATATAGTGTTGTGTGCCACCAAAGGTTGAAATTAACAAAACAAATAAAAATTCATAATAATAATTACATTAATTTATTGTCAAATTAATTTAAAAATAACCACAAAGAAAAAACATAATTTAAACGTGTTACCAATTACCCACCTTTGAAATTTAGACCTGTTGATTGTGTGTTGCATTTGTCTTCCGGTTAGCAGCGGAATACCAGCCGGTTGTTGTTGTGACATAACTTATTGTCGGCTGCTTATTTTAGGGCTGCGCTTACTTTTTGCCTTGTGCTTTTTTATTTGTTGATGTTTTAATTTTTTACTCGACTTAATTTTTGCTGTTTTGTTTTTGTTTTGTCTCAAGTCCACCAAACTGATCGCACTGGTACGCTGGCCAGTTCAATAACCAATTAAATCGCCTAATTAACTGACAAGCCAAAAAAGCGCTAATGACATTGGGCGTTCTGTGCAATTCTAATACCTTTACCTTTCCTTCCGCTCAATTTATATGAGCAATTATTCTTAATTTTTTATTTTTTTTATTTTAGTTTTCCCCTTTTTATTGTAGCATTGGCTTAGATTTCCTATTTACTTTGTCTCTGCGCCGCTCCTTTCTAATTTATTTGCATACATAAAAATATATTAAAGTGCCTTTGCATTTTGGGTTTGTCCAAATCGATTATAAGCAGGCTTCTAATTATTTCCTAATTTCGTTTCGGTAAAAAAGCCTAATTTGTTTGTGGTTTTCTTAAACTTGTATACAGAGCGTTGCTTTATTCATTGTAGAAAATTTATTATTACTTCAACGTTGATATATTCTGACCGTTATACTCAATCTTAATCCCGATTTAACGTGTTCATTTTTGCTTTTGTCAAGTAAGTCTGTGAATTGACTATAGCTTTTTTTCGTCAACGACCTATATATAGCACAAATTATTTCTATACTAGTTGGGATCTACATCTAATATATTCCAGCTACAAATATCTGCAAACTTTTTGTAAATACATACCAATTTTACTAATGAGCCTCAACGATTTTAAGGCTTTTTCGAGGTTAGCTTGTATGAGAGGTATGCGTTAAAATTTACCAATTTTGTGCATTTTTTGTGTGTTCTTTTATAATATTGTTATAAACATACATACATATGTATGTACGTACAAACTTTCGGAGTAATATATTCACCGGTGCGCTTTTTACGTTTTTGACCTTAGGATTGCATGGGAGGTATGCTTTAAAATAAACCAATCACGCCCATTTTTTGTATTATTCTTGATTTATGTCCATTAAAGTTACATATGAAAAATTGAGACCCTACGCCAACTGCTGCTTTTTCGGGAGCACTCCTATGATCCCGACAATACATAGTTCAGACAATTTTCAAAAATCCAGATAATAAACAATCCAGACAGGACATAATACAGACATAACCAAATCCCGACCAAATCAAATCCAGGTAACATAGTATTCAGACAAGACAAAATCCCGACAACTGTAAATCCCAACAAGACACAATCCAGGCGAAATCCTCGCCAACCACCAGGACGAAAGGGGTCTGGCTACAGCTTGGTATGCCCGACCGCAAACCAATGCCGAGGGTAAACAACCGGAAAATCGTCGGAGCCTGCTCTCTTGCTCTCGGCGCACACAACAGAAATTGCCAACAAAGTACAGAGCCGTAGCAAAGTCAATTCCGCAATTCGGCAGTACTTTGGGAAAATACAAAGAAACATTGTTGCAAACATACAAGGCCATGGGCCGACGCGGTTCTAAATTATGCAGTGCCTGCGTGGTCGCCGGGGACAATTGGGACGCAGTGGACGAAGCTACAGACATCCCAAACACAACACCACTGACAGCCAGGGGATGTGTTCTAATGTCGCCAGAACATCACATCCACAGTTAATCCTGAATTCTCCCATTAAGGGGCACAACATCATGCTCAGCAAGCAGTTCCCAGTAGAGTGCTACAGTCGTCACACCTGGGACTGGGACTCTACAGTCGGGCTATTAACGGCATTTACAGATAGGCTATTACCACCTACACAAACTCCAGTCGAGTGAATGCTGTCATCAGTATACAATCACCAGCTGTGAATGAGTGTGAGCTTCAACTGCCACGAGACACCCGCGTAACTCTGGCCCGACTCGCCTCCCAACATCTAACATCAATGTCCAGCATGTGGAGATTCCCCCCATGAGGCCAACCACCTCTTCACATGCCCACTCAATCCAACTCAACTAATACCCCTCTCCCTCTGGTTCGACCCCATCGAAATATCAAGTTTCCTTGACCTACCGTTGTTTGAGCCTGCGGGCAATTACGGGCTAAGTAAGCTGTTACAACAACAACCATGTCTTTTATGCATTACTTTTGAGTGAAAACAGAAGACAATCATGACAAAACCCCGACAAAATATAAAAATAATTGCGCGATTTTTTAAATGATTTACATATTTTGCCGAGATTTCTTGGCTGGATTGTATACGCGCATAGTCGAAAAAATTTCCCATACAAATTGGCCCGTCCTAATCCTCTTTATGAGTGCTGTCTTTCAAGAAAATTGCATGTTTTGTTTTCAAATTTTTATCTATATACATATGTATGTACATAAATTCATTCTGTAACTCATCTCAGCTGCAAAACGTTCTAAAGATCAAGCTGTTCCCAACTAAAAACTATGGCTAATATCAAAATATTTTCCGAAGTTAACTATTATCAACTTTAAACGGCTTTCAACCTCAAAATGTTCTCAATTATAAACTGTTCCGAAGGGCCGATTTTGATATTAAATCAATTAGAAGCTTTTCTCTAAAGGAATACTTAATTATTTTCAGGCTATAAACTGTTGCCAAGTCTAAAGATAATTTTTTCTACAATGCCTTAATATTTCAATAACTGGCACAAAATTAAGCTACGAGTTTCAGCGGCTTTCGGTTTCGGTTTGTTAGACACTTAACTAACGAACTACAATTTAAACCAAATTCTAAGCACTAAAAACGTTAAAATAATGTTTTCTTCTCTGACTATCTATATTTTAGTAAGTACATAAAAAACATATTTATGTTTGCACATACATACATACATACGTGTTGCTACATACATACATACATATGCAAGTAATTAACTCTTCTAAGTAAAAATTACGATTATTTGTTACAATCATAAATTGTTTTTTTTTTCGCGCAAAAAATTGCTAATTAACTATAACTTTTTATAATTATCACGTAATTTGAGTAAATTAGTGTGGTTATTATTAGCAAGGTTGCCTGGGTGCTTGTGCCAACAGCTCGCTTGAAAATGCTTGGGATCACCGTGATTCATTTATACGAGTATACTCAATTAACTTACAAATTTTTTCTACGATAATTTTCAGCGCAAATGCTCATTTTTCTTAGAAGTCTTGGTGTAATTTCCGCTATAAATTTTTGAGTTTAATAAAATTTGTGCACTATTCCAAAGAAGAATATCATTATGTAAGCCATATAGGTTAAAAAAAGATGGATGTAGGAAAATTTACGTACTTAATTCAATCAAAATATAAGCTGTGCTGCTGCTAGGCATACAGGAACCAAATATGTAACCCTGCTGCTTTTTTAAGAAGAAATGATATTCGCATTTTTGACGAATACTTCAACTTTCGGGGAACATATTCTTGGTGCCAGTATAGTTATTACTCATATGAATTGGCGCTTTCTACATACTCACATATATATGTAGGTGTAGTAGCCTATAAAAAAATATAAAATTTTTCGAGGGAAACTTTTCTTTCTTTTAATATTTTTTGGTTCAAACATGAAAGCACAAATTACAATTTTTTTTTCAAGCAAAATCGGCAAAATTTAAGCTCATATTCATAGTTGCCACCTACCTGGAAATGAAAATACATAAATAGACATACATAAAAAGGAAAATATTTTAAGATTAGCATCGAATTGAAGGCGTTTGTTTTTGAACTTTAAATTTAATCATTAAAGCATATTTTAATAGAGATAGCAGCTGTCTGCAAAAAATTAAAAGAAAATTTAAACAATTTCAAAGCAGTTATCCAACTACAATTGTTAATGAATTCTTTTATACAAACAAAAAATTGTGTAGGGTTGCCACTTTTTTGATTTCAGGAGAATCAATTATTTTAAAATTAGCATAATTTTCAAATCTACCGTTTCCTTTATTCGACTTCCGGTGCTTTGGAAACATATATATGTACCTTCTCGTCTGCCTTCGTAAGGCAGGGCTATTGGGAGATCTTCCACTATAGCTTGGAAAGAAAAGAACTTAATCAAAAAGCCCTGCCTGAAAGCATAAATAAATATTTGGCATTTCTTTTGAATTTTGATGCTTCCTACTGATTCAATGGTGGTAGTACGCACCTCTAACCTACTCGGCTACAGCGACCGTTCTTATTTTGCCGACTGTGATAATTGCATTTCAAACTCTTCATGCTGATATATTTAGCTCATCTTGTTTGAGTTTTTTGAGAATTTCTTTTATAAAAGTATTTATCTTCTCTCAAATAATAGAAACGTGTTTTGAATATGATCCACATCAGTTCATGAATACGATTTTTAGTAATAACTCGTCTACACCGCCACCTGGCGTGTTAATTTTTTCATACAAATCTTATTTTCTTAATTTCAAACACAATAAAAAAGAACTAGCCATATTTTTAAGGAAAATCAAAACTACTAAAAATTCATAATTAACTTAAGAATAGAGTACCCAGAAAAATGTTTAGTAGCGTTGCAACAATTTTATTTTATCGAAATTTAAAACGAAAGTGACGATATTATGACATGAGTACAAACAGGTTATGTGCTAATGAAAAAGGAAGGTTTATTTAAATATTGCTTTAAAAAATTACACTTTAAAATCTTTTATTTAGTTTTTTTCCAAACTGGTATTATCAAAACAAAAAAAAAAAACGATTTTAAAAGAAAACCTTTCGAAAACTCATTTTCTTGTTAAATTGATTCAAACATTGGAATTTTTTAATACGAATTTCAATCTAAAAAACTTTGAGAAAATTCTTATTCATACCCAGTAAAATTTTAAGGAGATGGAAAATTCTTTTTTATTTATACTTTGGTTTCCTCAAAATTGGCAACGAAAACGAAAACGACAATACATGTAAATACAAATACATACCCATAAAAAAGAAAGCGTTTTTAAAATATGTACTTTTTTCAAAATTTTCCCTATTTCAACATCTACTTTTTAGATTTGGCATTATCAAAAAAAAAAAACAAATACAAAATAAATTTTAAATGAAATCTGTTCGAAAAATATTTAATTAAGACACTCTTTTTCTAAACAGTGTTACCAGCTTTTATAAAAATTAATTAAAGCATTCAAATTTTTTTATACGAACTTCAAACTAAAGGTGTTAGTGGAAATTCTTTTGCGCAGAAAAATTGTTGAGTAGAGTTGCCATTTTTCTATTCAAACTTATATTTCTGTAAAATTGAATGCGAAATGACAATTCTATACTAATATTGATACATAGCAATATTAAAATATTGTCCTAAAAATCTCGCAATTTCAAATTCGAATTGAAATTGAAATCGCATTTTCTTAGACAAAAGATTTACAATTATGCATCTAGTGCAATTGCATACGCACATAAATCCATACATATGTACTACAAATGTACTATGAAATTTTTAATATAGATGGGGGCCCATGTCGTATGAGTGACGTCAAATCCTTTCGGCGGTACTTTGGGTTACGTATACGCACGGCACTCAATTTTTAAGCAAAGAACCAGCAAAGTTAAAAAAATGCTGCCGAAATAAAAAAATCATAAATGATAAGTACATTATAAATACTGGAATATTACCACACCAACAAACTGTTGCTTCAAAATTTACTTCCTCTAAAAATATTTCCTTTACGTTTTTGTTGATTTGCGGTTTCAGCAGAGTAATAAACACAAATCAAAGGCTCTTTAGCTACAGCTAACAATGACTGTTGAAGCGAGTGGGGGTGGTGGTGCTGGTGGGGGAGCACTGTGAGAGCCCTGAGCAAGCGCTGTGAGCGAGCAGCGTACATGAATGACAATCAGTGACTCAGTGACCGCGGAGACAAGTCCAACTTGGTAAGGCGATATCAGCTAGTATAGAATTTCATAGCGGAACTTACCCCCTTGGCACACAAACGAAGGAGAGCCAGTGAATACATATACATAAATATATGTGCATATAAATATATATACATATGTAAAATGTATCGTTGTGTTCAATAAGCGGAAAGCTCAAAATATACTTCAATGCTGTTAGCAGAATATTGAAGTGTGCTTGATATTTGCAAACATTACAAGAACATAGAGAAGAGAATAATAACAATAACAACCAATAACTAGCAAGAATGGTAATTGAGAACTACAGTATTTGCTTATATTGAAGAGTAACTAACTAGTTTCTCAGGGGCTTTGGAAGCTTTTGGGAGCGTAGCGCTTCCTGTGGTCCTCCAAAGAAAACAAAGTTAACTCTCCGGCTTAAAGTATTGTAATTCAAACTGATGCTGACACTGAGCGGAAAATCAGCTGCCGAATTGGCAACGACTCAAATGCAGAGTATTATAAATAAGAAGAAAAAAACATAAGCGATAGCTACAACAACTACAAATATATTAACACAAAAATTGAAGCAAGCAAAAACAGCAGCTCGATCCCATACACACACACACACATGCGCACACACACACACATACACACCCGTACAAGCGTAACGTAATTCGCGCAACTGAGCAGGAGGCAAACCAATAAAACAACAGCAAAGAAGCAAAAAAAGAACTTTCGATTTTTCATAATAAAAAGGTTTCCACTAAATGACGAGCCGTTTAGTCGGCTATCGATGCTGTCGAAAGTGAAACGCGACACGCCAAACATCAAACACTAACAAATAAATAAACGCGCTGCAAACAATCGTGTGCAAAAAAATAAGAAAATAAAAATCCTAAGCAAAAAGTGCCCGCGACGCGTAACATAAACGTAAGAGTTCCATAGCGAAGTGAGGCGTTGAGGGGTGGCAGTGCGCGCAAAATATAAAAATTTTCGTAATTTCTAAATTGCGAAAATATACACATAAAACACACCAAAGCGACTTTTTTAAACCAAAAAAAAAAAAACGAAGAAAATTGAGTTTTCATATTCGCTCTAACAGTATTCGAAACGAATTTCATATTCTAATCCTTCAAAGCTGCCTACGCCTGTTTTTAATCACATTTTCTTAATATTCAACAAAATACCTTCAATTCAAAGTAGAATCGAAATGAAGCAGTTGAGTGAAACCGTCGGTCAACAGCAACAAAATGGCTTAGCTAGCACGGCAGGCCAGCATCAGGTAGTGCAACAACAACCGCCAAATCAAGAACGCCATTATGGCGAGAATCTGACGAGCAACGGCGACCAGAAAGAGCTGCAGACACAATTACAGCTGATGCAGGCGCCAGCACCACCACCAAGCAAGCATGGCTTGCAGCTGGCCTTAACGATGAATGGTAGCAGTGGTGGTGGCGGTAGCGGTGGTAGCAGCAGCAGTTCAAATGGCAAGAGTGTTGGCAGTGAAAATGGCAAGTGATTGAGAATTAACTACATACATACATATTTAGCCAGTATGCAAATTTACATTCATATATGGCCAGTTTAGAGAATAGAGGGTGACACAAAATTGGCTAAACTTTTATTTGGATAAATAACACGTACTTGAACCGATTTGGAGCTTTTTTAGAGACCAAAATATTTAGAACAGGTCGTGTGAGGTTTGTTATCCCTCCAATTTTTGACTCACTTGTGTGCAGCTTTTTTTGCATTATTTTTGTCATTAAAAATTTGTTTGGCTCAGTTATGACAATCGCAGCGAAACTATTATAATAAAAAGAAATTTGGAGATGTAATTTTTTTTCTAAATATTTCCAGTTTTTTACTGTAACGTTGCCAAACGTGTTGATTTTTAAAAGCAAAAATATTCTTAATTGTAAATATATATTAAGTTTTATATAAAAAAAAAAATTGTTTAACTAAAACTTTTATTTTTTAATATGGATTTAGAAATGCTTTTTAAAGCACAAAATTATAATTAAAATTTGGATTTTTTTAGAAAAGTCATAAACTTTCAAAATACAAATTTTTTGCTACTTTGAATGCACAAATTTCCTTCAAACGTGTTTTAAAAAAATTCTTATTTTGAGAAAAACCAGGTACTACTTATTGAATCATAAATTTAGAGAAAATTTTAATGCATTCGTATTATTCTATCAAAGGACCTGTATTATTGTGCAATTTTTTTTTAATTTTATAACACTGCTTAATTTTTACTTCTTGTTTATTTTTGGGTCACCCTTAAGCTTAATACACTATATAAAATTTATTGTTTAGAAATTTTATTTGAAATTGAAAACAAAATGTGACAATTCAAAATGTAATAGCCGGTTTCACCATCAATTTAAATGGAAAATGATTTTTCATTTTCTGTCAAATTCCATATTAGTCTTCTTATTGAATGCTTGTCGGATAAAATGTGAAATTCATGGCTTGAATCTAAAAAAGTCATAACCCTAATGTACATATTAAGGGAATGAACTCGGTTTTTCCAAACCGGCTTCAACTGATTTTTTTTTTGAGTATTTTTAGGCGGCTTTCTCGAAATCTTGATTTTTCGGAAACTAGCGCATTTGTGTTAATTATACATAGATAAAAAATTTCCATTGCAGAAAATTACTTCAAAAATAAGAGAAAAACTGAAAGAAAAACTTTCACTGTTGTCAGTGAATCAGTGAATCGACTACATGCTGTCTTCATTACAGAATACAGAAAAGGTTTCATCAAATTGCCATAATTTAAATAACTTGAAAAGCCGGTTTTAAAAAAAACGCGAATAATCGAAACCCCTAGTATATATGTATGTATTTATTAATACTTATATTATTTCACAACAAAACCAAACATAAGCGACATAGTAATCATTCATAATTTTTTCAATAACTATGTAGTTGCTATGGAGCATATCAGTTGTTTTAAATTTCGTAATATGCACATACATACATACATACATATCGCTCAGTTACTAAAAGACTGTCCTAACTCAAAAAAAGAAATTCTTAAACAAATGATGCAGAACTACTATTTATATCACTCTTCATATTGTATACAAATTTCGTGTTAAAACCTTGTGTAGTTTCCCACTATCACGAACTCTGACCCGACGTTTAATAAGCACTTCTTGCAGGCGAATGCGAGCTGCGGTCGCCTAGGCAGATCCGTAATGGCATGAATACTGAACCAGGCTAAACTCCTACTTGTCTAAATTTGACTCTAATATGCCCGTCGCACTTAAATATGCCCTTCATTTAAAGGAATCCAAATATATGTAAAACTAGTTCACCTTCCCCTAAAACTTACTCAACTAACACCTTTCCATCTGGTCCGTTACCATCGAAACCGCACTTTTCTCGCTGTGCCGGTAGATAATTTTTTCTAATCTACCCAGGGCAAAGTAGTCGCTCTATCTCCAAGCTGCATCAAAAATGTTAACTGTTTATTCAGAATCTCTAGAAAATTTTCGAGTATGCAGTTTTGAAGCCCATTGAATTTCGGTCTAATGAAGTGCAAGTTAAAACCGGCTTAAAAACCGCGTTGATTTTTGAGATTTTTTTTTTGAGACTGCTTTTGCAGTTTTTTTTTTATATATGTAACAAGCACAATTTGCAGAAACTGCCGTTACTTTGTTGTCCGGCATTTTAGTTCATAAAAAATTCACGCTTATATGAAAAAAGTGAAAAAACCGTTACCAAAAAAAAAAATTCGCAAAAATCAACGGGATTTTTTAGCCCTTTGAAACTTGCACTTCACTGGACTAAAATTGAATGGACTACAAAACTGCATACCAGATTTTCTAGAAACTCTGATTCAAAAGTTAAAAATTTTAATGAAATTTAAATTTTTTTAAACTTTTGTGAACTTTATGTCAAATGTGAAACTTTGATTTATATGGTTTATATGTATTACAGAATGAACTATATTTTCATAAATAATTAATGCAAAAAATTGTTCATGAAAATAATTGTGTATACTTTCATTTGTCGCCTTGTGTATATGTATTTCGTTTACATACATATTCCGGATACGCTTGGAAAAAAAAAGTAGAACATTCACCCTTATTGCGTAAGTCGTAAACTAGGCTGAATTGTACAACTCGACAACATTGGCATTGTCTACTATCGTGCTGAAATAATTAAACGACGAAAATCGTCGAAAACTATGCAGTACTGCCAATAAACCAAAATCGCATTCAAGTTACAAATCAGTGCTTTTACCTTAGTAGTTAGCTCCTTTTTCATAGAAAACTGTGCTCATTCATCTTCCTCATTTTCAAGGTTAATTTCAAAGCTTTCACACCGAAGGTCATAAAAAATGCAACCTTATGCGGTACCATGAATGCCGTTATATAGCAAAATGTTAGAATATTCCGTTACGGTAGGGTTACAATGTGGTTACTATGACTTCTTTTCCGCTACGTTTGAGATATGCAAGGCAATTACCGATATGCACTTACAGCAGCAATTGCCAATATTATTGGCATGCTTACATATGTATTTACATGTAATATTCAATGTCAATTTGACGCCATAAAATTTAAAGATTAAATTTCATAACACAAAGGCCTTTCACACGAATCACAAAATGTTCGTAATCAATATCAATATGCACTTGCGGTTTATGCGCGCTCACTAAGTATAGATGTATGTATGTATGTATGTATGTACTTCGGTGCATACCTAATCCCTAACATACAATGGATACTTTTCATAGAGAGCGTATTCGATTTTTGCGGTTCTAAATATTTCTATTGCCCATTAAATTCAAACACAAAAAATTCTAACAATCAATCTAATGCTGCAACTAACATTCCAAACAACATACATATGTACGCTATGCACATACATATGTAGGTATGTGTGCATGTGTATTGCATTTATAAGTGGCCGTTTGAGCTTACCAAGTACACATGTTCCTAAATATGTTGCGCCGCCTCATAGAGGTGACCCTTTACCACAATTACCTGTTTATATGTAGTACATACAAACATATCTGAACATGTCTGTTTGTATGCACGCTGATGAAATGCCTTCGAAATGGTAGCAATTCGAATCATAAAAAAATCTCAAATTACAGGCATTAAAATAGCTTCGACACGTGCAAGGAAAATACAAATACTACCAATATGCAAACATATAGATATGTAGTCATATAAATGCATTTAGATACATATTTAATCTATGCGGTTAAATGCTGAATGAGGTAAGCAATCGTGTATTAGCTTTAGTTGATGCCAATAGACTGCTCCGGTGCCCAGTTGGGGGAGTGTTTGTAAGATTACTTAAATAACTGACGTCGCCTGAGCATAGCCTTGGACATAGCTAGCGCTTGAGGTGCTATTTTTTATATCTACGTTTTATCCTCGTTCATATCTAATGTATAAGGTCATATGCTGACGATTCCATTTATGACCTACACTCGAAAAAGGATTTTGTACTCTTCTTCACTGTAAAGAGAGCAGGGACCATCTCCACTTCGAAATCCAAGGGCAACCATTTCTACCTCATGGCCCAAAGAAGTCATGACGTTGGCACACCTTTCCCGTTGGTGAACAGCTGGTAGATACCAAAGAAGGCGTCTTTACGTAGCCACGAACGAGTTCCAAACCTACTGACATTACATAACCCCTGAATTTTTGAAAGATGCCAAGAACGACTATCTTCGAGATGAAATACCCACTTTCACGAAATCTAACCGGACATTTAATAAGCACTTCTTGCAGGCGAAGGGCGAGCTTCGGTCGCCTGGGAGATCCACAATGGCATGAATACTGCACCAGGCTAAACTCTTACTTGTCCAAACTTGACTCTTATATGCCCGTCGCACTTAAATATGTCCTTCATTTAAAGGAACCCAAATATATGTAAAACTAGTTCACCTTCCCCTAAAACTCACTCAACTAACACCTTTCCGTCTGGTCCGTTATCACCGAAACCTCGCTGTTTCGATAGCTGATTTTTTTCTAATCTAACCAGGGCTAAGTAGTCGCTCTATCTCCAAATTGCTTTTGACGGCAGTGTACATCTACAGTTTCAGCTCCGTTTTGATTGGGTTACTAGTAAGTACGTTTTTAAAGCCTTTAAGTTTAGCGTGACGAATAGCGATGTTTTGATACTAAATATGTCTCTTCTTCTAAAAATTGTCTCTGCCGTGATGAGCATCTCTGTTTATTCATACTTCAAATGTGAGCAGTTGTACTTACCAGGTCTAAATCTCTTAAACTAAAACCATCCACTGGGAAAGTTGGTAGAAGTGAGCTCGCCGAGAGAATGTCAAAACCGGTGGAGGAGGGATCGCGGAATTCTTCACAAGGCTCAACCCGGGCGCATCAAAATGGCAAAAGCACTCGAATTCTTTCGCGTACAAAGCCCCAGTGCAAACCTCTTACCACGAATAACGTGCTTGCTGTTCCAAACTTTTGAAAAGGTAGTAGGTAGTACATGGTAGTAGATGTGTGAAAAAGACCTGCTGGAGGAACAAACGATCAGCCTAAAATAATCGTTGAAAGGAAATCCACTCTAACCATCCCGATAGCACTAGCCTTTACCCGACAGCCTCTCTTACTCATTTATCCGCGCGCAGCATCAATCAAGCATTTTATCACCGTGTACCGCAGTCCCTGATACCAAGACGGGCGAGTGTTTACAAAATAGACAGCCTCGCATTCTTCCAAGTAGGCTACTGCCTGCGCCAAATTCATCGACCTTCTAATTGCTTCAATGTTCCTATGGTCGGGAACTCAGACAAGAGAGACGCTTTTTGACGCAGACACTGAGCATAATTCCCATGTTCATTTCTGGACTAGCTGGGCTTTGGTGATCGGCTATACTACTTAGTGCTAACAGAGCGGCATGGCTTTCAGAGTTATTGTTGCTTTCTTAATTTTACTGATGCCTTCTGCTAGAACCTTAAGAGCTTCAAGGATGCCTAAGACTTCCGCTTGGAAGATGTTTGCTTCATTCTCTAGACGGAGAGATGAGGAGACGCCGAGTTCTTCGGAGTATACACCTGCCCCCCCCCACCACAGTTCATCTTTGAGCCGTCGGTGTAGAGAGAGATTGCCTCTTTATCGACCACTCTGCCCTTCCTCCAATCTCATCTGTATGTTTTCGAAGCTTAGGTTAGATATATAGACTGCTGAGTGCAATATAAAGTGTAGTAAGGACTCACCTCATTCGTTCTCCGTGGTGCTGCGCCAGACTGTAAGCCTGGCGTTCGGATTGCAATCAATCAAAACAATTTTTTATTGGTTCCGCATTAGGATATCGCCAAGTTTTGGCAATGGATTGTCCCTGTCATGGGTCAGTTAGGACCATAAGCTTGCTGGGCTGTCATGTAGCACATGTCAAGTGCAGCAGATTTATTTATACCATTTTAAGCTTAGGAATCGGGGTCATCTGTCAGCCTCATTCCCATTTAAAGCTCACCTGCTCCCTCGACCTCTTGGTCTTCTTCTATGGAGCTAACCTCTCCAAGAAAAAACCCTCCTTTTTGCCTTTCTTATGCCGAACCGGAGCCTGCATATAGTCAGTCTCTGCTAAGGCGTCCAGGGATTCGGCGCAGATAGCCAGAAGAATCTTATGTACTTTATCTTATTTAACCGCATTTTTTTTTCTTATCTTATTGTCCCATATCTTAACTTATATCATCTTTTCTTATCTTTTCTTATTTTACCTTATATTATCTTTTTTTATCTTATATTAACTGAACTTATTTTAAATTATATTATTTTATATTATGTTCAAGTTTTAGCCACGTTAAGGATTTTTTGTATTTAAATATTTTAAATAATTGCCCACAAGAACAACTTACTTTTTGATCTAGAAAAGTTCTGCATGCGTGCAAGCAAAAGCAAAGTTAAACAACTAAGCGCATATGTTGCAAAAAATGTTAATGAAAATAATTGCCGGACAAGTATTGACCGCGATCATTCACTTGTGAATTAACTAAATCGCGCAAAGTGCATTTGTTTAGACACGCATATGTAGATATGCACATTAGGGTGCACAGGAATATCAACTTGAAATTTTTCTTCTACCACCGCGACTTCTTTTTTTTTAAGGAAGGGCGGTACCTTAGAGGTGGTCCCATACTAATTTGATTTAGATTCGATCAGTGGATCTGGAAGAAATTAACGATATTCTTAAATTTTTATATGAGAATTGAAGTCGGTTTTGTTTTTGCTTAAAAATTATTCGTTTCTTACTGTTTTTATGCTGTTTGCGTGATGTGGTTACAAAAACATAAAATAAATCCTTTTTTAAATAACATATACTAATTATCGGTTATCCAAATTTTTTAAGTTAAATGTGCATCATAACTGTATTTTCGGAAGATTCCTGAAGGTTAGTATTGTGGAAGAAAAAAAGTTGGACCACCTTAATGCATGTACTATGTACAGCCAATCAAAGAGCCAAACCATATCCAGTTGCTGGCTGGCATTCAGCTGCCCGTTATTTTATTGCCATTAACATAAGGCGTTGTAACTTTAACTGGCTTTGAATAAAAATAAATGCTCGCCACAAAAAAAAAGGAAAAAAGCACAGCAATAATGAATTGGTAAGAAACGAATTGACCGTCAGCTGTTGCTTGGCAGCTAACAAGAACAAATAGTTATAAGTAATTATAATTATTTCAAGCGCACATTAAAAAGCAACTAAAAATCTAAGCAATGACAATAACAAAAAGCAAATCAAAACGGCAAAAATTTAGTTACTTAATTGGCCATAAATGCATGTTTGTATAGATATATGTAGCTTTACTTACAAATGTGTGAGTCAAGCATTTAACCTTCAAAGAATTTCATGTTCATTTAAAAGTAGTTCACTTGCACACGTGGTTACGGCATTAAGAAAAACAAAAAAGACAAAAAACCAAAATACTTATTTAAAAAACTTAAACAATTAAAAATCCTATAAGTTTTTTTTTTGCATTCTTGTACCGCTTAAAATTCACTTCTTTTTCAGCCCAACTGTATGGCTACCCCAGCCTATAGCAACCATTATTAACATAACCCCACACATCACATATTTAACACCGCGTATATGCCGGTCAATCCGTCAATCATTTTCCACTTCATCTTTTCAAACTTCAGCTATTCCTTTCTTATAATATCAAGTTTTTTTTTTGTTATTTAAATATCGGCTTTGTGCTCACGTCAAATTCGCAGTTCACTAGGTGATGGTGAACTTTTTTCTGAAATTGTTTTTATTTTTTGTTTGATTTTACCCGAGACGTAAAGTGATTGTTGGCTTTGTATTGCTCACGTTTGGTCTTTAATTGCAAACATGCATTGTTCTTTTATATATGTATGTATCCGTGTGTTTGCATTTTTATAGTTGACTAGTAGAAGGTAGCGTGATTAGGTTTATTTGCTTCAAAAACTTTAATTGTTTCTTGTTTTCAATGTCAAAGTCAATAACACTGTTAGGGTATTTTCCAAACTAATACTTTCTATTGTATTTTTTGCAATGCTTCTTCTTGTTGTTAGTTAACTCTTCTATTTGCCTAGGAAATACGATTACTGTCAAATTGAATTTGACTGACTTTTAGAATGAGCATCGGTAGTTTGATTATAATCAATAGACATCGGAATTTTATGAAATTTTTGTATGCAGAAAATATGCAAAAAAATATGCAAAATATATGCAGAAGATATGCAAATAATATGTAATATCTAGGCTTGGGGAGCTTTTGAACTATAGAGCGAAACAGCCAGCTCTTTTAATTAAACTAGTTCATTAGTTCGCTCATTAAAGCGAACTAAAATTTTCTGTGCCAACACTCCAATAAAAATGGAAATGTAATTTTAACACATATGGCATCGCGTTTTTTTTTTTTTGTAAGGGCATTATGAAACAACTGATCGGAATTCGCGCTAAAAAGACATTTTATTTCAATTAATTTCCAATGTTTAATGCAATTTGTGTAAAGAAGTAAATATTTGAGTTGAGTTTTGGGATATGTTGTTTATATAACAAAAGACTGTCGCTTTCAGATGCCAAAGCGAAACGTAATTTGGAAGCCAAAATTGAATAAAAAAAATTAAATGCAGGCGCTGCTGAATTTATCATAATAATTTGAATCGCCATATGAAAGCCTAAAGATCCTTTCGCAGTTTTCAAGAAGGACGAACGAATGACGACGACTGAATTGTCTTTAGAAAGAATTTCTTTTTTACTTTACAGACTAATTCAATCTTTTATTCATATGTATGTATGCATGTCTTATAAAACTTACGTTTTGGTTGTTCTGTAACTCAGCTCCTACTACCGAAGTAGTTGAATTAGCTGAACTATAGGTCAATAAGATTTGTTTATGTTTGCATCTACATTCATCTTCACTCCAAATGACACCCGCACAAATCCTTTCGTCTAGCGTTGACGTGGAATTTAGATGTAGAAAGAATCGCCTAAAGTCATCGCGCACATGCAGTGACCCAATCATCGATCTCTACAATGCCTCCACTTTTTGCAACCAATAATTCTTAATTACCTTACGTCTGCGAACTCGTCCATCATCAGCGACTGCCACTCAATGTACACCTGCGTTTATTATACTAATACTTTTGAATCCACCGACCCATTATTGAATTTTTCTATAACTATGCATTTTTTATGTCGAAAATTAAACTCTCCTGATACCACTTAGTTTCAATATTGAAAAATTATTGGTAGTGACTTCCTTCCTTCCGTTTAGTGCTCCTAAATTTAAGTAAAATAATAAATGCGCTAACTGTTGCCACTGCTTATAAACAAATTAATTTTTGTTTTGCATTTATTTGAAACACCTGCTGCCTTTTTTATTGCTCTGTAGTAAATGCCCCACACCCATCATAAGCTTAATTACTTCAACGTTTGTTTAAAAATGCTTTACATACTAATAAAATGTTGTTATGTACACTTCACAATGCGAGCGATATCCATCTAAACTTCGGTTAACTAAAATTGTATAGTTTTTTCTTCGCAAAAAAATTTTAGATTGTAAAGGTAAAGCGATACTAGATCCTATTTCAATTTTTAATATACAAGTCGACGTTGTAATTGTAGTAGAAATTAAAGTGTTAAGTAAGATGTTTGTTCCTTTGTCACGCAGTATAATTAATACTGGGATTTCCCGAACCACTTTCTGGTTTGCAAAATTAATGCACGAGCGAGTGACCAGGTGTTTGAAGTTTGTTGACATCCACGTTGAGTTTGTATGTATGTATTTTTGTAGTTCATATTTTTAATGCGAATCATTTATTCATTACTGATTTTATGCTTGCTCCTTTTAGCTTTTTTATGTAAAAAATATATTCATTGTGATGCGCACACTGGCGATCAAAAGTGAGTCCATGGTGCTTTTTGTTAAATATTCGCAATGTTTTTCAAGTTGAAAGTTGTTTGTGATTTTTTTTTTTATTCAAAATATCGAAATTTTGAACTTTTTAGTCTGGGTACATCGGCTATGAAATTCTCTAGTAAAACAAGTACTGGTTTTAACCGGATAAAAAATCGCGTTTATTTTTAATGATTTTTTTTGCTGACGGATTTTTACACTTTTTACCAATACATAAATATGAATTTCTTGCAAAATAACATGCGTAGGAAAAATCATTAAAAATCAAAGCCACTTATTCGCCCCTTAAAACTTGCACTTATTTTACTAGAATTACATAACCCATGTACCTGCATACCCAGGATTTCTTCTTAGCATCCATACTAAAAAGTTCAAAATTTAGATGCAATTTTGACTTACATATGTGTTTTTGGTTAAAGCATAACCCATATTTTTATAAAAAAAAATAACAAAAAACTTTTAACTTGAAAAACATTGACAAAAATCACCATGCACTCACTTCTGATCGCCAGTGTATGCATTATCGTTTCTAAATTTGCAATTCAACTTTTTTGCATATACTAAATACGTGCTCAAAACATGTTTCAATTACTTCGGGTCTTTCACTTGTTGGTTTCATACAATAATTTTCAAATTAAATTTTATTTTTTATTAAAATATTGTTAGTGCTTTAACCAAAACCATCTGAATCAAAGTTTAAAACTTTATACAAAATTTAGAAAAAATTAATTAAATTTTCTTAAAAATTTTAACCTTTCAACCAATTGTTTTGTGTGCAGTTTTATAGCCCATAAGGTTTAAATAGAATAAAGTGTAAGCTGACGGATTTGTGCACTTTTTTCCATATAAAAACCCGAATTTCTTATATGGAATAAAATCCGCTAGACCACTCGCAAAAAAAACTCAAAAAAGCAGCGCGTACTTCACTTGTTATATAAAAAAACACTCAATAGCCGTCAATAAAATAAATATTAAAAACCAATATTAAAAGACTCAACTTGTGAACACCTTTTTTGCGTCACTGTACGTACAAGGTAGCGCAAAACGAATCGCCCTTCTTCTAAATCATTTCTTTTTTTGGGGCTAGTTGAAGTTGCGGGTATATGCCAACAAGCCTCAGACAATCGCAGGAAAATATTCTACAGAAAGGCGAACAGTTATCACCCGTTAGGTTAGGTAAGGAATATCTAATAAAGGTCCAAATAAAGATTTCCATCACTAAAAATCATTTTTAATTTTTATTTATGGTTTTATGCTAATGTTATTATGTTTTTCAGGCCTGAGGATAATCTCAGATTGTGATCGAAATATCGGTAATAAAAAACAAATATAAAGTATAAATTGTGTCGGATTTAGATCTGGCCTTGAGCTCGAAAAAAGAATACTATTTATAATAAATATTTAGAAAAAAAGTTATACAAACACACGTTGGTGATCTTTTCCACTTAACAAAAAAACTGGTAAAGGTCCGAATAAAAATTTTCATCACTCAAAATAATTTTTGTTTTTATACATAGAAAAAAAGTTATTTAAAAACCAAATTGGGTGATTAATTTTGAGCCACCTTGTATGTACATATCAAAATTATTTGACTGGCATTCGAAGCAAAAATAAGTAATTTGTCACGGTGACAGGTAATAAGGTCAATGGAAATAAGGTGGGAAATAAAGTCAATTGACATTATTACCTTTTCGAAAGCGAAATAAAGTCAACAAAAATTTGGAAATAAAGTCATTGACGCTATTTCCTCATTCAAATGGAAATAGCGTCAACAATGCTTCATAGAAAAAAATGTTTTTCTTACAATAAACATTGCCCCGTAAGTGTTGTTTTTTAATAGATGAAAAAGGCTTTTGCCAAATCCTCAGTGTTGTGATATTAATCCACACACAATCATGAACTACCTCCAATTGATTCTATTAAAAAAAGAATTTAAATTACGAATATGTAAAAACACGTTGCGAAAAACTAAACGCCTGGGCACAGCTGGAATACGAGAAATATTTGAAGAAAGAGTGGAGAAATGATCCATAGCTTGCAAAACATTTTTCGTTTCTACAAAAATAAAGCGAACACTATTAAATTGAAGAAACAGTACATGTCCAAAAACCCCGGAGGAGCACTGAAAGAATTCTGTGTTTTAAATTAGTATATTTTGAACGAATTCGGAATGTCTAAGGTGGAAAAGAACCCAACCTTTCTATAAGGAAACAATTACAGTAAAAAGAATTTTCTTACACTGTATTTATGTCTCCGCCAGCAGTCATTTAAAAGCAGCTAAGGACACCGACGACACTATTTATTAGATGGCACATTCAACGAGCCAATGTGTCAAAATGCGGGTATAAACAATTATTGATTATTTAATATCGGAACCGAGATCATATAAGTTAATTGATTGGTTTTCACACACTTTTGAAACACAAATTATATGCTTTTTAACTGCAGACAAGTTGTTGCCTCAAAACACAGCAGAAATCTTCCAATCAGGGCTGCCAACTCTCCTTAGTTATGAGGTGCCATACTGAGGATAAAAAAAGTGCCAAAATGTGCCAAATAGAAAAATAAAAGTGCCAAAAAAGGTGTAATTCCTTTTAATCATTCACATTTAGCAATAAAATAAAGCCACATTTTCAAAACAAAAGTGCAATGATAAATTAGTTAAATTAGTTGAATAGCCGGGGGCCGCGGCGTAGCGTGACGTGGTGTGCGGGCCGGTCGCGCCGAGTACGCGGGGCGCGCGCGCGGTGTGGCGCGCTGACGCGGGCCGCCGCGAGGCTAAGCTAATTTAATGTTTGAAAGAGAAATAATGTCAATTGATTTTATTTCGTTTTTAAAAAGGTAATAACGTCAATTGACTTTATTTCGCACCAGGATGGGAAATAAGGTCAATTGACCTTATTTCCGTTGATCTTATTACCTGTCACCATTTGTCACATTATCGCAGTGGTCATATCTGTGCTGAAAGTGTCAACAGTAACTACACTCAGAAAAGGGCCAGCTAAATACGTATGTGTGTACATATATTTCTCTCAACACAAGATTTGGTAACTGCCACCGAGTCACGTGTTGAGAGAAATATATTTACTTGTTTTAACTAAGCTCTTTTCTCAGTGTACATAGCTGCTTTAGCATATCTCTTTTGGTATAGCCATTTTAGTGCTACCAAGTCAAAAAGAAGTAGAAGAAGATATTGAATATGAGCCCACGATATAGACTTTTACTTAAGAACTCTTCATGTACGGTTACAGGCCCCTCGTTAAAAAATGCTGCTTACAGGTTTCTTACTGCATCTTTGCTCACGTTGCATTAGAGTACGTAGAATTCTACGTAAACAAAAAATAAAGAAATAAAAATTTAGTAAATATTTATCAGTTGAAATTTATGTACATAAAAAAGATTTATGTATTCAACCTTCTATGTAACTTGAAGGCTTGAAATCATTGAAATTAAAATAAAAACAATGCGTTTTCTTATTTTCTTCGATTTCAAGATTTTTGAATTATTCGAATGCGCACTTATTTGCATTAAAGCTGAACTATTTCAACACCAACTCGAAAGCAGTAATGCATTAGCATATGCATACATATTTACATTCGTGCATGCATGCATGCATGTATTAATTCAATCTGGAAATCTTGGTTAATTTGTAAAACAAATTCTTTTTTTTTTTAGCTTCTAACAAAAGCAGAAATGACTGTTTCTTCTGTATATGTCGATATTTTTGCTAAAAACGAGAATAGCTATTTTTAAGGATTGCGTTGACCCAGAGATAATCTGTGACATTTTTATTATTATTAGTTTTGTACAATTTTGGTTGGTAAAAACAAAAATTATTAGAAAATTGTGTTATTTTCGACTGCAACACAAAATAAAATTAATGAGTTTTAAGTTGCAAGTGCATTGAACTGTGTTCAATGGTCATATATTTAATGGTTTTTGTTCACGTTGAAAGCTAGAAAAATATACATTAGAGTGGTCCTTAAAAATATCTATATCTAAATTTTTTATGCGGCACTTCTTTATTGCGGTCTACTTAGAAAATAGAGGCACCACATAAAAATTAAAAATTGTAAGCAATTTTATAGGGGCCGCTGGGAAAGTTTTTTTAAAGCGCAAAAATTCGACAAAATTTTGACTTGAAATCTGATTAATTTGACATATTAGTGAAACTTGTTCATGTGAATACATAAACTCAATGAATTATAGCTAGTAAAGGTCAGAATTTTTGCGATTTAAAAAAATGTTAAATTTTTCAACTCCTATTATAATTTTTTTAAATTTACTTTTGAAGTTTTTGTTGATGTCTTTACTTTGTAGCACAAAATAAAGGCGTGCCCCATGATGTTTATATATTTAAGGACCACCCTAACATGCATACATACACACATTTATGTATGTACTCTATAATTAGTTTAGTAAAACCTTATAAATGTTAATTACATTTATTTTAACACTAATTGTGTATCGCATACTTACCCAGAACTCGTGCAGTCAATGACAAAAGTTATTTATACTTCGCTTATAGTATTTACTTTTTCTTTAGTACCAATACTGGTATAAACTTGTGTGGTTTCGTTGCGCTAACAACGACGAAAATATTACCCCAAAAAAAGCGGGAACGTTTGTAATTTTTGTGTTGCAAAATTTTTTCTTATTTATATTTTCTTTTATTAGTGAGTTTAATAGTACTGAGATAATGAAAAACATTTGGGAATTTGTAAAATAATAGCTAGAGAAAATACCGCCCATCAAGGCAATGCCTTCAAAGAAACCACGTTTTTTGGCTCTCCTGCTGATAGGTGGCGCTGGAGTCGAGATATTTGAAAAAGCCGTATTTATAGTTCGATTTGTTTCATATTTAGTTTTTTTTTTAATGGGCGTTGTGGTAGCGCACTACCCTCAAGTGGCCCTCTGAAATCAGGATAAGCCTGTTGTTTCTTGCTTCCGTCGAGTTCCGCTCCCCGCGGGACTGCCGCCAAGCATAGCTTCGCTGCTACGTCTTAGTCTTTCAAGAGCCCTCAATCTTTTCATCGTTTCGGCGATTGCCTCGCATGCTAATCTCCATTTTTCACTGCCTTCCAGCATGATACATACGAACGATTCGGGAGAGTAGTTTCCTTCAAATACGCGGCGAGTCTTCCGTCTTGCATCCTCAAAACGCGCATATTCAAAGAACACATGGTTTACCTCCGCAGTGGTCGCATATAGGATGTGATTCGTGTTTAAATCGGTATAGGTACGCTTTGAAGCAACCGTGCCCAGTTAAGAACTGGGTTAGGTAGAAGTCTACTTCGCCGTGCGTTCTGTGAAGCCAGCGTTTCATATCCGGGATACAGCCGTACGTCCAACGGCCTTTTGGTGAGTTGTCCCATCTTTGCTACCAGGCCTGCCTACTGGCATCCTTTGCCGCGGCGGGTTCAATTTCGCTCCCAAAACGTTGGGCTGCCTCTTCGGCCAGTATATCGATGGAGGACATACCAGCGACAACCAATGCTGCCTTGTTGGAGACTGTTTTGAACGAGCAGCATACCTTCTCGAAGTGCACATAATCTGTACGTTGACCTCACATCGCGGAGGTACGAAGAGTATTGCGATGCGGCCAGGTGGGTTTTGAATGACAACCTCTTATCTCACATAATTCCAAGGTATTTGACATGGGGCAGAGTAGTGACGCTGTGTTCGCCAATTTGTATGGTGACCTCTTCTTTTTCTGCTCGAGAAGAGTACGGCCTCCGTTTTCTGCTCTGCAAGCTTAACGCAATTTGTTTGAAGCGACGATTGATTCTGCTTAAGTGTTTCGCAGTAACCACTACCGCGATGTCATCCACAAAACAAATTACCTCCAACGGCATGGAGTACTTTGAGGCGAATAACTCCGTCGTACATAATGTTCCAAAGCAAAGGACCAAGTTCAGCGGGGACCCCACTTGAGACTTTTCAATTTTTAATGCCTGCCAAGGTTTCGTACTGCACCCAGCGGTCTTCGAAGTAGCTTCGTATGAGCATTCTGAGGTACAAAGTTACCCCGATATGATCCAGTGCGTCTAGGATTTTTGCCGAGTTCGCCGAATTAAAGGCAATTTTAATGTCGAGGCTATACAAAATTGGTGATCGCCAGTTTTAAGACTAAATTTGGAACCCCGTCTGGGCCGGGAGACTTATTATCCTCGAGTCTTTTTGCAGCTTGAAGAGCGTCGTCGTTGGTGACCTCATCAAATGAGTTTAAAAGCCATTGCGTGGGAGGCCATTGCGTTCGCTGATCCTGGTAGTTAGTTTAAAGTCGCCTGCAATAATAAAGTGCTGTCTGATTCTCTTCGAATTCGGCTAAAGGCGTGCTTGGTGGTATGTAGCAGCTGTAGATGTAGATGCCATCTATCTTTCCACAGACGAATCCACTTTCTTGGGTTATGCGTTCCATGTACGAGGGATGTCGACCACATGTCCAAATTGCAGATTTTCCGCTGCTCACTTAGTAAAGCTACGTCAGCCTTTTGCTCCTCTACTGTTTGCGACAAGAGATCTTGTGCGGCTTCGCAGTGATTGAAGTTAGGTTGTATTAATCTCATAGCTTTTTATTTTAATTTTATTTTACTTAATTTCAGTTAATTTTGTTTTATTGCGTTTCATTTTTTATTTTCTATACTCCAATTCATATTTGTCTCTTCCTTATACAAATGTGTTATATTTTTATGCGTTTTTCCACATTTGATTTCACCTAATTTTTTGTTAAATGCCGCCGTTGGCCTTCCGTTCCGTCAGTCACGCGCTTGCCAATCTCATTCACAGCATGTGTATACCCAGATTAGGTTTCTTATGTGTTTATTCCTTTTTTGTTTACTGTCTTCTCTCTAAAGCAGTGATTCCCAAAGTGGTACAGGGGTCCACGGGAGACTCGAAAGGGGGGTTGGCGTGAGAAATATGGGAGTCCACGAGTTGTAAGTGGAGTCCAAGAGTTGTAAGTGGGGTCCACGAAAATTCATCTGGTTTCGATAGTAAAGACCAAAAATGGTTGCTTGATAGCCTATTTATTTAACTTTAATTTTTTGGAGTGGTGTATAGTGCTCTAGACGCACTGGCGAACTTACCGTCACTTTGTGTCAGCATAGGTGGAGAAGCCTTAAAGGCCACCTGCAGACTAAAAAGAAACGGATGTTGGTATAACACTGAGTGAGGCGACGCGGAAATTGCCGGCGGCAGATATTTGAGCACTTGTGTCTTTTCAATGCTAGAGGATAGTACGGATAGTACGTACGAGAGAGAGAGAGAGAAAGAGTTATCTGAGGGCGAATGCTGGTTTAATTCCAGCACTGAGCCCGCACTCGTACATTGTCGAATCTTCACTGATGGCTCCAAAACTGACTCAGGGTCAGGATCTGGAGTATTTTTCGAAGGTAATGGGGATAAGCTTCACTTTTTCTCTTGGGGAATATACTTCGGTCTTTCAGGCTGAGCTATTTGCAATCCCCCAATCCATAGACCACGTGGTGGAAAATAGGTGGAGGGGTACAGCCTACAGGTACAGCCAAGCTGCACTTAAGGTATTGGCCAGCCCTCTATCTAAGTACTTCCAAACTAGTTCGGCAATGCAAGTCTCGACTAAATTATGTTGGTAAAGATAACGAGCTTGCTTTACTCTGGGTGTCGGGCAACTCCGGAGTGCCTGGAAATGAGACATCTGACCCTTTGGCCACAGTTGGCTTAGACCAGGCATTCCTCGATCCGCAACCAGTTATAGCACTCCCCACTTCGACCATCAAAGCCACCATCACAAACTGGGCGTATACTTCGCTCAGCAATGACTGCCAGCCATCGAGTGGATGCAGGTGGGCAAAACTCATGGTGCCTTCAATCTCAGAAGGTCTATCTAGTTCTTTCCTCTCACTGAGAAGACGAGACTGCTGACTGCTCCCTACACGTGGCACAAACACCTGACTGTGATAGGCGTAAATGACAACTCCATTTGCCCATCCTGCTTTGAAGAGGATGAGACGGTGGAACACTTCTTGAGCTGCTCGTTTGCTTGTTTGTTTATCATCCATTTATCTAGATTAGGTATTTTCTTTTTTGTCAGTTTCTCAATTCGAAGTTTGGCGTAAAAGGCTTTGCAGTTTTGTTGTTTCAAATGTTTGGTGTTTTAAAAATGCGAGTGACGAATATTTTTCGTTTCACTTTAAAACCCCGAGCGATAAAAATAAGAATGATGCCATCAGCACAAATAAACTATTTGACAAATACATCACATGCAAATTCATGAGTGAGCCGAACATGTGAGGAGTTCATTTAGTGCTCTTAAAAAATATAGCTCCTCAGAGCGAGATAGTTGTATCATGGCTTTACGAGCTCTGTTGCAAGTGTGTAATCACATTATTTTAATAAATAGAACACAAGAAAATATTTTATTTTTATTCTTGCCACTTCGAATTTAGTTTTGAAACTCACCTGCGATGCAAAATTACATAGTTAGATTTAATTTTCATATTTTTTGATGAGCTTTGGGAATATATTAGAAATGAGCATCAGGGCGTCCGCCGAAACCAATAAAGGTTTGAGCGGTCTACGAGAAAAATAAGTTTGGGAACCTCTGCTTTAAAGTGTTAAAGTTCTTTTTGGAAGTGAAAGTGATTTAAGTGTTTCATTTGCTATTGTTTGCTTTATTCAAGTTGAGCTGGGCTGCTGTTGTACGATGTGTGGCTGAGAAGTTGTGTTTATGTGCATAGTTAGCAAAATTGATTGATTTTTAATGTTATCCAATTGTTTGACTGACTGCGTTTATTTGCTTTTGTTTTTTTTTTATTTGTTACTATTTACTACCTCACTACTACTATTTACAGCTCAAATTTCAGAGCACAAATGAGCAAGAGTAATCGTACAGTTCAAAAAGTGAGAGGGGAAAAAATGTACAGTAAGGAACCGAACGCTAGTAAAATAAAGAAAAAGTACTAAGATAAAAAAAATAAACATTGAAGTCAAGAATGATAGAATACAAGATTACGCCCTTGGGGAGGGGAGAATAATTTTTGTGTGACCTTACAATGGTGCAGTTGCGAGAGAGAAATGCCAAAACGCGAACAAGTTTGAAAAAAGAAGAAATTTTACCAGAAAAACATAAACAAATTGCACAAGTGTGACGTCATACAAACAGCGATTCTGTCAAATTCATTGCGAGCGGAATATCGCCACCTTTGTTCTCTACGTGCAATTATGTACATACCCTGTAGGGAATGTATCTAACTATAAGTTAACTAGAAGTTGATTAGGAAGGAATTGAAGCCTTTGAGGAAAGCTAACTATATTTGTATGGCGATGGCTGCGAAATAGTAAAGGGTGGTTACCTCTGCGTTAGATGTCAACTAACTTGTAACTAACTACTTTTGGACATAAACTATTAATAAAAAAAAAATAATAATATTTTTCTAATTATTTTTACTTGTTTATTTATTTAATTTATTTAACTTCACATACTTGTATACACATTCTGCGTTCCCATATTCCGTCAGACATGACTGAAATGATAATATACAAGTAATTTTAAAGTAAAAAACAAAACCGACTTCAATTTTCATATAAAAGTTTAAGATTATCGTTAATTTCTTCATCATCCAGTGATCGGATTGAAACCAAATTACTATGGGACTACCTGTGAGGTTGTACCTTTCCTTTAAAAAAAGAATTATCGAAATCGGTTAACGTGGTCCAAAGTTATGCGATTACATACATACATAAAAAAAAAAAAAACAAAAAAAAAAATCGACGAACTGATAACCTTATCCTTTTTGTGAAATCGATTAAAAATTTTGATCTTCATTTGGTTTGTCCTGAATTCGAAAAAGTATTTGTGAAGTGTAGAAGAAAAATGTATTCGAAGTAAAACTTGTATGAGGATATTTATGTACATTAATATAAACTTGTTTTGTTTAAAGTTAGCTTTTGTATTTAACTAAAAGTTATATATTGTATCGAAATCCCGCAAACAACTAACAAAGTGGGTTATTTTCGTCAATTAATACCAGCGACGGTAATGATTATGAGTAAAATAATTTAAATCAGCATTTAAACATTATTTTATGATTTTTATTTTTTCGCTTAAAAATAGTAATTATTATTGAGTTTTATTTTTTCGCTCAACGAAAATAACACAGGTCCACAAAAAAATTCGATGAAAGGTTCCTTTGACCAAACCTAGTCACCTAGTGTTTTTGGGGTCGCTGAACACGAATCTGAAGTCCGTTTTGCTCCATCACGTCTAGATTTTTTCCTAACCTCAAAAAACACCTCGGTAGTTATTAGTCGATTTTTATTTTTCGATCAAAAATAATGATTATTTTTTGATTATCCTGAGTTTCGCCCGGAAAAAAATTTACCCGAAAATTTTTATTCCGCCCATATTAAATACATGGGCGCATATTCATAGTCATATTTAGTACTCAACTAAGTCGAAACTATTCTAAGTCACAACTAAAGCTATTCATAGTCGCCTTGTTTCGACTTTTCTGGCTAAGTACCAACTTAAAATTTAGTTTCGGCTGCAGCTGCAACTAAGTCGTAACTAGGAAGAAGTATTTTATCAAATTAAGGGAAAACAGACGAAATATGTAAAAATTAAGTTGGTAGAGGGTGATTTTGATAATATTGAATAATCTCCAATTAAAATTTACAAAGATCGATCCATTTTAATCGGAAGATGAAATTAAATGCGTATTACAATTCGAATAAAGCTACATCACAATTTTATAATTGGAATAATTTAGATAAATTTTCAAATAATAAGTCAGTTTCAAGCTAGTTCTTTTAAAGTAAATTTGTGCATAACATTTAGATATCTACTATTTGTATGTTTCACAGCATGCTTTGGATAAACATCACTGCGGTTGTTCTGGCTATTTCACACAATTAACAAGAAAATGATACCTTATTCTTTTGCATAATCATGCAATGAAAATAAAAATTACATAAACGGATGATCAAACTTGATATTATTTAATAAAAATATAATTCTTCCAAAATATCGTAAGGAAAAATCTATACATTTTCACACTCGTTTTGCTATATCGTAAACTAAGTCGAAACTACTTAGTAGAAGTCTGAAATGCGACTATGAATAGAGGTAAATTTTAAGTTGGTACTTAAATTTAAGTTGCAACTTTGTTAGTTTCGACTTAGTTGCTGGACTATGAATACGCGCCATGGAAACCAAAAGTAAAAAGTGAACCGGTTCGGGGGAAATGAAATTCATGATAAAGCCGAATGATTATTGTTGAGTTTTATTTTTCCACTTAAAAATAATGATTATCTATAAAATTTAAAATGTCATACAGACGGAAGCAACTGAAATTTTTACCTGAAAATTTTGGGCCTTATTCCTTTTATTCGGATGTCTCTACCTCTGAAAAGGATTCCTCGGAAATCACGCTGGTAAAGTTTTTGAGTTTCTTGAATTATTAGTCTTAGGTGAAGATATACTGAACTTTATTTCTTATTATCATATCATAATCAATCTGCCTTATCCTGAATTTCGCCCAAAAAAAATTCACCCGAAAAATTTTCATCCGCCTATAGTAAATACATGGAAACGGAAAGTGAAAAGTGAACCGGTTCGGCGAATATGAAACTCATGATAAAGCTGATTGTTTTTGATAAAAAAAATAAAAATCGAGTAATAATAATTTCCTTTGAGCGAAAAAATAAAACTCAAATATTAATTATTATTGGTTAAACGCGAAAAATAAGAATCATTGTAAATTACGGTAGGACGGCCGAATACAAATACGTTAGTATAGTTAAAACTGTTGTACGACGATTACAGCTTGTTGATTTCTTTGGTTAAAATTTAAAAAAATAATGATTATTTTCCGTCCCTGATTATTACTTTTTTCTGCAGGGTATGTGCATATGTATATATATATGTACATATGTATGTATGTATGTATGTGTTTAGCTCGCTAACCTTCAAGAAAAATGGCAACCTACTACTTAAACGCATCAAGGAAAATGGCGTGGTCAGTCAACAAAATGGTAGACGCTGTTAGTGAGTTCTGTAGCGCTTATATACCTATGTGTAAAGTATGAGGAGCATGAGAGAATTTTCTGCAAATGCAAACAAGCAAATAATAGCAAGCCAAGCGCGTAAATTGGCCAAATCAGATCATCTGCTTATGTACATAGCAATTTTGACTGAATACGTACAAACAAATGTATAAATGTATTTATGAAATAACAACGCCGGTATTTACAGCATACTAACCAGGGATCGGACTTCTACCACATGGTGCTATGTAGATCTGCCACTTTTTTGAGCATCTACCACATCTACCACACAAGGTCTGAAATCTACCACATAGTAAATAAAGCCGAATGGGAGGATAAAATAAACTGTAAAATAGTAAATTTTCTCAATAATAAATTTGGCGACAGGAAACGTGGTTTTATTGTGTTAAATTGCAAAATATGTGATCTATAAGAAGTACTAATAGCGAAAATGTTAAAAGAAATAAAAACAAAAGCTGGCAGCAGTCCGCAAGGTTGCAGAAATCTCTCAAAATATGCACCTGCTTTACACTGTCAAGGAAAAAAATTCCCAAAACTCAACGCAATTTTTAGTAACTTCAATCTTGCACATTATTGTACTAAAATTATTTTTTTGGAGTATAATTAAAAAGTTTGCATTATATGTTTTATTGTCCGATCAGTTCGTAATTTATTTTGCAATTTAGGTGAACCCTCGCAGAATTTTTTTTAATTTTTGTACAAAGTTTAATCCAAACCTGAGATCTTCCACATTTTTTTGAAATCTACCGCATTTTTTTCCAGATTCTACCACACAGCATTTTTTAAGTCCGATCACTCACTGCTGCCAACCGCATAACAGAGCTCTGTCAACTTTAAAAGGAGCATCTTAAAATACCAACAGCGGTGTCAACTGTGGATGTGCCTGCCATCTGTTTACTTAACAGCCGACTTGTTGCGCCTCCTGCCACCAATTTGGCGACTGTTAACAAAGTGCGGCGTCAAGTGGAGCGACACACAAATGTGCATGCGTACATATGTACATACATATATATGTATATATATGTGGCCCACAGCATCATTCTCTTCGCTTTGATTTCTCTTTGCTTGTTGTTCACTAAAGCTTTGTTAAATATTTTAAGCTTTGCTTTGTTAACATATGTATATACCTACATAAATAGTACCTCAACATAAAAAATATTTTCAAAAAGTTTATTTTTTTTTCCAATACATATTTTTGATTTAGCTGAGCGCCATCTCAGCGTCACGGCCAGAGAAATCTCATAACAAAATTTAGTGCTTGGCGGTATTTTAAAACGTGAAGGTGTGCAAAAGTAAAACGCTCTCGCAGCTAACAAATCGTACCGTCAAATTTAAAATAAAAATAAATACAAGTTATAAAGCTGCGCCATAGCAGCTAGTGAGTGTTTCGACACCAAAGTAGTATAGTGAGTTGTGTATGAGAAGAAATTTCAGATTGATGCAGATTTGTGAGATTAAAAAATAAGAAGAAAATCTTGAAATTGCAATATTTGTATAAAAGCCAGCTACAGCGGTGTGCACGCAGCTAATTTCATTTTAATATTCATCGCAAACACACACGCATAACACATACAGCTCGTAGGCGCGTACGCGAAGACTATAGACATTCATAATAGTGACAGTGTTAAATAAATATTAGTTCTTAATAAACTTACTTTATACTTATTTTTGTATTTACAAATTATATGAAGTGCATTTTTGTTTCTACATACATACATATATACGTTTATGTATTATTATTTTTTTGTGTGCCTTTAGTGAAAATTGCTGCTACGTACAAAATAAATACAAAGAACTACTACAACAATATTATATAAATAACAAAAAAGGGCATTTCAAGCAAGCAAAAAGTACAAATTGTTTATTGCTATTAGTATTTTTTTTTTTGCAACACTATCTATCTATTGAAGTGATAAGAAATAAAGCAAAACAACAACAGCAACGTAAACCACCTCTGGTCCAACTAACCAGCCTTCTTAACGTCTGCTTTCAACTCAACACTCATCTCAAGTCGAAAATGAATTTCACGCGCCAACTATCGGAAATGAGTGCCAGTGAACTTAATGACGCCATTGACGACACCAATTTCCCGCAGGCGCATATCATATCACGTGGACGCAACAATAGCGTTTGTTCGACAAGTTCCGCTTCGGGCATAACACCGCTTATGGATCGCGCCCTCTCGCAGACAGATGAAGTGACAACGACTGCTGTGACGGCCACTGCCAACGCTGTTGGTGGTGCTGCTACAACACCGAATGGCACCAATGCAATTCCTACTAATGGTGGTGGTGGTGCTGCTGCTACTGGTGCTGGTGCTGGTCTCAGTAATTCCTTCGCCTACGATGCAGTCATTACAACACCGCCAATCTCCTTTACGCGTCCGAAGTTAATGTTGAAAACAAATGGCATTATACCGGAGCATGAACCGACAGACTCACCAATGACTCCGAAAACTCCACGCACATCAACGACACCAGGTTGGTTGGGGTTGCGGTAGAGTGTTTTTGTGCCTCGAACATCATTACTCAGAGTGTTGTTTTAGCAAGCAAGCAAAGTTAGTTAGTGTGGTGCGGATGTTTTTAAGAATTATATGCCGCGTTGCGGCAATTTTGGAATTAATAGTGCTGTTGTGTGTGGCACATATATCATCGGGCGTTGTTTAGGCCGAGTTTTTATACCCGAGCGCACTTGTGCACAAGGGTATATTAATTTTGTTCACATAACGGTTGTTTGTAACAGCCAAAACGAATCGAGATAGATAAAGAGAAATGTATACATAAATAATCAGGATGAAAAAAGAAATCGATTAAGCCATGTCTGTCTGTCCGTCCGTCTGCCCGTCTGTGTACACGATAACTCGAGCATAAATTGAGATATCTCAACGAAATTTGGTATGTAGGTTTCCCTTAATCCAAGGTAGGTTGGTATTGAAAATGGGCGAAATCGGACTGTAACCACGCCCACTTCCTATATAACGGTAATTTCCAGAAATACGAAAACTGCGATATTTTAGTAACTACTGAAGATAATTCACTCAAAATTGATATTTATAATAATTTTTAGACGAAAAATAAAAATATTATAAATTATTGGAAAACGGCCGTAGCCACGCCCACTTATGGTTACGTGTGTATATCTTGGTAACCGCTGCACCAATTTCTTCCAAACTTGGCACAGTTGTTGACCTTGGTACAGCATACAAAACCGCCGAAAATTTTTAAAATCGGACGATAACCACGCCCACATCCCATATAACGGTAATTTAGAGAAATCAAAATCTTCGATAAATCAGTAAATATTGAAGCTAATTTATTCAAAATTGATGCTTGCAACAATTCTTTACCAAGAAATACGTTTATGTTAAAATTTTGGAAAATGGGCGTGGCACCGCCCACTTATGATCACATATATGTATATCGGTAGCCGTTCTACCAATTTGTACCAAACTCGGTGTGGTTATTGTGCTTGCCACATATAGGCAAAACGTTGAAAATTATTGGAATCGGACTAAAATTCCGCCCGCTTTTCATATAACGGTAAATTTCAGAAATGCTTGAAACTTCAATATTTCGAAATTGAAGGACGCTAATTTACTCAAAATTGATACACCCCGGCTTACCATCTAGCGGAAGCTTTCGGAAAGGTGAAAAAACATATATTTAATACTTGCGCCGTGTATTTAATGTTCGGCTCCGCCCGAACTTAGACTTTCTTGTTGAGAGCTGGCTTCATGAGAATCCTTTAAAGGCAGGTGTGTGAGTCATGAATAATAAAACGTGGGCAACCACTCTGGAATTCCCCTCGCACCTCACAAAACCCAGCCAGTCTACTCAGAAAGTATTAAGATTGTGGCTTATCTTCCAATGTGATGTCAGTTAAAGTTTTTAGAACTTGCCAACTGTGATCCAGAAGTAGTCTTTCAAAGACTCAAGGGAGATAATTCATAAGCCAGCTGAGCCTTTATCAACTCTGCTCTTTTTATAAAATCTTGAAAACGTTGTTGCTTATACTTTTTGAACGACTTTTGTTATAACCCAAGTTATATTTTTATACCAAGTTGAAATAATTCTAAAGATCCATATCAGGGGCGAACGCAGGTAGGAATTTTTGGGGTTCAAGCAATTCATCAAATACTATTTCGAATAACGACTTCCGCGTGCGGTGGTACCGATCGCGCACAGCTACCGAAGCACATTTCAAGATTATCTACTGTGATCTAAGTTTACACGCACCTTCTCTAGCAGCCATCTGCTTATTTTTTCCCGCGCTCTTTTCAATCGAAAAATTGTGTTTCTAGCTGCATCTTTACTTCCTTTTATGTTTTTTTGTTTATGATCCCGATTTCAGATTAAAGCTGACTTTTTAAATTTTTCTTATCTTCACTACTTTTTTTAATTTTTTTACTACTGTACTTGTGTCTACTTATCAGCTTTGTTGAGTTTAAAGTGTACAATATTACTTTCAAGCAATATTCAATTCATTTTATTTCGATGAAATGTTCAGAAAATGTCAAAAGCTAATTTATATTGCTCTTTTAAGTGCGTGTCTTCGATTGTTATGCATATGTATGTTATTCCGTATGTA
>NW_023458562.1:25094755-25095763 GCF_013731165.1 Rhagoletis pomonella
GCCTTTAAACGGGTCGATTTCTGTCGACTGGAAAGTCGACCCGTGTAGCTTTAGATTTAAATTTTAAGCGTTCTTACTACATATACATAAGTAGTACGTATTCGTAGATATAGCAACTTAAAAACTAAAATTAATTGAGAAGAGAAATGGTGCTTCTTGAGGCTTATTTTCACTATGGAAATGCACATGTCATAAATTGGAAAACAGAAAAGTAATATAGGGCAGTTCAGGATCTTGTGCATTTGCCCTTGCATTTGAAAATGCAATTTAAACTGCCAATCCAAGACCATTTCCACAACATCCTAAACAACCATTATATAAATGGAATTACCCCAAAATTGGACCTCAGCCGTGCCAACGCGTTGTGACATAAACTGTTTTATTGCCGAAGTTAGAACCAAGTTATGTCGTCAAAATATTTTATAGTGCACATTATCTATTTAGTTTTCTTATTCTTCTTTATTGGCGCTATAGCCGCCTAACAGGCTAACCTAATATTCCCGCACGCCGCCAATTTATTGTCAAAAATTTCTCATGCACATGCAACTTGTATGAGATCAACCGAAATTGAACGGCGTGCGTATGAAGCTAACTCAATTTCCAATTTTTGTTCTGCGTGACATTTTGATTTGACGTTTCGCTCAATGAAATCAAATGCAAACGCATGCAAGTCAATTTCGGGTGACGCAAAAAAAAACAAATTCGACGGCATGCGTACCAAAACGCAAGCCGCGAATATTAGGTTAGCCTGTAAGCGTTTTTGGCCGAGTCCGAAACAGCAGACCAGCCATTTCTCTTCTGTGCCAACTGACATTATTATTGGTGTTTAATGCTGGTTCCCAAATAAACGAAGTTGTCTACTTTTTCAAAGTAGTAACTGTCAACAGTGACGTGTGTGCCCAGACGCGTACGCTCTGACTGTTTGTGTGATGACAGGATATACTTTGTTTTGTCCTCGTTCACCACCACCAGACCCATTCGCTTTGCTTCACTATCTAATCCAGTGAA
>NW_023458562.1:25095863-25196227 GCF_013731165.1 Rhagoletis pomonella
ACCACCACCAGACCCATTCGCTTTGCTTCACTATCTAATCCAGTGAAGGGATCTATGTGTGTATGTAGTACTCGTATTAAAAACATTTTCATTATTTCCTACTTTTTTTCGTGTAAATTTTCAATACTTATGGATATTCTTTAATAAAAACAAACTCCAAAAAAGAAGCTGAGGAAAAGTGTACTCGGCAGTCAGTGGATAACTTTCGAATATAATTTCACCCTGTAAAAGCTTCTCGTGGACAATCGACTGTCACCAAAATGCATGGCATAACCCAGGGTGAAACCTTGGCTTAAGCAAATATCAAAAATATACATATATTAATCACACTTTCATGAAAAATCAAACAATTTATTATTGTCAAAAAAATTATTTAATTAAATTAAATTTTTTTTTCTTCTATTTGCTATAGATCCATGCTATAAAGATATCTGCATTAATATTCCATGTTTGTTATGTGAATGTGGGATAAATCTCTTCATTATAACGGGCTGTTGTTTTTAAAAACGGAATTTTAATTTATAAATTTCAATTCTCGTAAGTGATAAATAATGGCTTGAACAAAATGCGAGATTATACATTGAGCCCAAATGCGTTATTTGGTCAAGAAATCTGAAATTCAAATCTAAATAACGCATTTTCCTATAAAAAGTTTGTTTTACCTTTTCAGTTAATGAGAAATCAAAGCAAAATTGTAAACCACTTTCAAATGTCTGATTTCAAATTACGCATTTGGGTCCAATGTAAATGTAATATAAGAAATTGTGTAAACATACCAGGGCGATTTGAAAAGTACGTATAGTGGCGAACAAAAGTACTGGCACAGAGAATTTTTCGAAATATATATGCAAAGTTTTTTTTATTCTAATTTCTAATACCATTGTGGTATTTTTGAAAAAAAAGTATTTTTTTGCTTAAACAATGCTTTAAAATAAAATTTTTTAATAGCTGTGCCAACACTTCTCCTGCAGCATGCGGTCTCGCTGAGCACTTGTAGAACTTTAAAAACGTTTTTATCGAAATCACTTTTTTCCATCTGGCCGGACACTTTGCTTCAAATAAGTCTATACAGTAGCTTTATAATTAAATTCCTTACAGCCATGCTACAACAAAATCCATAAAATTCAATGTTTCTAACTTTACATAATGGGGTAACACCATCGTAAAATTTTCATCAAAATCTCACACTTTTCATTCAGAATTTTTAGATTTTTTTTGTGTATGCAGTTTTATAGCCCATTCAATTTTAGCAATTTTTAATTTTAAGTAATTTTTTTTTGGCGAGGGTGTTGCACAATTTCTTCCATATAAAAATAGATTTTGTTTATGCGTTATATGGAAGAAAATGCGCAATGCCATCAACAAAAAAATGCCAAAAATCAATATGTAATTTGTAGCGACTTCAAACTTGCACTTTCTTATACTAAAATTAAATGGGCTATGAAATTACGTACCTAAAATAATTCTAAAAATTCTGAATAAAGTGTGAAATTTTGATGAAAATTTTACGATTTTTGTTTTTAATTGTTACATAGTTAGAAATATCGAGTTTTATGGAATTTCTTGTAGAATGAATTATATTTTTATTCAAAATTAATAAAATTTAAATAAAAAAAAAATGTTTTCAAAATTTGGAAAAAAATTACTGTCCGGTTTTGACTGACACCCACTGTATAAAGCTTTTAAATAGTTTGTTATTATTGTTCCCGCTCTCAAATTTCACGTAAATGATGTCCGGGTGTGACGTTACGTAATTTTTTAAAAAGGGAACCTCAACAATTTGGTTTCTAAATAACCTCTTTGAAACTAATCCCCATTCCTTTTGTCAAACTCTCAAAAAAAATTTCCATTCCATTCGCCTTCGAAGAAAAATGTTTCGTGCGAAACCCCAATTACCTACATAAGTAAACTAAAACGATTTTTTTTTGAATCTCAATAAAATTTGCGCTCTGTAATTTAAATCATAGACAAACCGCAACGTTAATCCGGATTAACTTCGCAGTTGATCTGATCAAAATTGTACCCTGAAAGACGGCAGTTTTGCAGATTAATCTAGCCGCGAGGTCGTGGATCAAAACCCACGGCCAGCAAAAAATTTGTTTGTATCTTTTTTTGCTCCTTCAATGTTTACCTTTTTAATGTAATTATAGTTATGGTGTCTAAAAATTTGATTAACGGAAACAAGTATTTGCAAAAAAATAAAATAAAAATAATAAAAGGTTTGGACCATTCGGCTCGCGGATGCCAAACACGCTTGCATTGCTAGCTTTGTTTATTTTTGACCAGTGTTGTCATCGATAATTCCCTTGATCTGAATTAGTTTTTGGAATTAAATGTAGAACTGAGATAATTCCGATTTAAATAGTAATATATAGGTAGAATATATTTTATATCATTCAATTATCATTCTTTTAGCAATCACATCCAAGCATACCACGCTATGTGACTGTCTCCTAGACATTCTCGATTGCTGTGGAGATGATGAATAAGCCGATATGTAGTAGATTTGGCAGATAAGTCTTTTTTGTGATTAATTAATTACATTGCTTTGATTAAGTGAAGTTAATTTAAGAAATATGTACTTACAAATTGTTAAATAAACAAATGCAATAAATGTTGTTTGCTTTGTAAATATTTGGATTCTTTTCTTAAAGTAAAAAATGGCTCTCCGTGAGGTTTGAGTATTATTGCGTAAGCAATTGTTTTTAGCAAAACTATTTATCTTATGATTATATTCATAATACCTGCTGAGTTTTAATCAACTAACCGCATTATTTGAAGACTTTTTAGTAAAAAAAATTATACCGCTCGTTTGCTGGAAGAATTTCAACGCAGAAAAGCAGAATCTCAAGAAATTGCTTTAAAACTTTTTAATTAATTATTGACTTCCCTTTTATATCTATTGAACTTGAAAAAAATTATAGTTTTTGGATTAAAACGTTCTTCCAGTAAACGAACAAAATATCCTGCCTCTGTTAATAATCGCTTGCAAAGTTGAAATATTTTCAAGCAATTCCTTTTTAAGCTAATATACACACATATAATTTGCTCCTGTTAGCCGAAATAAAAAAACAAAACTTAACACACTCTAAATGCCTTTGAATTATGCTACTGAACATCGCATCTTCTTTTGCTTGCCTGTAATTTTAAAAATACATATACTTGCTATTGTTACTTACTAACACTAAAAATTTTTATTTTCCTTTTTCCTTAGGTCATGAAAATTGCACATTTCATCATGACCTCGAACTGGATCACAAACCACCTACACGTGAGGCACTCTTACCCGAGTTGTCGCGTTCGTATCGCCTCTTGTTGAGCGGACTTGGAGAAAATCCCGAGCGGCAGGGTCTGCTGAAGACACCCGAACGTGCAGCAAAAGCTATGTTATTCTTTACGAAGGGTTACGATCAAAATTTAGAAGGTGAGTACTTTTATGAATCTAAAATTAGTCTAAAGCATAATAATAATCATCAGCAGCTATATTTTTTAATGAAATTAACTTAAGATTGCCTGGAAATATTTGTGATTAAAACGGATAGAAGATATCTTTCAACCGCTTAGTGCAATTTTGAAAATTCAAACGCTCCAGAATTTCGTAAAAAAACCCCTTCTCTTGTCGAATGTTTAAACCTAGAAAGTAATTGGCTGCTGTTGAAACTATTTTAAACTGCTTGCATAGTTCATTTCAAAAGATTTCTATACCTTTCTCATCAGTTAAAGCTACTAAGCCGTCATCAACATATAAAACGATTATAATTTTCTTCACATTTTCTTCTTGAATATAGAGGCAAACGTTTGCTTCTTCCCACACTGTAAATTTTAACTCTGTGAGAAATTCATGTTCTCGCTTATTCCAGCATCGAGGTGCCTGCCTCATTCCATAAGGGCTTCGTTTCAACTGCCTGTTTCGCCAGAAACCACATCCGGTCGCTTCATAGAGATAGTTTCCTTAACCCTAGAAACCTAATGCCGGCTACACAGCAGTAGAAATCAAAATTTTCTTCCATATGTTCTTTTCATGACATGCACATACATACTACTGAGGTTGCCGCAATAGTTGCCTCTACAGTTGCCTCGTGTGTAGTCAGCATAACGTTCTCCCGAACCCCATAAACCCTAACCATTCGTCGATTCGACATGAATTAATATAATTTTTCGTTATGTTTATGGCATAAATATGTCTATCCGCTATTACTTATTCTACGAAATAAAATAATTGCTTTCTTTTTATTTACAAATTATTTTTATTAGAATTAGTTATAGATCTCAAATTGTTTGCGGCAAACTCGTCGAATCGACGAAGGTTATGTTTCCAGGGTTGAATTCACCATAGAGAAAAGCCCCAGAGGCATCGAATTGTTTCAGCATCATCTTCTCAGTTTCTGCTATACTGAGAATTGCCCAAATAGACGTCACCTTTGCTACTGGATTTAAAGTTTGAAAAGTAGTCAATCCCATACCCTCTTCATAACCAATATGACTTTAAATTTTTCAATGCTTTCCTCGGAATTTGTTTTAAGTTTGTAGGCCCGTTTGCATCGCAATGCTTTAGCCTCCTTTGGTAAGTCCGCCAAATTCCATGTTTTGATTTCTTGTAATGACCTAATTTTCTTACCCCTAGCAAATTTCCATTCACCTTGCTCATTACTGGTTACCTCTTCTGTACAACTTTCTGGTGTTTGCAAGCCATTTATATATGTATTCTTTAGGCTCCATAACAAAATCTGGCAGTTTCTTTGATCTCGCGAAATGTTGACGGTTTCTCAAATTTGGTCCTGTCATTTCATCGCTGCTTTCTTCCCTCGTACGTTTACTTTGTAGCCGGTTAGTATTCGTAGATTCATCTTTCTGACAATCTTTCGAATTTCTTATTTAATTGTCTGTACCCTCTCAGTGGTCGCGTGATCCTTTTCTATCATTAAGCTGGCGCCGCAAATCAGCGAAATGTTGAACAACATAACTTTAATATACGATTTACGTAGTTGACCACAGTAAAATTATTTTTTTAAATACAATATACATACATATGCATGTAGATAAATTTACGAGCTCAGTTAAATATGCAAATATTCAAGTTATCACTGTTCATGTGACTAATATCCAGCTGCTGTTTGCTGCTCAGCAGCTGATTTCTTAAGTCATTACATAGCATACTTTATTTTAATTACTTAGTATTCTAAGTTTTTTGGACCACCAAAGCTGGTTTTGCATTCGAAACGAGTTATTACACGTATTAGTATGCGCAGATTTGTATTCATTTGCAAATGGTTTTATTTCATGATTTTTTTTACATATACAAAAATGTATGGGAGAAAAGTAAAATCGGAAATTTAATGCTCTCATCCCCTAGGATTGTTCTATACCGAAAAAAGTATACCCCTGTTTTTTTATTTTAAAATCAAAATATGTTTAGAGGTCGCTCAAAGCGCTCAAAGTTTCCCATGTATTTTGTATGGGGAAAAAATACTTTTCGTAGAAATGGCATAGAATCCATGAAAATCAAAATTTTTCAATCTGAAAACTCTGCTTCTCTTCAGAGGACTTCAGAGAATAATGCCCAACGTTTTTTAATTTAAACTATTTTTTCTTTTTTTCTTTTGTATATTTCTGTTTTATATTTAATTTTTTTGGGATATTTCGGAGACCCTTAAAAAATAGTTAAAATTAAAAAATGTTTAAATAAACAATTGGGCATTATTCTCTGAAGTCTTCTGAAGAGAAGCAGAGTTTTCAGATTGAAAAATTTTGATTTCCATGGATTCTATGCCATTTCTACGAAAAGTCTTTTTTTCCCCATACAAAATACATGGGAAACTTGAGCGGAAGAGGTGTTTTTTTTTTTTTGCGGTATAGAACAATCCTAGGGGGTGAGGGCATTAAATTTCCGACTTTACTTTTTTTTGGACCACCCTAATGTACATACATTAGAGTGGTCCAAAAAAATTTCTTCCGAGATAAGGTTTGGGGCACCTTCCAAAATTTTTCCTCTTGCCGAAAGAGGTGCTGGTACCAAACTTTACGTTTCTAAGTACATATACATTTAGAGGATGCTCGTGATACTCATATTTTACTATAGAAGTATTGTTTACATATATGAACCAAACAATTGGTTAGACAACCTAATAACATTTGAAATTTAAATTATCTAAAAAAATATCGCAAGCTTCAGTTGTCATGCCAACAGTAGCTTTTTATAAAAATCACCAATATATTTGCCAGTTCACACACCCTGTATTGGTTACAGTAGAATATTGAAAGTTGGTATAGATATTACAAATATCAAAAGTAATACCAAAAAAGTAAATACAAAAATTGTACCACTCTAATGTACATACATATATGTATATATATTCATATTATTAATGGTTTTGCAGATACAAGTTCCTTAATTGATTGTGTTACTTACGGAAAATTACCTAAGTTTGATTAAAAGACTCGATGATTTCATTTTTAAGTCATAACAATTGTATAACATGCAAACAGTATACGTACAGTAAATATTACTGTAGCCCTACGTACAAAATAAAGATATCCACGAAAACACTTTAGACAGACAGTAGAGTGTGTCAGTCAAAAGTGTCACTCAACTGTGTTAATTAATTATGGTATGAAAATATAATATTGTGTCCCTTCCTAATATTGTAGTTAAATCAGTTTTTCTTGAGTTACCGTCATTCATGAGCATGTATACGAGTAAATTTATGAAAATTACTTAAATTTTGCAAGTCATAACTGCAAAAAGAGCATCTTAATTTCACATGAGATTTGCGCGACAAACAGTGGCCTGACATTCATAAACGGTCAGCGAACTCGACATCATCGAGATGTGTGAAACGAACTTCTTTTTTTTTTTACTTAGCCAACTTTAGGCTGTTCTTTTTTACACTAATGTCTCACTTTGTTTTGGTAAGTCACAGACGTCATTTGGTTTGCGAAATCTTGCATTTACACGAATGTAATTACATACATACATACATACATACTTGCAGTTATGTATAAATGAGTGACATTTCAAATGCAATTAAGAAATTTTATCCAATAAGCGGGGATTTCTAAGTTGACCGCTCAACCAGTTTCATGACGATGTGTCAATTAACCTGGAAAGTTTAGCTGCCAGGGAAATACCAAAAGTGCAGGAAATTGCGTAAAGAGAGCAGTCAGTATAGTAACTTGCTTGCTTAGCTTCTTACAATTCTGGGGAAAAAAAGATGCGAAAGCCGAACAAGTAGAAGTGATTTGGTAGTGGGAAACGACATGAGTCAGCATTTTTGACTAGTTAATGATGTTTTAGTGGAATATTTTTTGTTATAATTTAGTAGTGGCATACATGTTTCTATATAAAATCAATCTACATACATACATACATACATACATACTTGATACAGAAATACAAAATTTTTAACTACAAATGTAAATCCACAAAAATTCCAGCATTCTTATATTGATTTAACAAACCTTTGTTGAAATTTAACATTCCTGCCCTAAAATCCTTCTTTTACGCAAGTTGGCATTGACAGCTTGACATACACAAGATGGCCACACAATTAACTACTCTATGCTGCATTAACTTTGAATGGCGACTTGAGTAGGCGTAAGTGGCTCAAAGCACACACAAACACACATATGTACATTCAAATCTGTACAAGAGAAAAGTTGAAGAAGGAATGAAAGTAAAAGCATTGTGGTAGGCATTTACATACATACATATGTACATATCAAGCAGAAGTGTTATCTAATAAAATAAAGCACAAAAGCAACAAACAAAAATAGTGTTTGAAATAAAAATATGAATGTTTTATTGTATGAAAGAATAAATAAAACCCAAATCAAGGAGTAACGTATGTATGTAGTCCTTCATATCATTTTCGCTACACTCTTTTATACAAATACACTCTTCCTTCTCTGCCGTGTTAAAATATGTTGGTAAGCTCCAAATTCGTTTTGCGGCGAAAGAATGGGGGCTCTGTCTGAGAGTGACACAAAGTCCAAGTTTCGAAATATCTCAAAATAGCCAACTAATGGTGGGTTAGATTCTGGGCAATGCCTATTAAAAAGATTTAAGTCTTTTTCCACAGAAAAATGGCACTTGTGGTATTCAAAGCGTAAGAGTCTGGAGGTCGGAGTTTGAATCGTATATTACCGTAAACATTCGAATGGGCATTCAATTAATGATCGATTTTTTTTGGATTTATTTTAATATTTACTGCCAAGTTCAATAGGACACAGGAGTTGCCACATACCGGGGTTTCATCATTTTTTTCTAGTAATTTCAGAGTTGAAAACATTTACAGTGAGTGTCAGTCAAAATCGTACAGTAAATTTTTGTCCATAATTTGAAAATATTTTTCATTTTTTTTATCTAATTATTAATAAAACTATTAAAAAAATCGTGAAATTTGCAGCAAAATTTTATAATTTTCAAACATTTTCACTGATTTAAGAAATCCAAGACGAGTTGAAGGTCGAAGGTCATTTATAGATTGAAAAAGGCACTTCATAGAAAAAAGTTTCAAATAAAAGTGACGTATGTTTATCCTCAGAATCTGAATCTGCAGTAAAACTATGAATGTCTTATTAAAAAAAATTAAATTCCGGTCAGTTTCCAGATGTCGGTTATACCACCAAAATATAGAGATCCCCGATTTGGTAGGTCATACTTTTGTGTGTTTTCAATAAAAAGTGTTGCCTACCATTTTAGATGGGGTGGACGAGTGGTCTAGGACACCCTTTTCGTTTGGCGGTTGGATGAATCGGGGCAGCGGAAGAGGGCATGGAGGGCTGCGTGTGTTTAAACAGATCGCATACTTCACAGTCCGTTTTTTGTTTTTATGTATTGTCACCCAGGTCAAAAACCGTACACCTGGCAACCCTGTAAGTTTCGCGAATGTTACACTTTATGAGGTAACAACCCTAGCCTTGTTTACGCGAAAAAGAAAATTGTAAGGTCTCAACCTTCCGTTGCTTAGAGGCGTATAAATAAGTATGCATGTATGTATTTTACATTTAAAATCTAAGAAAGTGCCTACGTGATTGCATTCACTAATTCTGATTTATTCATTCCTTAAGGAAGAATAACCAACAAGTTATTGAAGGGAAAAAATATACATAGTACGTACATATGTAAATACAATACACACACACTCAACTCCCACTCACATTTTTGCGCTAAAACAAAAACAAACAAACAAAATCAGAAATCATCAGCCACTGCTAAAAAGTTACAAAATTGGAGTTTGCGCACTTCTTAGGTCAGCTCACACTGTGTGTGTATGCTCTCTGCATTCTGTCGCCGCTTTGATTTGTGTTTAAAACAGAGTTGGTCATTTACTAAAATTTACTAAATAATAGAATAACACATTTTCCAAAAGTCGGCTAACGAGTAGCCTAAACATGGCAAGCGATTTATTGACTAGCTTAAGTACGTAAAATATTAAGCTAACAAAAATGTATTAGAAGTTGAAAAATTTTTCTTTTTTACTAGTGGCAACCCTGGCGTAAGAAGTCAATAAAAGTGAGATGGGAAGCTGCATATATGTATGTTGAAGGTTAACAAAAACGCTTACCACTTCCTGTAACTTGTTGGTGTAAATATGTATGCACATTAGGGTGGCCCAAAAATGCATGTGAAAAAGTAAAGTATGTAGATATTTTAATGCTCTCACCCCCTAGGATTGTTCTATATCGTTATTGTTATTTTAAAATCAAAAAATATTTAGAGATCGCTCAAAGCGCTCGAAGTTTTCCATGGATTTGATATGAAAAAAAACTTTTCGTAGAAATGGTATAGAATTCTTGAAAATCAATATTTTTCAATCGGAGAACTCTGTTTCTCTTCAGGAAACTCTTAATAATAATACCCAATTATTTACTTAACTTTTTTTCTTAGTAAAAAGTCGCAAATATTAAAAAATACCTATTACCTATTACTGGAAGTCTCCTGAACAGAAGCAAAGTGATTTTCAACAACCATGAAAAACTTGGAGCGATTTGATTAACCTCTAAATATTTTTGATTAAAAAAAAAAACAAAACACGAGTATATTTTTTCGGTATAGAACAATCCTAGTGGTGAGAGTTTAAAATTCCGACTTTACTTTTTTATTGGACCACCCTAATGTTCTTATATGTATGTATATCTCAACCATTATTCACGTGCATTACTTTCTTTAAGTAACTTACATAGATTTGTATGTATTTATGCGCATAGTAATTGGTGCTTTGATGAATGCTAATCAATTTACTTTTGTAAGTGAAGATAACGAACGGAATGTTTGAGGGTTTTTTTTATTGGTAGTAGAAAGAGAAATATTTTTGAAAAATTAGCACATACACATGTAAATCTTATTTTTTTAATAATCCCACACTTTTTCCTTAAAAGAAAAAAATATTTGTTTGACTTCTTATGCTCAATTTCCACCAAGCATTGAAATGACAAAAAATATATCCCATTTAAAAAGTTTTATTGGAACTTTAAATTTTAAAATAAAAATTATCTTAAAAACTTGTCGTAGTTGTAATTTGGAGACTTCAATTTTAAAATAAAACAATTTTTCTTTTAAATCTAAAAAATTTAACATAAAAAACTTAAAAGATAATTTTATTTTTTATTGAAAAATTTTATTTGTTTGACATTTTTTGAAATAAAAAACGTATTTTTAAGAGCATGTAGTTATTTTTTAGTTTTTTTCATGGAATAATTTGTTTCTGAAGAAATATGTATGTAGGTATGTCCTTTTTTCATTTTAAGGCTTTTGAACAGAAATTTTTCTTAATTTTATAAAAAGTATTTTTGTGTTTATTAAAGAAGTGGTTAGCAGTGCGCGCTACCATAGCGCAGGGCCTGGGTTCAAGCCCGGTTCAACCCACCATCAAAAAAAAAGAAAAAAGTTTTTTCTAATACGATCGTCCCTCGGCAGGTAATGGCAAACCTCCGCGTGTACATATTTCTGCCATGAAAAGCAGCTTCTCATAAAAATACATTCGCAGTTCGGAGTCGGCGTAAAACTGTAGTCCATCCCCTTTGTGTGACAACACTACTCTTTCATTATATTTCTTAGTTAATTTTGGTTCTATATACAAATTTTTAAATGAAATCTGCATTGCTTCAGCAGTAAAAAAATCACACAAATGTGATTGTTAAGCAAAATTTTAACTTTTATTTATACATTGGCTTGCCAGCATTTGAAGGCAAGGAACTTTCATTTTAAACTGGAATTCGTAACCAAATATTATCGGTTTTGTGTGACACGTTTACAAAAACAAACACCCAGACGATGTAAACTCCAAAACAATAACAAAACTGGAATTGCCAAAGATTTACAAACAGCTCAGAACAAATCATAGCAACAGGTTTTCAAACCTGTTCAGTTTTACAAAAAATTTGCCAATTTTTCACAATTTTAATTTTTGTTTTTTTTTTTTGCTCAAACATCTAACATCTGGGCGAAAAAATGCAATCAAGTTGCTGCATAAACAAAAATAAATAAATACGTAATATAAATTTAAGAAAACTCATAATATATAATGGTTTTGAGAGATTGAAAGTAGTAGCACACATTTATTGGCCTCCTTATGCACAAATATGTACATATGTTTGTCTGTATGTAAGTAAAGTGAATTGTAGTTGCGTATGTATGTACATATAAGTAGAAACACGTGACATTCGCTTATTATAAATACATATGTACATACATACTTACATATGTGAGTCTGTATGTAAATATCTTCAACTAATTCTTAAGCACAAATATTATAGTAAGTTTCCACCGTACCCCACTTTTAGACAAAAAAATCTAAGAAAAATGTGCAAAAAGATGGCATAGCTGGCAACCATAAGAAATAATACATATCGAAACAAAATAAATTTACGCCCATGTTCAAATATGTACATAATTAAAAAATACCTAATTTAATACAAGTAACTATTCAGCTGGCAACCCTATTAATTTTCACGAATTCGGTTTTCACACAAATTTTTTAGAAGCGTACCGAAAAGTCTAAAGCGCATATAGGGGTATTTCAATAAGACATCAGTTGTTCGCATTGTACGGGACAGTCCTTTTTTTCGGTAACTGCCCTGGTAATTTATTTATTTTATGCGGGCAACCAAATGTTATGTACATTTTTTTAATATCCTGGGCTCGTATCGTCACATACAATATTGTACTATTCGTAACGTAACAAAGACATATTTCGGATTATGACATACGTGATCGGAGCCTTTGTCCCATTCAGGGCCCGAATCGTCACATACGATATCGTACTATTCGTCACGTAAAAATACATTTTTTGGATTATGACGTATCACGTGATTTTCTTTCATATCGTTTTCGATCCGTGGACGGATGTTTGGATTCGAGCCCTGGATTCGATTCGAGTACTTTTTATGAGATAAATAATAAATCACAGGATATTTGTTTGCCAACAAATTTTCGACACAAAAAGATTTTTCCCACTATGCGCTCAAATAAGGCACATTAAAATTCGTTATGCTTCAGGTGTCAAGCAGTTGGAAAGAAAAGTTGTTTATGTTCCTTCAGTTCACGAGTTCACAAGAGACTGCACATAGTTCATGAAACTTCACTTTTTGCTTTTGCTTTCGTTTGACAGGAGTTTTATAAAAAATTATGCAAAACGAAGAACAATTTAACATATAAACAGTTAGGAAAAAATGTATAAATTTTACTTGAATCTAAGCGAAGCGGCAACGCTAGACACAGCTACAAATTAGAAAATAAGAACAAGAGTGTTATCGTCGATTGAACGAATAGATTTGATTTTATAGAAAACGGAAAAAATTCGACCATCGAGCAGGAAACATTGATTTTTATTAATTTAAATCAGCATTCCTACATAAAAATTTGTATGCATATAAAGTCCATTAAATACTCCGATAAAACTTTGGTGCTTTTTCCGAAAAAAAACGCGATTTTTCTTGGGTTTTAGTGCTTTTTCAAATCCAAAACTTGGCAACACTGGTGAAGATAGACCTTTGCACGTATTATTTTCCAAGAAGTACGTTCCTATGACTCCGCCAGCTGAAGAACCACACCAAACAATCACTCGTTGTGGCTACCATAGTTTTTTTTTTGCAGCTGGCGCAGTTCTGCTTGGTAACGTAGTAGTTTAGGTAAAAATGTGTCTCATCGCCCTCGATGCTTATTTTTTTTTTTTTATCGGCATCAACGTTTGGATACCTTTTACGCGTTGTTCAACTGAGTATCGCTCTATGACTAAGTTTGCCAAAGTCTGTCTGCAAAAATTTAAAAAACATGCACATATCAGAAATAATTGCTGTCAAAGATCTGAATAACTCTATATTTGCACAACCCCATTTTTAGTTATCTGCATTTAACTGCTAGCTGAGAATCATAAATCAATTATTCAATCATTACATACGTTTTATTGTCGACACACTCGCCACACCACCCAGCCCGTGCTCATATGGCTAATTTACGCCATCATACAAGCACGACTCCGTGGCGCAACGGTAGCGCGTCTGACTCCAGATCAGAAGGTTGCGTGTTCAAATCACGTCGGGGTCAAAATGTGTAAAAATATTTATTTTGCAGGACTTTTTTCTGTTTTAATTTAAATTAGTACGAAAATAAAATTAAAGAAAATGCAATTAGAAAGTTATTACTATTAATGCTAGAAAAGTTATTACTAAAATAAAAATTTAATTCATATTTTATATTTTAGTACAGTAAAAAGCAAATTAAGAATCTTTAAATAAATATGATAATCTCTAAGCAAATTTAGCATAACTTTTTATTCATCGCTTTTACTTTTTAACCAAATATTTTAAGTTTCAATACATTTCGGTTACGTCAATTACGAAATTAAAAATTTACATCGAAATTTATACCACAACAAAATTTAAAACGCATTTGCTAGCCACATTTTCTTCCAAAGGAAACACTATTTAAAGATTTTCAATTTCACACATTCCTTTTTTGTTTCTTTTGACATTTAGCCAAAATTGCTGCGCTTAAAATTTTTGTACTATAGAAATTTTGAAAAATATATATTTTTACAAACTTGCACGTACACAGATTGCAAATTTGCTACATTCTCTTACGATGCTTGCATTTTTTCTCTTACTCTCTTGAAGAGTAAAAGCTTTTCGCATTTAAGCTTTCTGCAGCACAAGTTCAATGTCAAAAAGCACATTTTACTTACTCTCTTCTTCTCTTGCTTATTTTGTTGACTGAGGTTTTTATCTATTGACTCAGTGCTTGTGTTTGAAAGCGTCATTTGCGCTCCAATAACTATATGACTCCGTGGCGCAACGGTAGCGCGTCTGACTCCAGATCAGAAGGTTGCGTGTTCAAATCACGTCGGGGTCAAGTCGATTGGATTTGTTTTATTTTTTTAATTTTGAACACGAATATGTATACTTTTTACTTACTCTGCCTTATCCTGAGATTCGCCTGAAAAAAAGTTGACCAGAAAATTTGTCATCCGCCCATAGTAAAATCACGGAAACCAAGAGTGAAAAGTGAACCGGTTCGCGAAAACTGAAACTCATGATAAGGCTGACAGTTTTTTTATAATCAGGGATATGAACCGGACAAAAAATTTGGTCGCGGTTCGAAACGGTTTTGCACCTTTGGATTGGTTTCGATTATCGGGAATTAAAAAAAAAAACAAGGAGGTAATCATTATGAGTAAAATAATTTAAATCAGCATTTGATCATTATTTTATGATTTTCATTTTTTTCGCTTAAAAACAATTATTACTGCTCAGTTTTATTTTTGCGCCCAACGGAAATAATTTTTATTTGATTTTAATTTTTTTTGATCACAAATAATGATTATTTTATGAGTTTTAGTTTTTCGCTCAGAGATAATAATTCTTATTGAGTTTTATTTTTCTATTTTTTGTCTATTAAAAATTAGGCGAAACGTACGTTAAGTCTTTATAAAAAGTGGTTCCGATCAAACATTTATAAAAAAATTCGGTTCAGTTAATTAGTAAAAAAGCGATTAATCCGGTTCACGTCCCTGTTTATAATCAGACTTATGATGAGTTTCATTTTCCCCGAACCGGTTCACCTTTCAGTTTTCGTTTCCATGTATTTACTATGGGCGGATGGAAAATATACGCGTGATTTTTTTTCGGGCGAAACTCAGGAATGTGTAAATATTTTTTTTGTGGTTGTTGTCACAAAATGCATACCTTATTTTTAGCTGAGAGTATTTTGATGCGTAGGCCGCATATAGGAGCCGAAAATATTTCTTCCCAAATCAGTAGCTTTTTACAAATTTCATTCAAGTTCAACAATTACATATGCATGTATCAGGAGATCAAAAATATTCAAATTGGCACCAAAAAAAGTATAATTCGGTGTTATATATATGGGTTCTATTGCTGAAGCCATGGAGGTACGATTTTCGATAAGTCTAATCAATCACTAACTTCCAATTGCAGCTAACGTTTAACTAAAAAATGTGCCATACAAAATTAAAAAAAAATAAGAAATTAGTTCGATTATACTTATTAGTTAATTATCACATGCAAAATTTTGTTTTTGACATTGCAAGCTTTAGCACAGAAAATTAGAGAAAAACGCTCCCCCTGTAAAATTTAGTGTTTACCATAATTTCGCGAAAAGGAGTAAATATGTAAATTGTAGATTTTACTTTTTGTAATAAAAAATGAAAACATACTATTGGGAATGGTCACAACGATGTCAGAGAACGTAAATTTATACTTTACGTAATTTATACTTTACGTTCTCTGGCGATGTGTTTGTTGGTGAGGGGTAGCATGCACGTGCTTATGTAGTGCATTTGCTCAAGTTCGGACACATGACTCCGTGGCGCAACGGTAGCGCGTCTGACTCCAGATCAGAAGGTTGCGTGTTCAAATCACGTCGGGGTCAATGGAAAATTTGTTTATTGATTTTTTTTTATAAAATTTTACTTTATGTTTAGTATGTATATTTATTTTTTATAACAATTTATAAACTTCTATAGTCTTAAATACAAAAATTCATGATATTGTGTTATTTATTCGCACTCTCACTCCATTTGTATGCAAGTATGTATGTATGTATATTAATAATTATTATTTTTCTTGCTCTAAGATGTTCTCAACGGCGCTGTCTTCGATGAGGATCACGATGAAATGGTTGTCGTTAAGGACATTGAAATGTTCTCTATGTGCGAACATCATATGGTACCATTCTATGGAAAAGTTTCCATCGGCTATTTGCCATGCAATAAGATATTGGGACTCAGCAAGTTGGCAAGGTGTGTAAATCAAAAATAATTAAATAATGTTTTATGTACATATGTATATAAAAATATTCATATACATAACTTACAATTATTTTTGGTTTTTTTCTTCTTTCAGAATTGTGGAGATCTTTTCACGCCGTCTGCAAGTGCAGGAGCGCTTGACTAAGCAAATTGCTGTCGCCGTCACACAGGCTGTACAACCGGCTGGTGTTGCTGTCATTATAGAAGGAGTGTAAGTTTTAAGTCATTTATTATTATAATTCTTATTTTATTGCCAATACATCAACATTTTATTGTTAATCATGTTATTAATATGCACGCTCTTATAACTATATATTTTATTTTATTCGCTTATTTTCAGTCACATGTGCATGGTTATGCGTGGTGTGCAGAAAATCAACAGCAAAACTGTTACCTCAACCATGTTGGGTGTCTTTCGTGACGATCCCAAGACTAGGGAGGAGTTCTTGAATCTTGTGACCAGCAAATAAGTGGAAATACGAATAGCTGGACAACTAAACGGAAGATGCTACATGCTTATTTGAATACATTCCAATGAATCGATTTACATACAAAAAGGCGGAAATTTTTATAACGAATGCTGCTATTATAAAATAATTTAAAGAAAAGTATATACATATGTACCTTAATTTAAGTTGAATAATGCATATATATAATAAATCTATCGTTTATAAAAGAACATTTAACTAAAATTAAAAAAAAAAAAAGTTACGAGAAGATCTGTTTTGTATTGGGCGTACTTAAATGAGAAGCACGTAAATCATATTGAAAGTTGGTTAGGTAAATACTTTTTGAATGTCATGCAAAAGCGAAATGGAAATAAGAACATAAACAATATGTGTATGTATATGCAATATGTAAAATAACACTTAATACAAATAAAAAGGCAAAAGTTTGAGGAATATTTGGGGAATCAAACGAAATGCATAAATTGAAAATAGGTTTATTACAAAAGTGAGTCAAAAATGCAAAATATTAAGAGAAAAACTCTACCGCTGGAAAACATGTATTGAAAATACATGTAATATTTGACGTTTAACAATAACAAAGCTTTAAGAGGAAATTGAAAATTCTTAATAGAAATTACTTTAACTTAGTAAGCAACGAAAATAAGTTTACCAATATAATATCGTTACTTTCAATTTATTACTGCTATTAGAAAAAAAGGTATTGCAAAAAAAAAGTTTTTTTTTTAAGTTTTAATCTGAAAAAAAACTGTAAAAATGCTTCTCCCTATATCATGTTCTTTTCGTAATATGTTGAAGCAAAATCCTGAGTAAAAAACTTCAAAGAATGATCAAAGCACCTTGGGTTGCTGCAAATCGTTTAGGGAATTTACACAATCAAATGAGTTTACAATAAAATATACATATAATATGTATGTACATACATACATACATACCATATTTAAGAAAAATATACGAAAGGATGTTTACATCATTCCATTAAAAACGTATGTGTATTTAAAAATTGATATATTTAAAATAAAACACATATAAATATGTAAGCATATTAATACTCAGAAAATGTAGAAATCACTGCGTTCATGAAATTTATTGTATGAAGTAAAATAAGGAAAACTATAGAAAAAATAAAGTTAGGCAAATTCACATGTTGCAGACATTTTAAAGTATAAAAACGTACATACATACATCCATACTTCGAGACATTCGTATATAAATTGTTGTTCATTGTAAGAAAAGTTCAAAAACGAATAGTTATATTCTTTACTGTTTATCGCATGAGATACTTATTAAATAAATGAAATAAAATGGTTGCTATATAAGCAAAAAATTGTGTTGTGTATGATTCTTCTGTTGGACATGTTCAAAGGAAATGGTAAAAGCTAACTCAAGGGTATTACTTTTAATGAAAAATATTAAAGAACTTAGTATCCTCCGTGCTAGCTCTATTTGATAAACTCGGAATGAAACCCCCTTAGTTATTTATTTGTCTGTTTTTTTTCCTTCATAGTAATAGTCAATAATAGAAAAAAAATACCATGCCGGGAAATTTGGTCCTTTCTCTAACAAACGAGCTGTTTTCCGTCTAACGATCACAATAATGGCCTCTTAAAATTTTTTTTTTTCAAACAGCAGTTTTACAAAAAGTAAATATTTCTTTTAGACTTATCGGCTTATATAACTGAAGCAATACCAATTACTCTCGGAAACCCTATATTGTCTAACCCGAGTACCAAAGTTGGCGCTGATGTGAACTACATTTTACTAGCACAGGGTTGCATTCAGTACAATTTCTGATAAGCAACTATTGTGAATTTTTCCTAACCCTTTCGCATATTTTTCAACACCTTTGCAGCAGTGCAAGTTAGCAGCGAAAGTTGATTTGTGTTTATAGACATTCAAGTATTAAAAAAAAAATTAAATTAATAAGCAATTAATAAGCAAGCGATACTTTTCGTACTGAAAGATTTGTGAGAAAATTTTCACACACAAACATTGTGCATTGCAACGCTGACGCTGAATTTACTGATTAGCTGCTGCTAGCTTTTGGAATGCATTCGTGTGTGAAGCAGTACAAGGCAATGAACACATAAAAGTGTGCTGCTGTGTTTACATAGTAGCGCTGAATCTCATCGTAATTTTCAACAAACTCGCATTGTAAGTGTTATGCAAGCAACAAAGTTTAATAATCTTGCCAATTTGATCAATGAAAATGTGATTATGTACTAGAATTAGCATGAAGTTCAGTGTGAAAATCGTTTGTAAAAGTCACAATAGTTGGTAAAAGGAGTCTCCGAACGTAAACGTTCGAAAACGATTGTCCTCTGCTCTGCCGCGGTGCGTGCTGTACCGCTGCTGCTGCATTGGCTGCTTCACACAACGTGGTGTTTTTGTTGCTCTTGCCATGTTGTGCTACCGTGAATTGGGAAAACTTTTTTTTTATAAATTTGTTTGGACATATGTGTGCAGCGCCGATAGCCATTGTGAATGTGGTCGTTTTTTCGCTGTGGTCACGTACTCTCTTGTGCTGTGCAATTTTGTTATAAATTTGGCAGTTTTCCTCGAGAAAAATTATTGCGAAATAGTCGTATTTAACCCAAATCAAGTACAATTCCCTAATAAGACTGTATGTGCATAAAAATGTTGTGTTAACAAAGTGAAAGACCTTAAACGATGCAAATAACCAGAGGTTGACATTGATTGGTGAGTCGTTTTTGTACTATTTTAATCTTTTTTCAATAATTTTCACAACGATATTTACCTGTGTACATGCAGTTCTTAACGTCTACACCGTTTGTTCGTAAAGAAAATACAATTAGTGTAAGAAACAGTTTAAATTTAATCGATTTATAGCCAATCTATTGCGCGTACCATTTAGTTGGTGAGCTGCAAAGGGTTTACGCTTTCCACTTGTGGGGGAAGTGAGCGTTTATCTATTGTGTAGAGTTCCCAGCAGTCGGATGGGCTGTAAAGCTTTTACTTTGTTATTTTGTTTACATTTTTTCAATTAATCCCATTAATTATCTACTACCAGAGGATTTGTACTTGCTTGTGTATGCCTGTGGGTTTGTAGCTGTGTGTGTGCTTGCGGCGTGATTCTGCTGTAGGTAGTGGTATTTTCATAATACCCAGGTGCTTTTCATTAGCCAACTTGCCAAGCCCCCTTCTGCGAATATTTGGTTTTCAATGTACTTTTCAGTTTTTAGTTCTTTTGTTTGTAGTATTTGCATTTTTTGGTGTCTTGTTGGTGTTTTTTCTATTCTGTAATGTGTGGAATTTTGATGAAATTGCTTGTCCTAGTGCTGCCAAGGCCGGCTTTAATTGCCAAGTATAGCAAGTGTTCACGAAGTGATTACCATCTTGAAATGGAAAATGATCCAAGTTCTAATTGCAATTATTGTTTTTTTTTTTAATAATTAAAACCTATATTCATTTTTCATTTTATTCTCCATTCCTACACTAGCTCGCTGAAATACTTAAATTTAAACATTGCCAAAGGACACAGGATGCGTTTTCAGTGCTGCCTAGTTTGTTTGTTTTATTTGTGTTGGTTAACTTTCCCTTTTGGTGATGCCAGATGATTGACAAACATAAGGCTAGTATTCACGTACAAATTGAACTGAAGATCAAAACCCTTCGTTTAAACAAAGTACAAAAATAATAACTATGGGGGTATCCCTTGCATGGTGCAGGGATTGCACGGTTTGCAAAGCTGTCGCATACGAAAACCGGTTTTTACCGTGAAATCTGTGCATCATGCAGGTGCTTTGCAAGACTCAAAGAATACCCCTAATGCATTAAAATACATTAATACATTCATATGCACGTATTTACGTCAAAAAAAGAGGTTAGAAACTGCATAGGGTCAGATTGCGGACTAACAAAATTAGTTTAGAATATAAAACTGCATTCCGTGCTATCTTCAGTAACAGCATAGAAATTCCCCGAGCAATTCGATGGTATTTATTTATTTATTAAATTATTTATTTATACATTCTTTTACTCCAATCGGCTGTACACTATATCGTTGACTGTTACGACGTTTATACGTAAGCTATTTGCAAATAAAAATAATTTGATAATTCCCAACTCACTGTTTATTCGACGGTGAAAAATTTTTATTTAATATTGTCTGATTATAAAAACACAATAAGACGACCATCGAAAAAGAAAATAAACCGAAGAATGGCGGCGTCTTGTGCTTATTTGCAATTAGTACCACTAATCAATACTTATTTGCGTGATTTGGTTATTTGCAAATAAAAAATTAACTCAGCGTTTATACGGACAAGTTTGCCATTTTGCAAATTGTTATTTGCAAATAATACGTGCGTATAAACGTAGTATGTATTAGCTATTCGATTCCTTGGTTCGTAGCAAATAATTTTTTGCTCTTCTTATTGTACCTAATATCCTTTTAGATCTTAAGCCAGGTTTATTACAAACTAGTCAAAATTGTTCCAGGATTTCCGGGGAATCGATTTGACCGTTAATGATTTTATAAAGAGGACTAGGTCCGATTCCTCCCTCCGCGTTTCTAGCTTCTTAATCTTTAACATAGATTTCTTCAAAGCTCATACTAGCTCGCCTTCGCTGCAAAAGATATAAATGTGCTTGGAGAGTTTATATTGTATTTTTTTCCAATTTACAAATTTGTGTGCTGGTACTAAGTGCCCAAATTGTCGAACAGTATTCCAATATTGGCCTCACTAGTACAGTGTATAATAATACAACTGTTGTAGGATTGTTGAAGTCGTTCTAGATCTTAAAATAAAACCAAGGACCTTGTAAGCTTGAGATATCGAGCTGGTTCATCTAAACTATCTTAACGCCGTGCGATGGCCTACTAAACTTTGTACATTTTTTCTCTATTTAGTTAGGGAGTTAAAGGCAATAAATAGGCGGCAGTCAGTTCTTGTGACAGAAAACAAGTTCCCAAAGAGTTTTTGGGGAGTGATGCTGGAGTGGCGGTCCTTGGGGAGAATCTCGGTTGTTCCGGTTACGTAGACCCGTAGACCGTAGAGTGTTGTAGGAACGAATAGGCAATCGGTGTTTAAGTTTATACAAATCCTTGTCGCTCTAGTAAATCCCTTGAACAATATTCTTTGTAGAGATACGCTGGCGAATAAAGTGTGTAGAAAAGATCTACAGTGTAGATCTACAGGAAAGCAAAAAGAAAAATGTAAACAAAAGTATTAGCAGCAGGGTTGCCGCTTTAGTAAATTCTTACCGAAATTGGTAGTACAAATTTGGGTTGGTAAAAAGTTACATATTTTTCATTTTGGTAGATTTTTGTTGAAGTATTTTGTTGGCAAACAAGTAATTTTTAAGCAAAAAAAACGACTTCAATTCTTATATAATATCTCAAATATCATATCATTAGTCAAACAAAAAGTTCTTTAAAAAGAATTTTAGTTTTTATTGAAATAAATACAAAAAATTTATTGGTAGATATTTTTTAGATTTGGTAATTTTTTCAGTTGGATGGTAAGTATTTTTCTTCGATCGTGGCAACCATGATTAGCAGTAAAAGAAATAATCGTAGAGTGACAGTTCACAATAGATTTGGATGACAGTTTGTCGGCGGCGCAGCGAGCATAATTATTTTGATTTGCTTTACAATATTTATTCTACTTTTTTTGTTTATCTGATTGCGATTATCTTTTTTTGTTTTGAACAGCATTAAGTAAATCAAGTAGTTGCATTTATGTATGTATACACAAACACACAATTTTGACGTTAGGCGAAAATCCAACTGCTCTGGTGACAACTTGGTTATAAATGCGTTCGACTACACAAAAATTTATCCATAATTCAAAAATTGCGAAAGCAAACTTTCCATTTTGCTGCAAGGGAAACGTTCATGTTGTGCTAGAAAAAATTTAGCCAGCAAAAATTATCCATCACGAAAATATACGATCTGAAAACATACGGTTGCAATTTTTGTAAACAAACAAAATTGGTTGCCTGCTATATGACTTTATGATAGTGCTAACTAGTTTTTACTTCCAGAAATGTTCCTGGCGAACATTGAACTTTAATTTTTTTCTTCCATGGAGGCAAAATGAATATCAGTTTGTTTATAAATAAAGCATAAACAAAGTCAGCTGGTTTGTCTTCTTCTTCCTCCTTTTGCAAGTGATGGCTTAAAGCTCAGTTAGTCTAGACTTGATTTCCGTAACTTAACTCAATATTTTGGCCAAACTGTTATATGAGAAACTGTGCTGGCGGTTAGTTAAAACTTAACTTGTCGTAAGAAACTTAAGCACCTGTAGGTTTTAGATTCTTAAGTAACGGCCTTGTGGAAATTGAGAGCGGTGAGGGAATCAGGCTTGCCAGATTTTCGTTTTTGTAATTCTCAAAAATAAATGATCGCAAACATATTTGTTTGCATGATTTTTTTGATGTGGCATTTTAGGCAGCAAACTGCCAAACAGCTGAATAAGAGGTTTACAAAAACAAAATATTCCCGCTTCTGGCTTAAGTTGACGTGTTGAGTAACCATTGATGATTTCTTACGGTAAGTTAAGTTGAGTCTAGACTAACTGAGCTTTAATTTTCTGTTCGTTTGCTTTTTTGCTTTTCTTCTCTTTGGCTGGTGTTGGCTAATTTTGTTATCGAACACAACTTATGTTATCACCAACAGCTGATGTCTGCCAGAGTTGTATTAATTTTCACGAAAAGAGGAGCTTTGGCAAATGGAATGATATTGCTTGTTGTTTTTGATTAACAGAATTGACATATCGCACACCGTCTTCATAAGAGGCACAACTCAAAATTTGAAATTATGCGCCGAAAATGTACACAGAGCTTTTACTTCCTTTCAGCAAAACCTGGACCAAATTTTTGTTATAATTTGTTAAAAAAGCCTACGGAAAAGTCTCCCTTGCCCATAGGATTATCGTGTGCTAAGATGTAGTTTTTCTCATTTTCTGACAAACGTGTAATTTTGAATTGTGATCCTTTTGAAGGCGGTGTGCGATATCTATGTATGAGTCGATACATATTAACCTACCTACAGTGACGGGCAAAACTGTAACATGGAGTAACACTTTTTACTTCAGTCATCCCTATCTTTCCAAGTTCTAACAACTTTCATACTTTTGTTGTATGTTATTATTGGTACACCTGTACTTCCCCTCTCATAATGATTTGAAGTCAATCCAACAACAATAATAAAACCAGCCGACAAAAATGTAAATTAAGGCAGATGTTACAGTTTTGCACTCATATATTTTTAAGAACTTTTTAACAATTTTAACGAGAAAAAAGAACTACTAACACAATTTTTAGTACCCTTTTGCTTGTTTTAGTTTCTGGGTGCGATTTGGCATACCTTATTTTTATCTCTGTAAAACTTCTGGAGGTATAGCCTCCCATATATCCTTGGCTTGCTTTCACAGCTCATGTACTCGATTATACGGACTTGGATACTTAATAAGCTGTGCTTCTAGTTGATTTCGCAAATTCTCGATGAGATTTATGTCCGCGGATTGTGGAGGTCATTTCAGATTAGCAATTTTTTTATTTTGTATTAGGGCTGATGATTTCACCCGGGTAATGAGCTACCCGGGTACCCGGGTAGCGGGTGAAGCCCTACCCGGGTATTGAATTACCCGGGTAGCCCGGGTACCCGGGCACCCGAAAAAATGTGGAGAGGTGAAAATTAAACGCATTTACGATCATATAACGCAAACGAACGTACATAGGGAAAATCTATAAGAATCTTCCGTACCATATGGGGAAATATTATAATATACAACACATACATTGCACTTGACAAATCCGTCATTCATCACACAAGCGTACTTCCAAACCCAGCTTGTTTTAGGCATGTCTAAAATATTAATATTTACGAAGTTGGTAATGCACGTACAGATATCGGATCGGTAACAAATAAAATTATTGAGACACACCCACCTGCGAATCTAAACGATGACCGACAGTTGAGGCAATTTTTGTGTTGGAATGAAAAAAAATTTAAAATTTCTTCCACAATTATTTCACAACAATACGTTCATCAACCTACTTCTCGTATTAAGGAAACTTCATTAAATAATTGTGATTTTAAAAGCTTTAAATATTATGAGAAAAGAAACTATAATTTGAACAAGCTGATACAATAAAAGTACAAAATCTTTAGGTGAATGAATAGCATAAGGCTTTGTTACCTTACTTTTTGTACCAGAAGTGGCCTACCACAGGGTTTAGTTCTTATATAATTCCCAATGAGAACGTTCTCGTCAGTTTTGTTCTCATTTTGGTTTTGGTTTTGACGCGTTCTTGGGAACAAAACTACGACAATGGCATTTAGTTTCGATCGTACATTTCGTTCTCAGTCCCTGTTTTAAAATATTAATATTTAATATTCTTTAAAATATACATACATACATACATATGTACACATGCATGTATGTATATGCATTTACAAAAATTAGAAGTTTGAATTTAAGTACAGAAACTAATGTTTTAATTTACTTTTCTTGTCTCCGTCTACTCTGGCAAGCGGTTAGGTGTACATAGTCGCGTACACTCTAGACATAAAAAAATAATTATAAAAAAAAATTTTCTCACTGAAAAAATATTTATCCTCACCAAAAAGATTATACAAGAAGCTTTATGTCGCATTACCCGGGTGTTTTTCGTTTAACCGGCACCAACATATGTATATTACCCGGGTACCCGGGCAAATCGGGTAATACCCGACTACCCGGGTAATAAAAGCCCCGGGTAATACCCGGGTAATCGGGTACCCGGGCATTACCCGAATTACCCGGGCACCCGGGTAATACCCGGGTATCATCAGCCCTATTTTGTATCCAGTCTTTGCGAACATATGCAGTATGTTTTGGATGATTTTTCAGCAGAAACTCTAATTTTTCGACTACATCTTGCAAATTTTGTTGAAATATGAACAGATACTGTTCCTTACGCATAATGCGTACTAACGGGCGCACAAAATTGTTTAAATACAACCCCAAACTATTATTGACCGACCACTGTGATTCACAGTTGCCTCACTTGTTGCGCATGGGCTTAATTTGGTCTTTGATCCAATACCATGCCCGGCCATCTGATTGAAAGCAATTAACTGAGTCTTGTCAGACTAAATAACCTTCAATTGAAACTTAAAAATATGTTTTTTATTGCATTCTGAAAGGCCTAACATATCCCAATAGGCAACGGTCCGGTTTTCGGGCGACACAGCAAAATGCTACCACTCTCGCACATATCTTCTTCTTCTTCTTAATTGGCGCTGTAACCGCCTAAGCGATTTTGGCCGAGTGCAAACAGCACGCCAGTCATTTCTCTTCTGTGCTAACTGACGCCAATTGGAAATGTCAAGTGAAGCCAAGTCCTTCTCCACCTGGTCTTTCCAACGCAGAGGAGGCCTTCCTCTTCCTCTGTTACCAGCATCGCGGCCCGCGTTGAATACTTTCAGAGCAGGAGCGTTTCTGTCCATCCGAACGACATGGCCAAGCCAGCGGAGCCGCTGAATTTTAATTCGCTGCACTATGTCTATATCGTTGTAAAGCTCATACAGCTCATCGTTAAATCGTCTGCGATATTCGCCATCTCCAACGCGTAAAGGTCCGTAAATCTTTCGCAGAATCTTTCTCTCGAAAACTCCATATTTGACATATATTTTGGTCAAATTAGCTTTTTTCTTCTTTTATGATGCCTTTGCGCCAATTTGGCAATTCGTCGCCTCGCTGTCTACTGATTTGCATTAAAGTTTAATACCTTAAGCGCTTCTGTAATATTGGACCGTAATATTTTTTGATAGACTTCCTTTGCCCTTGGGAACACTTTAGGCTATATTTTTTATCAATCTAAATATTTTCAAGTAGTAAAACCCACAATTTTTTGCCACTTGCCTGCGGTCCCGCCTTTCCACAGTAAATCTATTATTTACATTTATGGTTCCTGATTAACTATATTATTTACTGGTGATTACTTCTTCAATAAATTACAATACAGAAAAAAGTCATCTGACTTCCAACTAAGTAAATAATAACTGTAAAATGCAAAACTGAGAGTGAGTGCAAAACTGTAACATTTGCCTTAATTTACATTTTTGTCTGCTGGGATTTTTATTGTTATTGTATTGACTTCAAACCGTTATGAGAAAGGGAGTAGGGATGTACCAACAAGAATATACAACAAAAGGATGAAAGTCGTCAGAACTTGGAAACATAGCGGTGGGTGAATTAAAAAGTGTTACACCATGTTACAGTTTTGCTCGTCACTGTATGTAAGTCCACCATAGGAAAATTTTGGGAAATGGTGTTTTTTTTTCTTGCTGTCTATTTCGACTAGCTTTTGCAAATTTGCAAAAATGAAAAGTTATGAAAAGTATTCAAAATGAAGAAAACTTTATGTGGGACCTAAGCACGTTGTTTGAAAAATACCATATGGACTTAGTTAGTTTTGAAGAAAATTTCCCAAAAATTTCTTATAGTGGACTTAGGCAAGTTTTATATGTAACGACTTAAATGTCACAATCCGTAGTCGCCGAGCACAATATGATTGGCTGGAATGGACTTAAGCAATTTCAATTTACACTTACGGTAGGACTTAGTCACCTTTGAATAAATCGTTAATATTACATATATAGTGACTCCAACAAATGAACATGTTTTGATTTTCTTCAAATATTCGTAATGTTTTTCGAGCTAAATTTTTGTTTGTTATTTTTATATAAAAATATCTACGCTTTAACCCAAACTGTGTAAATCACAGCTTCAAACTTTATTAAAAATTTAGGAAAATTCAACAGATTTTCATCGAAATTTCTACTTTTTGTTCTGAATTTTTAGAAAATTTTCCTAAAATTCAGAATAAAAAGTTGAAATTTTGATGAAAATTTGTTGAATTTTCCCAAATTTTGTATTAAGTTTGAAACTGTGATTTACACGGGTTAGGTTAAAACTTAGACGATATTTTTATATAAAAGTAACAAAACTAATTTAGCTGAAAAATATTACGAATATAAAAAAAAAAACACGTGGTCATTTGTTTGAGTCACTGTATGCATTTTTTTTAATCTTATCCACATTAATTAGTCACATTGCTTTAGTTTAAACAATTTATTTGCTCAGTCTGTGCGCATTGCTCCAAGAATATGGAAAAATTTCGTCTGTGGACCTACTTATATTAAGTTAAACATTTGGTAAATAAAATTTAACCCTGGGCAAGTGGATTTAAACTTTCAGCAAATAAATTCAAACTCTCAGCAAATAAATTAAAACTCTCAGCAAATAAATTAAAACCAATATGGTTTTATAAATTTTGTTACGTAGTGTAATGTCATTGAACTCGGAAAATTAGTCAGATACACACTTTCTTTCCCCATTACCTATAGTCAAACATTCTAAAGACAATGAAAATTGCATAAACAATAGGCGCAAGTGATTGATTTAATATTGAATTTTGATTGTCTTATTGACTTTTCTGACCGGTATTTTGCTAAGCGTAGCAACCCTTAAGTGTAGCAATATTGCTTAGGTAAACGACATTCGCTAAGGCCATTTTGATTTGATAGTGGTGCATTTTTTGAAATTGTTTTATATTGACTTTTTTACTTTCCTTATACATAGTTAAAGGCTCTAAAAACACCCTGACCTCGGTCAAAAATTCCCTCAAATAGCATGTGAATGAAAGGTGCGACATATGGCTATTCTGAAGTAAGTCTTGTCTTGTAAAATAGGGTCCTCTAATCGGTTGACTGGGTTAATTAGACGCACGCCATTTGATGACTACTTGTATCTCTGGCCAGCTGTTTAAAAAATTTGTAAATATGTATGCAAATGTGTTTTTATGAATTGTTTATTTCCACACATGGTGCTAAAATGTATTTCTGAATGTTGTTTGGATCTATACAAACATATGTATAGCCTGTAAAGAATTTAAGCAAATATACTAAAATAAAAATAAAAAACAAAGAAAAATGAAATTCAGTTAAATTTAAATTTAAAAAATAAAAGAAATGAAGTAGGAATGTAAAAAAACTAAATCGGAAAAATAAAAAATAAATAAGTAAGGTAAAGAGATCAATTGAGAAAAGTAAAGAAATAAATCAAATATTTCTAGTAAAAAAATATAATAAAACAAAAGAAAATATAAAAAATATAAACGTACAAAAGAAAATATAAAAAATATAAACGTACAAAAGAAAAAATAACAAAATTAAAAAATTTCGTTAAAGTGAAATAAAAAAATGTTCAGGTTTATTCAGTGAATTTTTCCCTACTGGACCTTCAAATGACCTCGAACCTGACGTGATGGAGGCTAACAGACCTCGTATTCGCATTCGGCGCGTCGAATAACAGGGATATAGAGGTTTAATTCAATAAGCAGAAACTTTTTTGTAAACCTGTGTAATTAATAAAAACATACATACAATAAAAAATTAAAATTTTAGAAAGCAGCAAAAGCAATAAAAAGAAGTAAGTAAAAATAATAAAAATGAGCACATAAAAAATAAAGTATCTAGTCAATAAAAAAAAAAAATTAGAGTAAAAAAGTACATAAAAAATTAGGATACAATTAAAAAAGGTAAACATGGAAATTCTAATTTAAAAAATGTTTTAAGCAGTACTGCAATAAGCTTCTGGATTCGTCCGCGAGAGGGTCTCATCCAAATCCGGTCGAGATCTTTTAATGATTCTAATTTTTCCTACGCAGTATCTATGCATTGTGTAGATACAGTATTGGTCAATACAATAGCACCCCAATTTCAAAGTGATATTGTTTGTCACTCATGTTTATTTATTAATTTTTAAGAATTTTCAATTAAAATACAGTTCATTCTCTAACAAAACCCATAAAAACTCAAGTTTAAAACTTTGTAGAAAACTACAAAACAATGTAACCAACTTTCAACCAAATTGAAAACTTTTGTCTCAGAAGTGCTAGAATATTTTTGATTACACTGCCCATTAAATTTTAGTCTAATAATGTGCAAGTTTCAAGTGGCTAAAAATTACTTGATTTTTTAGAATTATGAATGGACTTTAAAACTGTGTACTCAAAACAAATCTAACACTGAGAAAACAGTTTAAAATTTTGGGTACAAATTTGTTTAATTTTTTTTTGTAGTCTTTTACAAAGTTTTAAAGGGTTTATGTGGGTTTTGTTAGAGAATTAACTGTATCTTAATTTAAAATTCTTCAAAAAAAGCACAGTGCGTAGACAACTGGCTGAGTCAGCTGGGGTCGTCGGTTCGAATCCCGCTGAAGAAGTCTGATGAGGAAATCTGGTGATTTCCGAAATAGCTATCACTTCTACCATCTTTTCAAATTGTTGTTGCTTTTCCACAGTAGCTTTTCATTAAAAACGGCCTTAAGCTCAATAAGAAAAATTGTTGAATTCTTAAAAATAAATAAATAAACAAAAAATGTATGTCATAAATGGAAAATGGAGGTGCCGATACTATGGATATGACCGACGCTGTATGTGTTCGCTTAACAAATAAATTACAATCTTTTGTTGATTATCCTTGCAGCATACAGACCCAAGCGCAATTTTTACCTGTCATTCCTACTGCTCATCGAACTGAGTGTGCCCTTTCTTCTTCAGTCCGCATATGGACATACTTGCTAACCCTGCTTTGTAGTAGTTCAATGCACTACACGCAAGCAAATATTTATTTCTGTAATGCTACCAAATAAATGTAATGTAAAAGTAAATATTAAATGAATTGGTCGGGACGCGTAGCTGTTTGCATTACATACATACAAAGCGATCGCAAGAAACAGCCAAAAGCGTACAATAGAAAAAAATCAAACAATATACATACTATCTTGATCATGACACAACTTGGACGCGAAACTGACGTAACTTTTAAATAATTTTAGCTGTGTCCTGTCCAAATGTCGCTTTATGCCCATGGCACAGGAAATCTCAGTCCCTTCGTCAGCGCTGCATTGTGATAGGAATATTTTTCACATAACTTCAAGCGTATGCACGGACTTCCTCAGTCAATCTACAAAGTCTATGTGGCGTAGTAAGTAGCTTCACTGCAGTGCTGCATCGGTGTGGCTTTATTCCTCGTAACATAAAACAGCTGAGGAAGCAGTATAATACTTGCATATTTGAACAAGTTGTCCTCTTAACGTAGTCTTCAGTAACTCACTTTTTGCTTTTGCTTGGGTTTGCTTTTGCGCTTCCAGTTCTTGCTGCTTCCTTATTCCGCTTCTTCATATTTATTCCCCTCTGTTTGTTTGCAATATGAGCCGATATGTCAACTCGACGAGTGGTCAGATTGAATTACTATATATATACACACATACATTCATATGTACTACATATGTATATAGGCACATATTCGGGTCCTTTTGTATGTCCTGCGTCACTGAATACTCGCATGTCCGTCTTTATATAAAAACTAAATTAAATGTTTTTCATTGTGTGTGCCGTCATGACAATCTTTATTATATGTACATATTAGGGATGTTAATTTTTCAGCTTTCCTCGATCCCGGGATTTTCTGGACGTCGTTATCACAATCCCGGGACACCAGGACTAGTCCCGCGATTTGGATATTCATTATTTTTCAACAACTTAAATCGAAAAAACTGCTTCTATCTCTCCTACCATAAAATAAATAATAAATAAATAGGTTTGAAACCTACTTTTTATTTAAAGTTGCGTTTTCATTTTTTCCCTCTGACGTCAGGATTTATTTTAAAGGACTTTGTAATTTCAAAGATATGATTAATTCCAAAAATTATTTGAAAAATGTGATGTAATGTAAAAAAAAAAATATGGGTACCAAATGCAAGAGTAAATTTCTTTAAAATTAAAATAAATAGAATTTTTTGGATTCACAAGGACGAATAGGTAATTTTTTAAGCTGATAAAGTTAGAAGGATGAAACTCGAGGATGTTATCGAGTTTATATAAGTCCTTAATATATAATATTTTCAAAAACAAGTATTGCGAAATTTCAAGGATCAAATTTTAAAAAGACAATTTAATTACTTACCAGTGCTTCTGCACCAAAAACTTGAAACCGTTTAAATTCTATAGGAGTTCCTCTTTAACTTGATACCCACACGTCTTCTCTAAGCACATTTCTCTGAATTTTTTGTATCATATTTGAATTACTGGCGTCAGAGTGAAAACTAAAAATTGAAAACTAAAAATGCAATTTTACTATATTTATTCCATGGTTTCGCGAATATATTGATATTTGTGCTTAAAATTTACTATCGCGTGGTGTTATATGTATAATGAGCTAGACATTTATAAAAAAAACGTTAATTATTAAATAAAAGAAGAAATATAGCCAATACTGGTCAAGAAAAGGAGTTTCTATTATTGCCAACAGTGCAAATTATTTGCCGGGATTTTCGAAATCTTAAAAAGGCCGGGATCCCGGGATTAACATTCCTAGTACAAATGTATGTATGTAGTTTTCTCCTCTTCAGTGTTCCCAGACAGCTGAATTTGTCATTATTACAACATCCTCGTAGCATTGTTGTTCACAGCCTTCATCAGAGCGGAAGCTATCACCTCGCCTTGTTACAGGCACTTATGCAGATATGTATTGTAATATTTTACACATATTTCATTTCTGTAATATCACTCTATCTACTCTCTGCTGTTGTCCTGCTCGAGGTTTTCTTTCAAACAAGTTTTTTTTTTCAAATGAAATGGTAATTCCATATGTATGCATGTTTGCTGTAAAGGTGTTTTATGGCTAACAATTTACGTGCATGGAACCGATTTTTGTTTTTTTTTGTTTTCAGCAAACAAAAGCTTGATTGAGAGGTGTGTTTAATTTACTCAACGGTGAAAATCGGTATCCAAATATTGGGTGTTTCAAATTTTATTTGCTGCTTCCGGTTTTATTTATGCAGATTATTTATATTTGTATCATATTCTTCTTCTTTTTTGGCGCTGTAACCGCCTAAGCGATTTTGGCCGAGTTCCACTAAGCACGCCAGTCGTTTCTTTTCTGTGCCAACTGGCGCCAATCGGAAATGCCAAGTGAAGCCAAGTCCTTCTTCACCTGGTCTTTCCATCGCAGTGGGGGCCTCCCTCTTCCTCTGCTACCACCAGCGGTTTCCGAGTTGAATACTTTCAGAGCTGGTGCTTCGGTGTCCATTCGAACGACATGGCCAAGCCAGCGGAGCCGCTGTATTTTAATTCGCTGCACTATGTCCATGTCGTTGTAAAGCTCATACAGCTCATCGTTCCATCGTCTACGGTACTCGCCGTCGCCAACGCGTAAAGGCCCGTATATCTTCCGCAAAATCTTTCTCTCGAATACTCCAAGAGCCGCCTCATCGGATGTTGTCATTGTCCATGCTTCTGCGCCATATACCAACACGGACATGATGAGTGACTTATAGAGTGTGGTTTTCGTACGTCGAGAGAGGACTTTACTCCTGAATTGCCTACTCAGTCTGAAGTAGCACTTGTTGGCAAGAGTGATTCTGCGTTGGATTTCCATGCTGACATTATTATCGGTGTTAATGCTGGTTCCCAAGTAAACGAAATTCTCTACTTTCTCGAAATTATAACTGTCAACAGTGACGTGGGTGCCAAGGCGGGAATCTGCTGATTGTTTGTTTGATGACTGGAGATACTTCGTCTTGTCCTCGTTTACCACCAGACCCATTCGCTTTGCTTCCTTATCCAACTTGGAAAAGGCAGAACAGACCTCGCGGTTTTTGATACCGATGATATCGATGTCATCGGCATAAGCCAGCAATTACACGCCTAAAGGCACATTGGTAAGGCCCAATCAGTTCATTGACGGTGGGCTTCAGTCTTTCATACAGTACGCTCGATAAGACCTTGTAACCTATGCGTAGAAGGCTGATCCCGCGGTAGTTGGCGCGAATGGCGGGGTCCCCTATTTTGTGAATTGGGCAGAGCACACTTAAATTCCACTCGTCGGACATGCGTTCATCTGACCATATTCTGCACAAGAGTTGATGCATGCACCTTATCAACTCCTCGCCACCGTACTTTAATAACTCAGCTGACAGGCTGTCAGCTCCAGCAGCTTGTTGTTTTCAGCTGCGTTATTGCTACTCGTACCTCGTCATGGTCAGGCGGAGCAACATCGACCCCGTCATCATCGACTGCGGGCTCGGGTTCTTCTCCACAACTTTTCGTGCTGCTACCATTCAGTAGCGTGGAAAAGTATTCCCTCCAAATTTAAGTACGTTCTGAACATCGGTAACTAGGTCGCCATTGTTGTTCTTATAGGAGTACGCCCTGGTCTTGAAACCTTCCGTATGTCGCCTAACTCTCTGGTAATGCTTGCCTTGCCCCGTCCAACACATTTCGTGGATGACTGTGATGTCCGCTTTTGTTCTTACGAGGACATCAACCAGCCGGGCAGAGGTACCTTCCCCATTAAGGGTTGGGACATTCCAAGTGCATGCCCTCAAATCGTAGTCCTTTAAACATTTGTCGCCATTAAACATTTTATCATAATTCCTCAAACAGTTGCAAACTGCCATTTTTTAGGTTATGTGTAAATAAACAAACTACGAATAAATTCCTTGCGTTCAAAATGAGTCCAGACTCGATTGATGCTCCTATGGGAAAAACGCTGAGATTGGTGTTTCTTCAGACTACATTTGGCAAGGTTCAAGGTTATAAAAAATATGAAGCTTACAGAGCCATGGAAAGCCTCTTTAACCCTCTCATGCACGAATTAAATTGGGTGGGGCCAAAACTTTTGTATTTCATAATATACGTTTCACAACGAAAAGACTAATTTGTTTCAAATTTATGGTATGAAATTCAACGTTTTGCCTTCACAACGTTCTAAAGTGTCATTCAAAAAAAACCGTTAGATAAAAATTTCAAACAACAACATTTATAAACCAAAATGTCAATGTTGCCTATAGGCAACTTCGGGCATGAAAGTGTTAAGATAGACAAAACATTCCTGCGAATAGTTAGATAGATATTAAAGTCCTTAGTCAGTCGTAACGATAAATTCAACTACATATCGATACCTGACTGCAAGCTCTACTTATCTCGGCAGCCAGTTCGAAACTTTTCAAGAACGCCCTATTTCAGAATTTTATTAAAAAACACCCTACCTCAGAATTTGGTTGAAGAACGCCCTATCTCAGAATTCGGTTCGAAAATGCCCTATCTCAGCACATTTTCAACGTGTTTTCGGCTGAAATAGGGCGCTTTTGAACCAAATTCTAAGATCGCATTTTTCGACTGAAATAATTTGAATATCAAGTAGTCCTTGATTTTCAAATAATTTTCGAACATACTTTGTCTTTGTATGGAAGAATATGCGTAACACCGTCAGCAAATAAATTATCAAAAATTAATAGGACAACTTCACACTTCACTTTATTACTTTAGTAAAACTAAAATGTAATTTTTATTGCTACGTACCAAAATTTTTCGAAAAATTCTATTTAAAAAGTTAGGAATTTTTATGAAACTTTGTTGAATTTTCCTAATTTTTGTACAACGTTTGAAATTTGGCCCGACATATGTGGTTTTTGTTAGATAATTAGCTATACGTTTATCAAAAGTTTATACATATTAAATAAACAAAAAAAAAAAAAAAAAAAAAAAAACTTGTTACGTGACGCGTCTCTATTTAATTTTCCGCCACTGTATGTACGCACACGTATATTAACCCAGGAATGACTTGAAAATGTGCTACTTGCAGTTATCTGTCCTGACCTTAGGTAAAGTTATTATTTAAAAAGGTTATTATTAACTAAATATTTAATCTCCAAAATTCTTGAAAACAAGTACATACATATAATTCACAACTATTTCTGCTGTTAACCAGCTTCAAAGGTTATCAAAAGGTCTTTATTTAAGACAAGCCAACAAATGCACGAAAAAAAATATAAATATGTATGTAATGTATACATACAACCGAAACCCAGCCCATTTTTTTGAACTGACAGATGCGTTTAGTTTTCTTTCATTTGTTTGCTTTATCATTTAGGATGTATGTATGTATGTACATTTGTACATATGTATGTTTGTATGAGTAAATGTGCAATAGGCAGGCAGCTACGTATAAAATAGAATGAATGCATTAGACATAAAAATAATTTCTAAATTGCTAGCAGCTGATATATGTATAGGCAGAGCAATTGACGACAATGAATGTTTGTAATGAAGATCAGCATGATCACGCACACTGTTGCAGAGAACTTTAAATTTAATTTAAATTTTATTTTTGGCTTTGGCAATTCAAAGGCAAAAGTCGCTGACCGCTTAAGTTCTTCGAAATTGGCGAACTGGTAGGCACATACTAGTTAATGAACTGGTTTTGCTTTTTACTGCAGCGAAATATCAAATAGAATTCGAATATCTGTAAATAGTTTGAGCTGTACAAAATGAAGAATTTTTGGAGAGGCGCAGAGAATATTGTTTTTTGGACTAAGACTTTACAGAACACCAAATATTTCGATTATCATCTCCATGACTATTGCTTCTGCTGTGTGAATTTGCGTGTTGTTAATGCGAAAAACTGATTTATCCAGACTTACGGCCGGTTACTCAATGTCTGGTAACATTAATATGCGGTTAAACATCGTTATCGATGTCTTCGACTCCATGCATACAACAGGGAGTCGGTAACGTCGATAATTATGATTAACCGGAGATTAGTGTTAACCAGACATTGAGTAACCGGCCCTTAGGGCCGTCCTTTAGGGCCGGTTGTTCAATGTCAGGTTATCATAACCACTACACTATCGACGATTTCGACATCATGCATGTAACATGTGATCGATAAAGCAGTCGTTGTACTTAATCGGAGCTTCTACCTCCGATTTGTGCTAATCAGACATTGAACAACCGGCCCTTAGACTGCCTGATAAAGTGATGCTTTGACCGCCTGTCAAATTTGTCGCTGAAATGCTTATAACAGGCAATCGATAAAAAGTCAATAAAGCAGACCGGCCCTTCAACTTTTAGTAGGCAGTCCAGAAAACTGCCCTTTATGCTTTATAGACAGAGCGCAGCGTTGATCCGGATCAACTCCTTAATTGGGAATTATCTCGGGAATTAACTGCTGTTGATCCGGATTGAGTCCCAGAGTTAATTCCCAAACTTAACTCGGATCAAGGGAATATTCGATGACAACACTGACCAAAACTCAGAGAGCGTAGAATACAGAGATAGAGCGAAACTAGCATGGACATATAGCTTTTCATCGGTAATGCAGTCATCATACTGATTCAGATTGGAATCCATTTAAAATTGAATAAGAACTTCTTTAAATTAATACGGTGACTGCATTACCGACGGCAAGGTAGATGTTCATGCTAGTTTTGCATTTTCTTTGTGTTCTACGCTCCCTGAGCAAGCAAATACGCGAACAAAGCAGCCAACTACTTCATCCGCGGTAGTCGAGTGGTGAGAGCTGCGTACTACAAGTCTTCAGACCCCAGGTTGAATCCTCGGTTGGAGCGATTTCCAAAAAAATTTTGTTTTTATTACTTAATTTTTTTTTGAGTTTATTTGATTAATATATTTAATTTTACTTTATTTTATTGTCGTTTGTTTTATTGTATTTCTCATTTTTTATTTTATTATTAGTTAATTTAAATTTTTGGAGTTTAGTTTTACTAAAGTCAAAGGCAACTAACTAAAAACAACTTAAAAAAAATATAGAAGCTATAATTGAATGAATAAAAAAATTAAATGAATATTCTGCTGGCCGTGGACATCGCACCTACGACCTCGCGGCTCATAAATTTGCATTACTACCGTCTGTCAAGGCACAATTTTGATCCGATCAATTGCGCTGTTAATCCGGATCAACGTTGCCGTCTGTCTATGCTTTAACAGACCATAATTTGATTTGAATTGATGCGCCTGCGATCGGGTTTGACTCGTCTGGAAAGACCCATACATTGCCGACTGCTGTTTTGTACTGTTTGCATAGTTTTTAACCGACTTCCAAAAAAGGAGGAGGTTATCAGTTCGTCGGAATATTTTTATTTTTTTTCTGTCATGTGTGGATCATGAGATATATATATATATTTTTTTTTATATGGGAGTTGAAGTCGGTTTTTTTTTTGCTAAAAATTCCTTGTTATATGAAATGTTTATTAAAAAAAAAAAAAACACCTAATACTTCAGAACCTGCGATAATCCTGAATATCCGTTTGTTCTGCTTTGATTATCTGCATCTGCTTATCTTTAATCTTCTGCGACTTCACAATTATTTATTAGAATTTTATTTGCAACATTCAACATCGATCAATCTATAGTTCAATTTTGTCATGTTGGAACATTTTTAGTCACACATACATACATACATACATATGGGTATAGTGTCAGCTGGCCTTACTTCAATCCAATGAATCATTTGGCCATTAGTGCTGGTACCCGCGCTACACAGATGGCTTTACCCACTAAGAGACAGCAGTTTTCATAAATGTTTATAGTGCTTATAAGATCCAATTGTGCTGATGCACGAACATATATGTATTTGTATATATCTCTTAATCCACCGCCTGCAACATCATCTGCTATTGCTGCTGCGATCATTTTTTTCATACATACATACGTATAAATATGTATATATACCTCTGCATGGAGTATATCCTTGAACACAATCAATGCAACAGCAGGCGTACCAAATTTTCTACTTCCTATTGCAATGAATTGGGAATTTTATTTTTGTTATTTCTTTGGTACTTTCAGTGCGCGCATGTGCATAGGTACTCGTAGTGATCCTTTGTGTGTGTGTGTTTTTTTTTTTGTTGTTTTTACTATGGCTATGTTAGGTACTTCATATCGAAGCTATGTATGTACATACACTTTTACAATTGGTACTAGTGAATGCGTATTTTTCAAACGTTCCTAAATTCTTCATTTTTTGTTGTTGATTTTGCATTCCCCCTCCTTTACCTTTGGGGTACTTACTGTCAGCCGCTGTTGTCGGCTGAGAGCTAACAGTCATCAGCCGGCTGTTTGTCCTGTTGGCAAGCAAGCTGTGTGCCTTCTTTTCATTGCTTATCTATGTACTACATATTTACTCACTCGCGCTATGTTTGTTTGGATGTGTGTGTGTATGGGTTGTGTTTGTGCTTGTTTGCCGCTCGTAATTGAACATCTGTCCATTTTTAGGCACGCCAGCGCTTCGAGTTCATGCACTCTTAACGAGGACGTCTCGATCGCTTGCCAGTCCTGTTGAAATTCTATTGGTCCTGCGTTGTCCTGGTTTGCGGTCTTTGTCGCTGTTCTTTGTATGCGCATGCATAGCAGTTTTTTGTACTTTATTTCTGCAGTATCGAAGCCACAGACCGTTGAACCGTTCGACCGGTGCAAGTTCTACATTTTCGGCTGGCCTTCTTGCTTCTTGCTGTTCGGTTTTTTTTTCTTGTTCCGCAGTGTGACTGTATATGTAGTTTTTTTAGTCTGTTAAGGCGGGTCGTTGACGTCATTACCGTTTGCAGTTATTTGTTCTGTCATGCTATTGCCCCATATGCTGGCTATTCGCCTTCTTCTTCCAGCTCCTCGTCGCCGCCTGCTCAGGTAGGTGCCTACCCGTCCGTTCCGCCATCCGTCGGGAAGACCGCCCGCAAGTACGACCTACGTTTGGTTTATTATTTCATTTCGTTCTTTGTTCTCTTCTCTTTTATTCTTATTCCTTTTTTGTTGTCCGGCTGCATGCGTAAATAAATATCCATCAGCTGCTCCACATTTAAATGCGGGCAGGTGGCCGATTGAGTAACTGAGTAGGTGTGTATCCTCCAGCTTACCGCTTTCCAGCACATATGAATGTGCGTGCAGACCACTGACAGCTACTAGCTTCCTTCGCCGGCCGCCTCCATCCGCACTATGCTTGCTACGTGCTTACGCACTGGATATCTTCGCAGGAATGGCATGCAGTGACGTTGTATATTGCCATGGAGGAGCACACACTTGGAAATTTATTGTTGTGTGTAACGGCACCTCCCTTGACCTAGCCTAGTCTGTTGGCGGCATCCTCTACAGCTTAGTTAGTGGTTGTTTTCCACCTTTACTGCCATTATTTTACTCCCTTAACTTTTTGCTTTTCCTGCTCTTCTCCAACCCTTCGTACCTTCGAACACCCTTGGAGCACACCCTTAAACTGTTGGCAGAATTTCGCTTGCCTTTTTATTTTTGCAACGCGAAACAACGAGACCGAGACATTGTCTAGACACATGTATTATTGTGTAACCTACATCCACGTGCACCGTTGGCACGTTTTGGCACTTCCCGAAATCAGCTGTTTTCGAAGCCTATATTTTCATACCCCCATTCGTTTGCTCTTAGGCCGCCAGCTTGTACTCGTGCCATACTTACGGCTATATCTCTCCGATTGTTTATCGGTGTTGTGATGGCGCACTGATGCACTGCTTGGTTGTTTGGTGGTTACTCACTGGTTGCCTTGCCGCTCGTCGTCGTCATCATCATCAGCCTCGTCATCGTTATCATAGTCGGTGGTGGTATTTATTTTTGGAACCAAACAACCACCAGTGCCAATACTATTGCCATTCCGTGCTTCTGTGCTTCCGTGCTTCTGCTGCTGCTGCTACTGCTGTTTCCACCACCAACTTAGTTGGCCAACATTAGAGCAGAAGCAGTGTAGAACCACCACCAATATTAGCACTGGTGGAGGCCGGAGACCGCTGGCGGAGACCTACTAACAGACTGACTCTTTGAGCATTGCTCTGTTTTCCTACGTAAAGGGTGGAAATTAGTGAGCACAACAACAGTAAGTAAGCACTTGTTGTGTTTTCTAGTAGGTGCAAGGCCGTTCAATAGTATTCATTGCCGGCGTTTAGTGTCTGAAATCCATCTACCTTAGTGCCAGCGCATGCAGCGCTATCGGCTATGGGCCACTTCACTTACTTTTTGGCTAAACAATTTATCTATGTTCTGTTAGAAAAACACCACTAAAATCAGCGCTTTTTGCCAACTTTCTCTTATCAGTCATCATCAGTGGAGTCGCTGCTGCTTACCCATATCAAGCGTATGTGCGTGCGTGCGTGTGTGTCGTTATGTGTCGCAAGGGGGTTTCCCCAAAAATGAGCTGGAGTACACTAGTTGGTAGCCAACAAACAATTGTGGTAGCGGCGGCGGCTGCGTTGATTTGTTTGTCAACAAAAAACATATGTTTAACCACCAAACAAAACAGCAACCCGGTGGATCCTTTTGGTGGTTGCTACCATTGCTACTCGCTGCTCAGCATGGAATCACATTGGAATACGGCTTGGCATGCCGGCCGACTGTCTGGGCTTGTTGTCGTTGTCGGTGGTGGCCACCACTTTTTAGGGGTTCTTCTTCGTTCTTATCGCTCGACTTGGATTTGGTGGTAGTTGGTTGGTATATATTGCATATACTATATTGCAATTGCTTGCCATTCATTCATTCATAAAAGTCCAAATGTGCTCTCATATCGCTCATTCATTACATGCCGATACTCTGCAGATAGGAACACGCGTGCTTACTTTTATTTGTAGCCACTTGTGTTTGTTTATGTCCTTGGGATCAGGTGTAATAAGTCTGAGATTAAGGGTAGATCTCACCCAGATGTTTTTGTATATTGTTTTTGCATTTTTTTCTTATTTTTTTTTTTTTGGAAATAGCAATGACCTAATTTTCTTGTTCTATATTGTAAAAGTGGTTGTTGACAATACAAATTGGACATTTGATTGTTGACATGTAGCCGATGTAGAAATTTTCGTTTGGTTTTTGTGGAGTGTCACATGTTATGTAGAAATATTTTGTGCCAAAGTGCAGTGTTGCTATACTTCTTTGAAAAAATTTTTATAAACATTTTTTGATTAACTCTTAAACCCCTAAAAATGCTCAAAATTTAATGTAGAGTGACTCAAACAAATGACCACGTGTTGGTTTTTTTTTTTTTAATATTCGTAAGGTTTTTCGAGTACTTTTTTTTCTATAATAATACCGTCAAAGCTTTAACCAAAACCAAACACCAAAATAAAACTTTGGAAAATTTAAAAAATTTTCATCAAAATTTCAACTTTTTAACAGTTTTGGGTATGCAGTTTTTTTTAGCCCATGCAATTTTAGTCTAATGAAGTGCAAGTTGCAAACGGCTAAAACATCTCGTTGATTTTTGAGTTTTTTTTGCGAGCTAGAGGGATATTCATAGAACATCAGAAGTTCAAGATTGGTTCAAGGAAATTTTTCTAACTTTACTATAGCTGCGGAATGGCCATCGTACTAACCAGATCTGCATACCATGGACTACAGCTTTGGGCAATTTTGGAAACAAGAACTTGTTTCAAACTCCAGAAAAGTGCAGTCACTGCGCCGTGAATGTCTAAGTAAAGCAATTGCGGAGGAGTTATCGCTCGCGAGGGGAGGTCACTTTGAACACCCTTGCAATACGTACATATTTGTAATCACCAGTGCTTTAGCACTTATGTATTTTTTTATTTTTTTTTGCTAATATAGTTAAGTTTTATCAAAAAGCGTTTGTCCGGAAAAATTATCGTTTTGCCTGTTTTTTTTTTATTTCATACCAATCTTAACCTCTCAGTAAAGGTTTTGAGTTTTTTGAAGTTTTCAAAGCTTTTTGCAGTTGAAGGGAAAACCCTAAATAGTTTTAAAATTATACCCTAGGTTATTTGGGATGAACAGTTTATCATATTTGATTCCAATAAATGAAATTTTGGCGCTTAAACGATTTCTACGTGTTTGGCCGAGCTTCTCCTCCAGTTCTACTCCTTGATGGTGTGACACAAATGGAGAGATCTACACTTTTACTCCACCTCCGAAGAAGCTTTTTTATGGCCGAAGGAAACTCGGAGGTTTGCCATTGTCTGCCGAGGGGTGAGCACTATTTTAAAAAAAAAATTTTTTTTTGATATTGCTAGAAAGTGAACCATGGGCCTCCCGAGTGGTTTTACGTCTTATCAAAAAACAAACTTTGAAATTATGTTGGCTTGAACTCTCCTTAATAAAAGCTGTCTTTACTCTTAATAGTTTTATAAGCCTTTTCACTGCATGCACACTATGTAAAATAAAACCGGTTATCCAGTTTTTACTTAATTTCAAAATCGGGAACCTTTTTTTTCAAATTGCAATTTTTGCCGAAAAAAGCCGAATAATCGAACACGCTAGTAAATATGCTCTTGAATAAAAATAATCCTTCGAGATTTGAGGAGAAAAGTTATGTACTTTTTCGAAAAGGAGAATTGTAAAATTTTTTAAAGCTATAGTTTCTGTGAGGATTCAAGAAGGCGTTGGAGAAATTCCTAAAACATTTTGATTTGATTTCGAAAGTGGGAATGACCTCATCTTACAGATATTATAATGCTGAATTGAAATGAAAAAAAAGTTTCTAAAAACCGTTGAAGTGTCAAAAAACGGCAACTTGAAAAAAATTGCACATAGTTTTTCCGAAGAAAAAAGTTCATGAAAACTCGTCTGATGGATTCTACCTCATGTCGATATGTTTTGTATTATTACGCGGAAAGAAAACATTCTTAGGAAAAAACTTCTTATTTGGCGCTGTAACCGCCTAAGCGATTTTGGCAGTGGGGGCCTCCCTCTTCCTGTTAGGGTTGCCAGATTTTTTATGCGCGAAATCACTACGTTCGACTTTTTCATGCTAAGAAAATCAGTACTTTTCAGTACATTTTTACTCAAAGCTAAATTATGAATGTAAGTATCAGATAATACTTTAGAACGCCAGAGTAATTGTGTTTAACAACATTTTGGTATATAAATAAAATATAGTTCATAAAAAATAAACGTGTTATTCATTTTAACATGAGTGTACACATCATTGTACACAGTATTTTATATTAATGACATTTTTGAGCAGCATTAATGAGATTATTTCCATCTTCAGTGTTTAAATAGTCAAAGAATTCTATATATTTCATTCTAAAATTACTTTTAATATGAAGTTCACTTTAAAAATATTTCATTAGCAGCCGGTTTCTCTCTTTGCGCCAGGGAGCAAACTTTATACCTAAGATCTCCTCTCTTCGTTTGAGTGTGGTATTGAAAAAAAAAAATAAAAATTACATATTTATTTCAAACTGTGGAAAAGTACCACTATTTAAGGACTTCATCTAAAATTCCGCATGGCTTTCAACTACGCAAAAACTTTGAAAGACTAAGAATTCGCTAAAAAGAGTATCTCAACTCCATATCTTGTATGAAAAACTCGTTTACAACCCTCCAGTACTGCTGGAGTCAATCGCTACTTTTGAACCGCTACCGCGCTGACTCCTAGGTAAGTAGCTACTCTATTAACCCATGGTAGTGCAGAATCGAACCAGTCGGAAGCAGAATAGCGAAAAACTACGACTGAGGGCGCCCATAAATCACGAAAGTGACTACTTTAGTAACTCCCGGTAGTGAAGAGAGAGCTGATGGTGACTTCCGCCTAGGACATTGCCCTGTAAAAGTAATCGCTGAAATACACTGCAAGTAGTCGGTCGGTAATTGACGGAGTTTATCAGGAAGTCACTCGAAAGGTCTGTTTTTATGTGACCGACAACGAAATTTTCATATCGAACAGCAAACAAAGTTAGTTTCTTTATTTGACACCGTCTAATAAATATCAACATATGCCTAAAAATATGAACCTTAATATCCTTAGGGTTGCAATGTGGAATGTGGGACAGTCGAATGTTTCTCGGTAGATACTGCATACTCATTTTCGTTTAGAAATGTTCGGAGTTCAAAATTTGCTCATCGACTTTTGTAGTGGGATTTTGAAAATTGCTATAACCGATTTTGATTGCCAAAAGTCGCTTAAAGAATAACTAGCTTGCCTAACAATATGCAACATATATGTATATAGTTAGATGTCCCTCAAACCGCTAGATTTGAATGATTACACTTTCTTCTGTTACTCTTTTATGTGGTATACTTTTAGGCCCACTGCTTTTCGTTCAAAAAAAAAATTTTACGAAGAAAATTTTGCCTAGAGATTGCTAGAATTGCACTGAAAGTTGTATTAAATTTGAATTTAGAAAAATAGAAAATAAAGTTCTTTCAAGATATACATATTTATATACATTCTTAAACGGGAGAAGCGTGCTTTGAACTCGAGAAAGCATACATAGCTGTGTCATTTGAAAAACCGATGCATTTAATATAAAAATCGTTCTTAAACGGCCTTAAAATGCATTTTTTTCTATGATCGGTGTCACACATTTTATAGAGAAAGTAGTCAACTTAAATGTCAGCGGAAAAAACTGTGTTTCAATTTCATTCTTTCCATGCTTAATTTCGCTTATACTTCATAGCAGTCGTCTATTTCTATGCACTCCAAGTGCGCACCAAATATGTACTTATCTTCTACTTTCAAACTTTCATTATCCTCTTTAAAAAAAGTCCGCAAGCGCCTGCATCCTAAAATTAAAAAAGTAAAGTGTACGGGAAAATGCAAATGGCCGCTCCCACAGAAATAGGATAAAAACGTCAGAAGTGCTATGCATATATAATTTGCTTTCAAAATGGCAACGAGAAAACGAAATGAAAAGATAAAAAATAAACTTGCTGGTGAGTTATGCGTCGGCTTCAAAAAAAAAAAAAAACAAAAAAAAAAGACACACACATCGAGCAAGAAAGTTACTACATATACATAGAAGAAGAGAAGGAAATTATATAGCCGCGAAATCCGCTCGTTAACAGACGCATTTGGTCTGACGCATTGGGAAAAGCATAAATTTCAACATAGCATTAGCGCTAAAAGCAACAAAGTGAGCTGGGCAAATGCGAATAACCCAGCTCCCTCCACTCCCACTCCTCCGCCTGCTCGTCGTGTTCAGTGCTTCTCCCTCCCCTACACCGAGTCAAAGAGGAGTTTAAACTTTTTGTGTATATGGTTTTCTGCGCTATGCCAGACTCTTCAATATTCTTGAGGCGGGGGAAGACGCCGAGTACAACGAGTTGGTATACACATCATAAGTATCTGAAAAATGGAAACGAATATTGCGCGTACGCGACAAAGGACACTCAGAACACTGAAGTGGAAGAGGAAGACGCAGAGAGCGATATAGAGGGAGAGTGAAAATGTTGTACACAGCTTAATGGGCAAAAGAAAGAGAAAAAAAACTCGCCATTGCCAACTAGCTTTTTCTGGACTTGCGCAGTAGGGAGTTGGGAGTTTGCTGCAGCGTAACAAGGATACAAAATAACGAATGAAACAATGAGGCGGTTGGCTGAAGGATAACAATGCGAACGAACAAACGAACCGGCATAGGGGGGACATACGAACGAAAGGATGAACGTGTAGAGGAATAAAGAGACAATCAGCCGCATTCAGTCAAGCAGGAGGAAAATGCTTTGAGCACATTAAGCAACGTATTTTCGTGCACAGTTGGCGGCGATGATTTCAACGGCTTTGACACCGCAGCCGCAGCACCAGCTTCGAGGGGACGCACGCTCCTTTTTTCATCTATTTTTATTCGTTTTTCCTTTTTGAATTACGCGTTTGCTCTGGCTGCGCGGCTGCATGCATAGTCCGTCAGCAAGCTAGCCGCCTCACCGATTTTTGACGTCTCATGTCGTCGTCGTAGTCGTTGTCGAGGATTACGCGAGCAATGGCAAAGGTTGTGGCAACTTTGTTCTGACATACCATCTAGTTTTGCCCTTTGTGTGTGTGTGTGTGTAAGCGCTTTTGATGAAAACCATTTGCTGCGCGTAGTTGTAATAAAATATTTGTAATTTTTACTTCACACATTTTTAGTTTAATTCCCTCAGCAGAGTTCTTTCGGTTTGTGTTTTTTTTTTGCCGCTGCTTTTCAACTACTAACAGCTTTTCTAATATGATTTTATTTCGTTCGTTTTTTTTCTACTCATTTTTTATTAATGCCTGCTCACATAGTACGTGCATATGGCTATACAGGATAATGACTGTTGAGGATTAAGCTTTGTTAGTTATGCGCATATGTGACTTTGGAATCACTGCACAGTGAGAAGTTGATTTGAAGAGGGCTAACATTGGATTCGAAAAGGATTTACGCTGAATTCATTCACGTTCATGAGAATTTTCGAGTTAACTTTTGAGCTGAAAATATGGAGTGAGCTACTCTGATCTGATGAGCGCGGAGGTGGTGGGGGAAAGTCAAAGTCGTAAAGTGTCGCAACGCAACCACAGAAGATGGGGATGAGGCACATTCATCTATCGGCACGTCCTCAAGATCAGACTCATCGACCGTCTATTTCTTCTTCACTACTGGCCTCCTCTTGTTCTTCATTGTGTTAAAGTCATTTAAGACTACTTTTCGAGCATAAAAACGCTTGGAGAGTAGCGCTGTTGCTCGGCTTAAGCTTCAGTACACTGCGGTTTCGGCCGTGTATCTAGCTCTGAATTGAAGAGCATGATAGCCTTCTTATCTTTTCTAGCTTCTCTTGTTTCGCCGGTAGCCATACTCTTGCTCTTGTCCTCAACGGGATGTCCTTAGATGTCGATGTTCTTCGCTCTGGGGTAATCTTTGTTCAGACGAGCAACTGCCGATCTCACGTCATCGCATGCCACGACTTTGATATTCGCCTGGAACCAACCCACCTCCTTACAGAATGGCGGTAGCGCGGGTTTATGTCTGTGATGATCGCCGCGTCTTAACCTATTTCCATTTCGTCAAGCACACTTAACAAGATGTTGTCTCTAGAAACCTCTGCAATTGAAAGCCCATGTGTTTTAGACAACTTGGACTTAGTGGGCACATCTTCACTTGACGTATCAAGCTTGCTGGTTGCCTTCGCTGTTCCGGTAGCTGTTAGGTTTTGAATGCGGCTGCTCATTTGGCCATTAGGCCGTGCCAGCAGTAGGTGTGAGGAGTGGACCGCGCGGAGCCTGCGCAATGACTTCGAAGGCTTTCAAGGTTGCGGTCTGCATAGCCTGGCCATATAAACTAATGCTTGGAGTATCGCTGGAAGACATCCTTGCTTTGTCTCACTGCCCACTTTTGTAACTAATGTTGTCTAGTACTAGCCGGCCTTCGCTATTGGCTTTGACCTAACACTGATCTTAGTCTTGTGGAACGGCCCTGCGCCGAATCAGCCCCGAAGTAGCCTAGCAACTACCCTTCCGACTTTTATGTCTATGTTCTATGTTCGACGGAGATCCGCTGTATTCGGGTAGCGACTAGATAATTGATTGACTCCAAACCTGGCCGATCCTTAGCATGGAAAACACTTACTTCTGCGTCCTTCTTTCAACTACATACTCAATTCGCCACTTTCCTTCTATATCAACTTCAAATTTTTCACAGTGTATACATCAACGTATTTGCTACAAGTACATTTTGACTGCTGTGTGTGCGGCATGCAATTTTTGATTTAATGTAGTAGATATGATTTCGCCATAGCTGCTGTGCTTTTCTTTGTCGCCCAAAAACAAAAACCAACAACGGAAGATAAAAGAACTCTATCGAATGCCATTTTTATTGCTATTTCATTGTTGTTGTTGTTGCTCGCACGATGAAATTTGCCGTGCTTCTCGCATATCTGGTTTAGACACTCGGTCGGCGCGCAGTAGATCGGTAAAAAGCAGGGGGGAAATTTAAATTATTTCATGTGCACGTGAATCTAGTTGGCTTTTTGCATCAAGCACGTACACGCACACGCACGCGCATAAAACGCTCAACAAAAGCCATGAAAAATTATGCTCGCTGACACGGGTACGAGTACATATGTATGTATGTAATATGTCTGCGTTTCTGTTTGTATTTGTAAGCGCTTCTATCGCCATTGCGGAAGGGACGCCATCTCCTGCCTATGTCCTGTTATTCTGCATTTTTAACGTTAAAGTTTTTTCGAGTTTCATGGGTTTACAAATCTACAATACCTAGCTACATATATCAAGTATGTGCCGCTGGTCCTCAATAGTTCCGCTTACGCCAAGCTTGTGTTTTTTACTCACATACTGTTGTTGTTTTTTACTTGTTTTTGTTGCTTCTTTTGTTGGCCACATTTTTGGTTTGTAAAACGCGTTCTGTTCCTTGTTAGTTTTATATTTACTTGTTTTGTTGGTGTTGTGTCACTGTCCAGAACTGCAAATTGAAAATCGAGAGTAGTGAAGATGGAGAGAGGCGAGACGGTTAGCAGCCGGAAGGTGTGGAGGAAAAACTTATCAGCTTTAAAGTATAAACAGAACCAGATCGCTGTGCGAATTTCGTCGGTCGGAGCTGTGCCGTTGGGTGATATGCGCCGCAACATTTCGCCTAGTAAAACAGAACAGAAACGAAATTCGCATCAATTGAATGGCAAATGAAAAACATAAAAATACAAATCACCAAATTTTGCCATTCTGATTCTTGCTGATAATTATCTGATAGAAAAATGGGGAAACAAAGCTCCATTTTCACTGAGAGCTGATTTTGTGACCGGCGGCAGCGGCAAAATTAAAAATAAATCTTTTCTTGCCGAATTTCGTCAGACGAAATTCGTTGTGTGCAATCTCATAAACTGCGGTGTGTTTTAATTTTGGCAGCAAACTTTCTTCCGACGAATTTCTCTGGGCGATTTGATTCTGTTTAAACTTTTATGTGGACGGAAGTCTCTTCCCGCTTTTTTATAGTCACTGCTTCTTCTATTTCTTTGCCACTTTGCCAGTTACGTTTTCTAATTTATTTCCCTCACCAACGGCGGTCATTTACTGGTCGATAGCTTCTTTCTGCTAGTCCTTCGTTATACTTTTAATGGCAAAATTTTTGTTAACCCACACATTGTGAGGCTTGAGTGCAGGCATTGAGAATGCAAGCAATGTGGAATATATAAACATACTTATGTTTTCATGTGCATAGTGCAGTATGTCCTTACTATATGAATTGGAATTTATATGCGATTAAATTACGATTTACTTGATTACAAAAATTCTGATCTATTTTGAAACTGGTTAAAAAATTATTGCATAGTCACTTCTAAAGAATCCTTTGGAATACAGAGAACTGAGATTTTTACCCCAACAGCTGGACTCCTGAATATCTTTTTTGCATCTATTAGCTGACGCCAATAGCTCTATGTCACTGCGGCTCCAGCTCCATTCCTCTTCATCTCTGTTGACAAGAATTTCTATCTACATATCTTTCGGCATATCATTGATTTGGATATTTCCTTCATCATATGCTAAAAAAGACACACTAAAGGAAAATCTACATATTTCAGATGGGGATGCGACGAGAAGTACTTTACGAAAAAAAATCCTCTAGATGCCGCTAGAGTCGGAGATATTCATAAAATTTTTATTTACTGTCCGATTTTGATGCAATTAAAAACGTACTTTTCAGGCTTGTTAAGGAATAATTTTACGAACAATAGATCCGGTAGATGGCGCTAGGATCGCGTTATTTCGCAAATTTGTATTAATGGTCCGATTTTCATGTTATTCGAAACGTGTACAGGGGATGCGACGTGTAATAGTTTCACGAAAATTGAAACGCTAGGGGCACAGAAAATACGTATTTATGGTTCAAATCGACTGTTGAGTGGAAGATCGACCTATCTCGGCAGCCAGTTCGAAAAGGCCCTATCTCAAAAAAGTCGATAGTGTCGGACCAAAGCGGGAGGGGAATTAGCTGAAAGATATTGAGCTGAAGAGGTGGTTGGTGTCGTGGCGTGAGTCTCCACATGCTGGGCGCTCATTGGGGATATTGTGGTCGAGTCTGGACAGGTAGCTGTGAAGATGGCTATAATATCCTGACCGTAACTCGGCCAGCGGATGCGTATCTCTCGTGGTAGTTGAAGCTCGAAGTCTGCGATTGGTGGTGACCGACTCCCTATGAATCCCGTTGAACACTCGTTGTTGTTGTTGTTGTTGTAGCAGCATACAAGTTCTCCAAAGGGTTTTTGGGGAGTGTTGCTGGAGTGACAGTCCTTGGCCAAATATAAATCTGGGTCGTTTCGGTTACGTAGACCCGACTGTCGCGGGAACGTCGTCGGGTGCAGTGGTTGGTCGATGTATGTCAGGACCGCGTCCATGTACTCGAAGCGATGCCTTCTAACGTGACTCAGCGAAGGCTCTGTTGGGGTGCTCACGCCTGTGGCATCCCAACAGAAAATGCCTGCTGAGCATTTTGTTATGCTCCTTTACGGCAAGTATTTGGGCCTCACTGTATAGGTGGTACTCAGGCGACAACAGAAGGCATCATGTCGTTGTCCGCTAGTCCCCGGCGATCAGGCAGGCTTAGCATAGTTCGGAACCGGACGGACTGAGTCGTGCGTATCAGCTAGTAAGGAATAAAAATAAAATAATTGCAGCGGAAGATCAATTAAAAGTCTCTAGATCTACCGGTTGTCTGGTTCCCTTACTTATTGACTCTTTTTAGCTGAAATAATTCATTAAAAGTTTATGTATGTATGTATCTCCCCGCTAACTCCACATGAAGTTGTGCGAAGTTCCTTTTAATTTTTATTTTATTTTTTTATTTTTTTTCCAAATGAGTTAGGCGTTTTCCAGCAAACTTTCAAACTAGAATGTAGACAGATTTAATTCTTGACCAAATATTAAGGGCTGCTCCAAAGTATTGACTCTTGTGATGTTCGGTAAACATATGTACTTCAATACACACTATCTTGGTAAAGTATATAAATACATTATACATATGTATCTAAGCATGTACAGTCCGCTTTTACGTTACGCTTCAGCGTTTTTTTACGCTGCGCTTAAAACAAGTTTTCGGAATTTTCTGTTATCCATCAAAGCCTGCCGAGTGAGCGCGGCATGTGTGTGCGTCCTTTACGTACACACACACACTCAACATACTCGTACATGTGAATCTACATAAATTCAAAGCCAAAGGATAAACGAGCTCTAACTTGCCAACAGCCAACTGTGCAAGGCGTTACTTCTACTACTTTAGTAGATGTAGATGTAGGCAAATACCCTGCAGAAAAAATTATCAATTGATAATAAATAATCAACTTAAAGTTAGCTTTTTTCGCGGGATATCGATAAATAACTAGCTTTTAATTAGCTATGTAGGAGTCATGCAGACGTTACCGGGAGTTGGGTTTCTCTAAGCAAGCTTCTATTTAAATATCCTCATACAAATTTTACTTTAAATACACTTTTTTCTGCACTTTGAAGATGATTTTTCGAATTCAGGATAAATAAAGTAAAGGTCGAAATTTTATATTATCATTTCGATGTTATGTCTGATGGAATTCAAATATGGGACTTACTAAAGCACATATGTAGTGAAAGTATGTAATGTTAAATAGAGTAAATAAATAAAAATGTAAAAAATTAAAAAAAAAAATTTAAATATGTGTATATATATGTACATACATTTATATTTTAAGTCCTAAAGTAGTTAGCTACAAGTTAGCTGGCGTCTAATGCAGAGGAAAAGTAGTTAGTTACGACCGAAGGAAATAAGTAATAAAAAGGTACAACTAGTTGACTGCTGGCTAGTTATAGGTTAGGTTAGGTTGAAGTGGCTGCTAGGCCCAGAGGGCGCCAGCACACTTAGGCCCGATCAGGGCCCATTGTGATACCACATGGATCCAAAGAAAACCCCTATTCCTTAAACCAGTTTGTGGAGTCTGCAAACCTTAGCAACTGCCGTATTCCAAACTTAGCAGTCGCGCTTAGATCGTCTAGAAGACCTATACCTAGGAATTTCTGTCTTTTCCTGCCCAGTGCTGGGCAATCGCAGAGTAAGTGCCTTATTGATTCAGGCTCTTCTTCGTCGTGGCAGCTCCTGCAGTAGTCGTTGTGACTAACCCCGAGGCGTTCTGCGTGCCTTCCTATCAAAATATGTCCTGTGAGCAGACCAATGGCCAGTGACATATCGCCTTTGTTGAGAGTGAGAATTTCTCTCGATCTCCGTACATCCCATTTTGGCCATGTAAGCTTCGTTGTATTACAGTTTTCAGTGCGCTCCCATCTGGAGGCCGCTTCTTCAAGGAAGTTCTCCCTTAGTAAGAGCTTGCAGGAAGCGAGTGGCATACCCACCCTCTTCCAGGCTGGTGAAAGTGGAGAGGAAGTACCCGCCCTTGCAAGCTCGTCTGCCTTCTCATTTCCTGGTATGTCACTGTGCCCCGGTACCCATACCAGGTGCAAAGCGAACTGCTCTGCCATCACGTTAAGTGATTTGCGGCAGTTGGCAACTGTTTCCGAATTTATAGTGACAGAGTCAAGCGCCATAAGGGCCGCCTGACTGTCTGAGTATATATATATTTCCGTAGTGGCGATAACAGCTAGTTTTAGGCTGTCAACGGCTTCTTTTATGGCTGCCAATTCGGCTTGAAAGACACTACAGTGGTCAGGTAGTCGGAATGATCTTTTTATTCCCAATTCCTCCGAGCAGACGCCTCCTCCTACCCTATTTTCTAGTTTGGAGCCGTCCGTGTAGAATCTTATGGCATCTCTAGACCCCGGAGCTCCTTCGAGCCATGATTCCCTGCTAGGTAGCGTTACGCTATAACCTTTAGTGAAAGTGAGCCTTGGTACACAGTAGTCCTTTGTACTCGGTAGTTGTCGGTTTCTCAAAATTGTAGTGTGACCACAGCGAGCCACTTTCCAGCTTTTAAGCCCCTGTAGTCTTAGGGCTGCAAACGCAGCGTATTGTCGTCCCATAATATCTATGGGTATGATGTTGAGGATCGTGTTCATTGCCATAGTAGGTGTTGTGCGGAGAGCACCACTAATGCAGATCAGGGCCGTTCTCTCCACTTTTTGTAATTTAATAATGTTTACTTTCTTCTCCAGCACTGGCCACCATACCACTACCCCGTACAGAAGTATGGGCCTCACCACGACGGTGTATATCCAGTGCACTAGCTTCGGGGTTAAACCCCATTTTTGGCCGATTGCTCTCCTGCAGCTGTATAGGGCAACCGTGGCCTTCCGCACCCGCTCTTCGGTGTTTTGAATCCAGCTTAATTTTCTATCTAGGACTATCCCCAGGTATTTAGCGGACTCGCTTAATTTTAGTGTGGTCTGTGCCAGCCTTGGTGTTATCAATGGGGGGATTTTGTACCTTCTTGTGAACAGTACAAGTTCTGTCTTGCTTGGGTTTACCCCTAGCCCGTTATTTTTTGTCCAACTCTCGACTTCCTTCAGTTTTACCTGCATAATGTCACATAGAGTCTGTGGAAATTTCCCACTTACTGTTAGTGCAAGATCATCCGCATACGCAATAACCTTACAGCCACCCCCCTCCATGCCACACAGCAGTGAGTTTACCGCTGCGACCCATAATAGAGGGGATAGGACTCCCCCTTGCGGGGTGCCCCTCTCTACGAACCTGGTCAACGATACCCACGCCAGCTCCGCCCGGACCACCCTGCATCTCAGCATTTGGTTTACGAGCGCAACTAAGCGCGAGTCGATGCCCAGGCCCGCCAGTGCTGCCGTTATCGCGCCCGGCATGATGTTGTTAAAGGCGCCCTCTATATCCAGGAAGGCTGCTAGCGTATATTCTTTGATGTCTAGTGATCTCTCTATATACGACACTATTTCATGTAGCGCCGTTTCTGTAGATCTACCTTTCGTATAAGCATGTTGTGTGGTAGAGAGTCTGTCACCAACCGACTCTCTGATACGGACCTCCACCAGTCTCTCCATAACCTTCAGTTGAAATGACGACAAGGTGATGGGCCTGAAATCCTTTGGGTTATTGTGAGACACCTTCCCTGCCTTGGGGATGAACACCACTCTTGATTCCCTCCACTTTCTAGGGATATGGTTAAGAGCTAATACTCCCTTAATTATAGCGTGTAGCCACGCTGAGCTTAGCTGAAGTGTTTGCTGCAGCTGTATGGGGGCAATGCCATCCGGACCTGCTGATTTATAGGGCTTAAATGTCCCAATAGACCAGATGACCTTTTCCCTAGTGAGGAAATCTCCAGTGACCGAAAGACCTCCAGTTAGATGTGGCCGTACCGGCATGCTATCCGTGGCACCCGGGAAGTGTGTGCAAAGAAGCAGATCCAGTGATTCCTCCTCGGTCTCTGTCCAGGAGCCGTCAGGTCTTTGCAAGCATCCTGGGGCTTTCTGGGCAGTACCTGAGAGTATCTTTCTGAGCCTGCCTGCCTCTGAGATAGACTCCACCCCATTGCAGAAGTCTTTCCATGAGGTTCTTTTCGACCTTCTTAGGAGCTTCTTGTACTCCCGTAACGTTGTCTTGTAGGTCTCCCAATGACCCTCACTACCAGACGCAGTAGCCTGATTGAAGGTTTTCCTGCAGTTCTTGCGTGAAATCCTGATTTCTTCATTCCACCAGGGTGGCTTTTTCCTACCCCGGTGCTGCTTTTTGGGGCATGCAATGTCTATTGCCTTACTGCAGGCCCCCGTAAACTGGTCGACAAGATATTCCAGCTCCTCTAGGTTTGCTGGAGTAGCCGGCTCTCTATCTTTTGGCAAAAGCCTATCCAGCTCTTTCCGATACCTATGCCAGTTGGCATTTCGCAAGTTTCTAGTTAGAGGAGCCTTGGGCGTTTCCCCTAATACCTCGAATTGGATATATCGGTGGTCGGAAAAGGAGTGCTCCTCAAGCACCTTCCACTTCCCGACCAGACATTCCGCATTCTCAGAGATGAGGGTAACGTCCAGAACTTCCCTTCGGGATTTTGTAATAAAAGTGGGATCATTCCCCCTATTCGCAATAACAAGCTTAGAACTAAGTATGAAATTAAAAAGTGACTCACCCCGTTCGTTATCATCGGAGCTGTCCCAGGTGTGATGGTGGGCATTCGCGTCACCTCCCAAAATTAGCGCCTCTCTCGTGCTGGCCACTAGGTCTTTAATGCAGGTAGTTGGCACCTCCTTGTCATGCGCTAGGTACATGGATGCCATCTTAATTGGTCGTCCGTTTGCACTTAGACTGACCGCTGTTGTGTCCTCGTCGCTAAATTGTGGAAGAAAGAGACACTTTAGTGTGATACTTATCAATATGCACGTCCTTGGTTTCCCCGTTGAGGCTCCACTTACCAGTCTGTAGCCCGGCGCTTTCAGCCCACAAATGTTTTGTCCCACCACCCAAGGTTCTTGGATTAGGACGATGTCGGCTGCCCCTTTAGCTGTTAGACGGAGCAGCAGTGCAGCTGAAGCTGCTTTACAGTGGTGAAGGTTAATCTGCAGTACCTTCACCATCTTGGCCGTTATCGCCCACGTCGCCTATTAGGGTGGAGTTGACCGCGTCTTCCGACATCTCGATCAACTCCTCCTCCGTATAAAGCCGAAGCATGCGTCCGACCCCCAGCGAAGAAGTCGATGAGGCATAACCCCCGGTCAGGTCGTCCATCGGATCAACCTGCTCGGATTCTTCCTCCATCTCCACGTCGCTGTTGGCCTCTTCCGGCTCTACCTCCGCGATCAGGTTCTTCGCTGCGTTTACGTCATTGCTGTAGACCTTAATTTTGGCCATGTCACAGCCGTAACGTATGACCCCGCTCTTTTTCTCCAACAACTCTATGGAGTCCTTATTTAGAAGCAGGACAACCTGCATCGTCGCTTTACCGCTTTCGTTGATTTTGACCACCTTCCAATTATCGGTAGGTAGCTCCGGGTTATAGAGCCTTATGGTTTGGAGGATCCTTTCTGGCTCCGCTGGTTTGCAAGGCAACCATGCTCTTGCTCTCGGTCGCACCGGTAGGTCCTTGAAGTCGACCGCCCTGAGCTTCGCACCAGGGTAGACTTCTCCAATACCTGCGACTGTTTTCTTGTAGATCTCCGCTGATCTAGCACCCTCGCATGCTATAACGCGGATATTATTTTGGAACCACCCCGCTCCCTTGCAGGTTGGCGGAGGTCCCGGATTCTCCAACATAATGTTGATAGCAATGTCGGCCATCGCGGCCTTAACCCACTTCCATTGCTGCCTCAGGGTGAGGCTGTCTTCATTGCTCTCATCGATGACGCCGAGCAGGATCTGCTCCTTGGCTACTTCAGCAAAAGAAGGCCCCTGCGTTCTGACCCTCTTTGCGTATTGGTTGGGCGTATTTTCCCCCGATCTATTGCGCTTACTGGAGGGCGCCTGCGGCTGCTTCTCCTCCGGCTTGCGGTAGTCGGGCAGGACTGCCTTTGCCCAGTCGATTTCTGTGAGGATCTCCTTCACATGCTCTTCTTTCGCCTTGCCACACAGGTCAGGCGTTGCGGTGAACCTTTGCAGGATTCGAGCAGCCAGCTTCCTCTGCCGATAGCCCGCTGCAGCTGGTTCTGGCCTCTGGTCAGGCCTCGTGAAGGCCGTGGGTGTCGCGGGAGGACCGCCCGGGGCCTGCGCCCCAGATTCAGCCTTATCCCCGGCTGCAATCTGCATGCCAGGTTGGCGTCCACTGGTGCCAGGAGTTTCCCGGGGTGGACTCCTTTGAGCAGCCCCACCGCCACTTTCCTTCGTTTTCGCGAGAGCTTGGCCCGGTTTCACCATTGGCCTTGGTTTCCCGCTATTTGTCACCGCACTACGGCTGGTGGAGGTACTCTGCATCGCTTGAGCTCCTTGTTTAGTGGGCCGAGACCCTTCCGACGCTTTAAGGGGGCCGGTCCCTTTATAAATTGTTTTTGATGATGTTGTTGCTGTTTTTGTTGTTGTTGTTGTTAATTGTCTCTTATCCATAATTGATCCCACGGGCTGCGGAGAAAAGGGGTTCGTCCACCCGGGCAGAGATCCGCGATGCCCAGGTAAGGCCTACTTACATCCTGGGTGTGGCCGCCTCCCAGAGGGCTCCGTTCGCGACTGGGCTATTTAGGGGCCCCCAGCCTGGCCGATCCTCGGTACGGTGCGCGTGACGCCTTGATCCAGCCCCTTCAGACCTCCAAGCCACGATCAGAAACCATTTCCATATGACTACGCTATTAAGGAGTATAGCACATAGCACTGATTCCTGATCTTAGCTGAGCACCATTCTGACATCGCACAGAATCCTCTGTAGTGCCCATTACCAGTCAGCACCCTCGTGGAGGGTTCAGCCGGAGGATTTTTTGCCGACCTGGCTAGTTATAAGTTAGCTATAAACTAGCCCCGTTTCCTGCAGGGTATGTATGTATATAATATTACTTGAGTGTTTGAGTGTTACTGTTTGTGTGGTAAATGGAATTTGTGGTACGTGCTCTTTGCGCAATGCTTTTGTGGCCATGTGCACTTAGTATTTCCAGCCAGCCATTGCCACAGCAACAACAAAGACAAACCAGCATAGCATACCGTGTATTTTTGTTTGTGTGTCAATTATGGAAATTATTCTGTTTCATTTTCCAATTCTATTCTTTTGTTTGTTGTTGTCGGCGGTATTTTTTCTCTTATTAATTCCCTTTTCCTTTACTTTTCATAGTTGCATGTGTGTTGCCATCGATAAAATGGAAAATACGTGTTTGTCTTGCTGCTACTAGTAGAATTTGAATTTGAAATTTTAAACTCCACTCAGCTGTCGTAATTATCCTTGTTGAAGTGCGTCGTCCTTTCTGAGTAAGGTCTATGTATGCCCACAATTAGAACACTTGGCCTTCGTTTTTTCTCTAAATTTTTTTGATAATTACGGGTACAAACAAGATGCCGCGCACGCCACAACTACATAATTACTTGCAACATTTGAGGTGCGTTTGTAGTCTTGAAACGATTGCTTTTTGCGACAGGTGTTTCTAGCTTTTTGCGGGCAGTTGCTTAGAACGGAGTTAGCGTCGTAAATAATTGGCTAATACGTAATAAAGCGGTTAATAATTGTCTTGGAAAAGTGACCCAAAAGTTTTGGTATAAATTTTATAAAGTGGGAAAATATCATGTCAAGCATGGATCTCTAACCATTTTGTTTCCTTGGGCCCCATTAGAAAAGACATGGTGTTTGGGCCGCGGATTGGAACAGGTTTGATGGAAATTTACCAAACTTTAAAAAAGTTGCTACTCATGGTGGAATTAATACAGGTGCAGTAAAAAGAGCTGGAAGAAATATTTTGACACTGCCTTATTAGAGAATTTGCCTTTAAAATGTCAGAAAATAAAGCGAGAAAGCTGTTTTCTTATTTACCTCACTTGTTTATTGGGACCGTAGAAATGCTCAGCATTGGTTAAATCTTCTGCAAGACGAAGGTTTAAAAAATTTATGAATGTTGTTTTTCTTCTTTTCCTCTTTTTGTGTTTTTTGCAGGGGCAGGGTTTTGATCCCAAGAACGCTTAAAAACTCACCCGAAATCAGAACAAAACTTCAGGGAGTTTTTTTTTTTTTCAAGAACAAACGTGAGAACAGAACTATCGAGAACGTTCTCAAAGGGAATTTTGTAAGAATAAAACTCTGGGGAACGTTCCTAAAGCGGATAAAATGTGAACAATACTTTCGGGAACATTCTGGTACAGAATAAAACGGGAACAAAAGTCTCTGGAACGTGCTGGCAAAGAACAAAAGGAGAACAAAAGTCTAAGGAACTTTCTCTCGAAGAACAATTTGGTAAATAAAGTAAGCAAAGTTCTGACAGGGAACGAAAGGGGAAACGGGAATTTTCTCTGAACTAATCGCGAAGAATGAAGGCGAGAACACAATTTTTCCCAGCGCGCTGCATTAGCATACAATTTGTGAATATTGAAATAAATCAAAAAAAAACTGAAAGATAGTTTATACAAATTAAGTCAACGAATTGTTCCATAAATGTACAGTTCACCCTAATGATAAACGATCTGGAAGCTAAAATGATCCAGATTTCGTTTGGCTTAGAATTAAAAATCGTGGTTCTCACTGAAAGCATTTTTCATCCCAACTCGCAGACGCCTCCCTCATACTTAACTTTAAGTTCTCAAAACTTTTGTTCTCTAGCAGACTTTTGTTCTTATTTGATCCTCCTTGAAAACGTTCTCGATACTTTCGTTCTCATTGGAAACGTTCATGAAAGTTTCGTTCTAATTCTGGTCTTCTTGAGAGTTTAGTTCGCATTTTGTTCTTAACGGAAACGTTCCCGAACCGTTTGTTTTCAATTTGTTCTCGTACAAACTGTTGTAAACACGTTTGTTCGTGGTTTTTTGTGGTGTTCCGGTTTTTTTATATTTTTTTTTTTGTTTTTGGGTTTTTAGTTTTTTGTAACATATATTTTTTGTTGATTTTCTAAACTTTCGTTGATTTAATGTTTGTTCTTTTGTCTTTACCTTTTTTTTTTGTTTTTTAGTTGCTTTGTTACTTTTTTGCTTTTGTGTTTTTTTGTTGTTGTTTTTTTATTTTTTTATTCTTAATTGTTTTTCTTTTATTTTTTTAATTGTTTTTTTTTTTAGATATTTTTAATTGTTTTATTTTTATTTTTTAATTTGCTTTATTTTTATTTTTTAATTTGTTTAAATTTTTTTTTATAGTTTTTTATATTTCTTATTTTTAAAATATTTTTTCTTGTTTTTTTATATTTTTTTTTGTTTTTTTTTTTTAGTTTTTTTAGTTTTTTATATTTTCTTGTTGATTTTTTACTGCGTATATAGTTCTTTTAATATTTGTATGCTTTTTTGAACTTTTCTTTATTAAAAATCCTTTCTCAATTTCGGTAAATGTATTAGTTTTTTGTTCAATTAACCATTCGGGCCAAATCCTTTAAAAACGAAAGAATTTTACTCCCCAATTATTTTATAAACCAATTAGAATGCCGAAAGAATGTATCTTGAAACACTTAACAATCGATTTAAATTGGCAATCGAGTGGTTAAGTTTTTTCAGAATAAATTCTTTCGTCATTCTAATCGATACAAGATCGATTCACATTTAAGTCATCTTTAAATCAAATCGAAATCTTAGGGGTTAGAGATACACACTGCCACCCTGCCGGTCTCCACTCTGCAGGCAATGGCAAGCCTCCGAGTGTATTTCTGCCATGAATACCATAATATACCCTTTAGAAGGCGGCGAATAACTCTAGCTTCCACCATTTACTTTATATTCGACCGTCTCAACAGCAACCGATTTGAAATTATGAAACCAAGTTTGTGGTTCACGTAAGTTTGCGATATAAAAATTGAATAGAAAAATGTTTACCATTTAGAAGATGGAGCCAGGCTAATAGTGCATACAATATGGCATCTCTAATTTTACTACGTTCCACCATTTTCATTTTATGTTTCTACCAAATAATTTGTGTAATATTTAATCTTCCTACCGAATCTAATCCAATTCCCCAATGTCTGCCATCTACTCATATTTGTCTAGCCAATCATTCAAGCATTTAATGTGAGTAGTTAATGTGCTTGCTTCTTTCTTCTTTCCACTGCACATTAAGCAAAATCCCATAATTTCACTAAATCATCAACTGTGGCAGACAATCAGCGATGCTGCAACAACGCCATTATTGTAATACGTTTTATTCCTATATTTTTTTGTATTCATATATGTATTGTGATTGTTATCCGTTTTTTCATCCAACAATTAATATTATACTATTTTTTATGACGCTTTCATTTATTTTGCTATCTTCGAACTATCACAAGTCCTTGCTAAAATGTTATACGCTCCTGAATTCATCACGGTGGATATGGTTTTCGCAGGCATGCAAAGGAAAACCAAATAATTGTATTACATGTGCATATACTTACACACATACATATATCTTCTCTATTCAGACTCTGCACGAGTCACTAGCCGAACTAATGTCTGGAAGAACAAATAGCATTAAAAATGCATAGACTTTGTATGTGTATGTATTTACTACTTAATGCCGCTTGTATATAGATGCTGAAATATTTTTGGCCACTCTGCTTCGCCTGCTAATGCAAAAATCAAATTAAATCAGGTAAACGTATTAGGATATGTGTATTTGTGCATTCGATGGAAAACGGGAAAGGCAAACACATTAACAAATACACCTAAATGAAAGCAATATGTATGTATATTTGTAAAATTTATACAAAAGTATGTAGGTATGTAACCTTTATGCACCACCCCGTTGTTTGTGGCAACTGCAAAATTCGGTTCGGCAAATGTCTGACTGACGTCGGTCGGTACACTACAAGTTGAGCACTTCCTGCAAATACACGTGCAAAAATCCTTATAAGTGTTGGAAAGGACCTTGCATGCTTGTTTTGAGTTTCTTCAGCTGAATTTCATTGCCTGCAATTGCAATGAGTGATATATTGGCGTTGTGATTTTGATTCTCGCAGCAGCTTGAATACTTAGTATTAATATTTTCGTGGATAATAGTACGGCGCAAAAAAAAAAAAAATGGTTGCATGTACTATTTATGTATGTCTTGTAGGAGAGATGGTAGAATAGGTCTAACAAATAATTTTGGCATTAGTAGAATCTCAAATATGTACACCGTCAAAATCAAAACTGATTATCGGGATGTTGGGTCAAAAACCGGTTATGAATTGGACAGTTTTCAACGGATTCTCATAACATCGTGCGACAATAAATTTTACACACGAAAAAAAATCAATATGTTCACGTTTACAACGATACCAATTTTTAAAAAATCAGTTCAAAATTGTTTGAAATATAAGGTTTTAAATTTTTTGAAGACCCGATTTTTGACTCCTTGTATCACCTATAAATAAGTTTGCACCATAAAAGTTATAAACCATTTAAATAGTACTACGTCAAACAATTTTTGTCATCTACTACATTAGTGTAGGTCCATTCGCACAGTCTCAGCTTGTGCTTCATCAAAGCAGCTTTAGCAGCAGTGTCATTATGGGGCACTCCCGAGCGCTGCGGTTCTCTCAAGAGTATGCGGCTAGTAAGTATTCCCTTGCCTAACGATATTTTTCTGCTTTTCAAGCATAGCAGCTCTCGCGATTCGCTCATGTCCAACTCTGGCCACATGGTTGTGTTATATGTTCTTGATTTTTCCGCCTTGTACACGCTTCTTTTAGGATATATTCTCTAATCATGAGCTTGGTTTTCGTTATAAAAAAACACAACCCCCGAGTCTGTTGTCAAGTTTGGAGCCATCCGTACAAGTTAAAAAAAGAAAGGGACTTATCAAACGTTTGAACACAAGTGAAGTTCATTGGAACCTGAACTGAAGTAATTTCGCAAAGGAAAAAATATATCTGCACTGGGGTACTAGAAATCGCCACGCTAAATTTCTATCGCTAAGAAGCTCTAAATGATCAAGGCTTTTGACTTTAAAATACAATGCTTACGATTTTATATTGAACCCCTTCCGATTTCGTGTCAAAGAGTCGCATATAAAAATAATAGAATGGAGGTCTATACGTACTTTCACAAGGTTTTATATGCAGAGGCTGGAAGAAACATTTACTGCGTCATTAACGTTCAACACCATTTCTAAATTTTTCTATTATTCTATATTTGTTTTTCTGCTGACCCAACTTGCTTGAGTAAACTTCTCTAACGTATGTACATATGTATGTCTTTATGTGGCAAACAAGCTGAATCAGTGTGACGCCGCTTTAGTCACGACTCACTCGTACGTTTTATTGGTTTACCTCGTTGGTTGGGTGACAGCAACCTTTGGCAAAGGATTAGGTGTTTGAAATCAAATTGGCAACCGGATGCTGCTTTGCCATTGGCAACCAATTTTTTATTTTTTTTGGTTTGTTTGTTTGCTCTTTATTGCCTTCATTGTTTGATTTTGCACACTGCTTTATAAAGCGTTTTTTTTTTTCGAAACTAAATTTGCGTTTTTTGTGTGGTATGCAACCTTACGTCTGCTTTTAAATTCTTTCCGCTTTATTTATTTAGTCTCTTTTTTCATGTAATTTATTTTTGTTTGCTCTTCAAAACTCCTATGTGCATACATACATATATACATAAATACATAGTAAGTATGTACTCGTTAGTATTGTATGCACTTAAGTTCGTTGCAATGTCGGGGACCTATCGTTCATTATTCCTCACTTGCCTTACATACATATTTATTTATCACACATTTTCTGTTTATATTCTTTTATATACATATCTGCTGCTTTTTGTGTATGTAGAGCGCTTGTTTGTCGGCGTTTCTATTTGATTTCAGATGCTCGTAATTTTCGCACACATTTTCTGCTTTCTATCCGTAGGCCATATTTTCGTATTCCTGTTCGTTTAGCATTATCCGTATGTATGCTTTGTCAATATTCATTGTGCTGCTCTGCAGAAGGACATTGCTTCCTTGCCGACTCTTGTTTCACTCATTTCGCATATTCCATTGAGTCGTTGCTCGACCGTGCTTCGCTTGGTTTCGTTTCCACTTTGCTTGCTTCGCTCGGTAATTGTGTATGCGTGTGTGTGTGTGTGTGTGTCGTTTTCCTGTTTGCATATCCGCCGCCTCCTTTAAACTGTTACATTGCGCGTCTCCGCTCTGATCCTGTGTTTCGTTCTACCGTCGTTCACTCGATTTGGGTTTCGACCGCTTCAGCAACCCCAGCTCGTTTTAGTTTACTCGCTGATCTCAAACACGCCAGAGCCTTACAGACCAGTACTCGTAGTGGGCTTCTAGGCTGCGGGCGTTTGGAACAAAAGAAATAATAAGAATACAAGCGACCGAAATGAAAAAGCACATTCAATTGTGAAAAAAGTGTATGGCAAAAAATTTTGCATAAAAAGAATTTCTAATTGAATTATATGTGGAGTTACGGGCTGTAACGAAAAAAAAGTGAAGTTCAATCAAAGTTTCGCATTTTTAGTGCGCATAAATTTTTACTTGCTATATCTATTAGTATATAGTATGCATGTATGCATTCTGCTTAAAAATCTGTGTATGACTAAATCAAGCTCAATCTTTTTGGGCGACGTTTTGCGCATTTGAAAAAGTTTTGCGGTTTTTACAACTTCAGGAACTACAAGAAAATGTTTTAAAAAATTGTATAACAGTTTTGAAACTTAAAAACAGCAACGTTGCAGCTTTGGAATATCTCGAAAGTGCAAACTCTTGGTGTGTCGTGCAATAGTCTCGCCGAAAACTAAAGCGAAAATTGCAATTTGTGAACAAAATTAAAAATAAAAATCAACAAAAGGGAAAATTGCACGCAATACGCTGCACTTGAGCTTCCTCCCACACAGTCATTGGCGCCTACTCAAATCAAAGCGTTGTGCATCATACACACAAAACAATACTAAACCCTACCGTTTGCTGGCCCATACATATCATGCAAAAGTTTTAGTGAAGAAAGCAAAAAAAAAACAAATTTTTGAAAAAAATGTGCAATAAGCAGCAACAATTGCGCTATTAATATCGGTAGTCGCAGCCAACCAGGCAGCAAGCTTTTAGTTGCAAACAATCACAGCAAGGATTTTTCGCGAAAGCCAGAGCGCGCAGTACTGCAAAAGGATTAACGGAAAAGATTTGCGCAAATTGGAATTGAGTCGCTCGCAGCACAAAATTTGCAATATTCGACGCCTGTGAATATGCATTAAAAGTGAGTTTCATAATAAACATTATTTTCTTAGTACTTATATGTATGTTTGAAATCCATGGATGAAAAATTTGTAAATGAAATAGTTTTTTTTTTGTGCTGGCCAGATACACGCTCGTCAAAATGTAACTAAAGGCGAAAACCCTACTGGAAAAAGAAAATATAAAAACTTACACCGCCTGGTCTCTGAAATAATCCTGTCATAAATATTATAAACAAATAAGTTGCAAAACTAAAAAAAAAAACACTAACGCAACATATTTCGCATTTCCAAAAATAAATTACACCCATCCCCAAGGAGACGATTTCCTTCTCCCTACTGACATATGTACTATGTATGTCCCATGTGTGTATATTTTAAGTATCCGCCTCATTGGCCCCTCTTTTTTTGCCTCTATTAGAACTCGACAACTTGCTTCTCGTTCAGCTCACAGCCCAAATAGCGTTCTCTTTCTCATTGTATAACTTTCCTTTTCTTGCGTATATCTCTATGCTCTCATTTTTTACGTCCGCTCTCGCACACATTGCTATATACACCTATGGCCAAAATGATAGAAACACGACATACATTTTTTTCCTTGATTAATGCTTGCTAATTTTTTATCAAAGTGTTGCTTATTATTACATGACATATACATAATATACAAATGAAAAAATTTCAAAATTAATGCGGAAATTACAAAAGTTTAACAAATTTGCATGTTCAAACACTTTAAACCGAATTTTTAGAACAATTCTTGGTATGCAGTTTTATAGCCCATAAAATTTTAGTAAAGTAAAGTGCAAGTTTAAAGTATCTAAAAAATCCTATTGATTTTTGATTTATTTTCCTGATGGTGTTGTGAAGTTTCTTCCATATAAAAAAAAAATAGTCGAGCATACTTTGTTTGGAAGAAAACACTGCTAACCAAAAAAAAAACTAAAAAATAAAAAATTGCATAAAAGCAACGGGTTATCAAACAGCATTCCAAAGATTATTCTAAAAATTTGTATTAAAAAGTTTGAAGTTTTGATGAAACTTTGTTGAGCATTTTTAATTTTCCTATAAAATTTGATATTTGAATTTTTACGTTATTTATTTTAAAATGAGCTAAACTTTTATAAAAAATTTACGATCATTAAACAAATAGATAGCTCAAACTGTTCAAAAATAGTTTCCGACCGAGCGTTCTGGTTCGGTTACCGAACGGTTTGGCCATGAAGTTAGGGTTCGGATTCGGTTCGAATTTTGGCCATAATTGGCCGAGAAATTTGGAGACATTTTTTACAAACTATGACTTCTATTTATTTATTTTGTAATGCCTCTGTAGCGTTTCTGGATTTAAAATTTTTTTTTACTTAATTTTTATGGCAATTTTTCATTATTTCTTGTCGCTTTTAATTACTGCCCGAAGTTTTGATGCCCGATACAACTTTTGGCTAGTTATATTTTCAAAATTGTATTGATTAAAGCAATTTGAAAACTTTACAGGCGTAAAGCCGCAGGCGATTCGAACATTTCGAGCATCAAAAAGAAAATTTTGAAAAAAATGTCGCGGTTAGGGTTCGATTTATTCGTAGGTAATCTCGCTTGGTACATTCTTCGTATTGCAGTGAATAAAAGTACCGATTTTTCCATGCTATGTAATTTTTACTCTAAAAAGTTCGGGTTCAGTTCGGTTTCGGCCGAACTTTAAGAAAAAAGTCGAGTGTTTGGTTCGGGTTCGGATTCGGCCAAAAATTAGAGTTCTGTCGGACACTAACCAAAATGTGATCTTATTATTTTGACGACTGTTGTATTCATGCCGCTTCCTCTCTCGTTTGTTTTATTCTCTAATTCCATTTCTTCACATATCCTTTTTTAAATCTATTCACATCCTTCATGAGTATATTTCTTTTTCAAGTAGTGTTTCTGCCGCCACTCGCCATTTCATATTCCCTCTTTGCTTTATTCGTTCTTGGCCTGGCTCTTCTAACTACAACACTTTTTGTAACGAATTGTTGGCATTGTATCCTTGTTGTTCTTACTGCTGACTGCTGTGAGCACGAGATGACTATGAGCGTGAGCAATTGGGAGCATGATGACGATTCGATATTCACGATGCTTTGAAAACTTGCCAGTTTTTTTTTTATTATTATTGAATTTCATCTGAACCTTCTATGCTGGTTAGCATTGTTCTCGTTGTCGTAACTTTTGTTGTAGTTGTTGCCTTCAGTGTTATTGTTGTTTTTGCTCGCCAATCTCATTGGGTGGTTGGTACAGTTTTCTTGGTAAGCTATTTGTCGTTCAATCTGCCTCCTCTATTCATAATTGTCTTCTGCAAACTGCAGTTGCTTGCGCGCGTATGTGTGCGTGTGAATGGCCTGCAAGCAGGTCCAACTTATCAAAAAGGATATGCTTTATGCTTTTATTTTTGATGGCAGTTTGATCAATTTCGGTGCAAAAAAAAAAAATAATTGTGCGCATTTTTAAATTTTGTGCATTTTTAAGTTTTGGTTAACTGGCAAACGGGAACTTATTTACATAGACTATGAAATCCAAACTCTGTAAATTCTGTGTATCCAAAAACGTTGAAATTATGAAATCTTTTTTGGTTACCCCTCTTCGTTTCTTTTCTAATGTTTAAATTGAATGGGAATTGAGAGAGTCATGCAAATCAGATAAAATAATTTAATATATGTACATATGTATGTAGTTGAAAGTTCCAGGGCTCTTAAAGAATCCTTAGTTCTATCTTTGATCATTGGGCCGAAAGTCCAAAAATCTAATACATTTTGAACTTCGAACATACAGCTAAAAGTCTAGTTAGTCTAGACTTAACTTAATTTACGTAAGAAATCGTCAATGATTTCTCAACACGTCAACTTAGCCAGAACCGAAAATATTTTGTTTTTGTATTTACCTTTTCAGCTGATGATTACTTTGCCACCTATAAGCCACATCAAAAAATTCTTGAACAAAAATATATTGCGTTGGCTAATATATTAGGTTACGTTACGAAAATTAAGTCTAGACTCATTGGGACTTAAAACTAATCAAACGAATATTTCGAAATTTTCGAACATAAAAATATGGCTAAAAATTGTGGTTTTTGCTTGTTTTTAAAATTATGGAATGTATAGCCAGAGTATTTCGTATGCGATTTGCGCTTTTATCTTGTGTCTCAATAATTTATACTACATTATAGAGATGGGCGCTGGATATCGGGGCCTGCGGGACCCACGTTACCGATTTCAAATTGGCCGGGATAGGCGGTATCGGGAAGGTCTTAAAATTTTGTGGACGGAACGAGACCAAAATCCTTTCCCGACACTCCCGATAAAACCTCAAGCTCAGAAAATCTTCCTTAGAAACGATGTATGAAATATGCACTTTTTTATGTTTTATTGAGACGAACACGAACAGTAAAGCAAAACAAAATAATCTTAGCTCTAACCCAGCGAACAATTACATAGGAACTTGGACCAAACCAAACAAAAACAAAATAATCGGAAGATGGCAGATCTTTCATTATATTTTATTAACATGTAAAATTAATTTGAAAGACATGTGAATTTTTCTTAGTGATAGATCTCGGGCCCACAGAACCCGCGGTATTTAGTCCCGTGCCCATCTCTACTACATTACCACCTATTCTTCTTCTTCTGTATTGGCCACTCTTGTCTCCCATATAACGGTAGTTTTCTTTAGGCGGAAAATTAGAATATTATAAATTTTTGGGAAATAGGTGTAGCCAGGCCCACTTATGATTACATGTGTATATCTCGGTAACCGCTTCATCAATTTCTCCTAAATTTAGCACAGTTGTAGATCCTGAAAAAACATACCAACCATCTGAAAAGTTTTAAATTCGGACAATAACCTCGCCCTCTTCCCATATAACAGTAAATAAGAGAAGTACGAAATCTTCTATAGCTCAGTAAATACTGTAGCTAATTTAATCAACAAAGATGTTTGCAATAATTCTTTAGCAAAAATACGTTTATAACAAAATTTTGAAAAACGGGCGTGGCACCGCCTACTTGTAACTATGAATAACGTTTATCTCATTAAGTCTAACTGAACTTACTAGCGAAGATGTGTGACTTATGCTTACCATGTGACGATAGTTTCCGGAAGGTGAAACAACTTTTTTACTCGTTCAACAAGCTTTTATGAATTTCGAAAATTTTCTAAATTTTTCCAGCTATGCTATTCTGCGTAAGTCTAGACAAAATTGCATGACTGGACAACATTGGCATTGCCTACTGTCGTGCTGAAATAAGTCCACGGCGAAATTCGTCGAAAATTATCCAGTATTGCCAAGATAGCTTTTATTTAGAAAAGATAAAATCGAAATAACTTACTTTTTTTTTTTTAATCAAAAGTAAAACAAATAAAAATCAACGAAGAAATCATTATTTTAACTTCTTTATTGAATTTTTTCTGACGCGTTTGAGTAGTGTTCTTGCCGCCGTAGATGAGTGCTCAGCAGCCGGATTCCAAAATTCGCTATCGCCAAAAATCTCCAAGAGAATAGGATGCGCGCCTAAGAACATAAAACATGTAGTTACATGGCCCTCAAACTGCCGGATTTGGCTGATTACACATTTCATTTGTTACTTTTTCGTGTAGTTTATTTTTAAGTTCCTTTACCTTTCATTTAGAGAATTTTGGTGACGAAAATTCATCAAAAAAAGTGTTTTTTTTTTTTCAAAAGCGGTTGCCATCGGCAGACAATGGCAAACCTCCGAGTGTACTTCTGCCATAAAAAGGCTTTCTTCGGATATGGGGTAAAAATGTAGATCTCTCCATTTGTGTCACAGCATCAAGGAGCAGAACACGAACTGGAGGAGAAGCTCTCGCAAACACGTAGAAATCGTTCAAGCGCCAAACATAAATTTGTTGGAATCAAATATGAAATATTTTTCATTCCCAAATAACCTGGGATATAATTTTAAAATTAGTCAGGGGTTTCCCTTAGACGGCTGTTTCCAGCTCTCGAGAAAAACGAAAAATTCATATAAAATGACGCACAAGAAAGAAATTTTCTTCTATCAAAATTTCTGAAATCAGTTTGCAGCTCTCAAGAAAAAAATTCTCCTATATTTTTTTTTTCAAGCAACATGAAAAATATTTCTGCATTCTAAGCTTAAACTGAAAAAGCCTAGAAAACTTCGAACAACTCAAAAAATTCATTGAGTGGTCAAGATTTTTATGAAATGAAAAAAAAAAACGATTTTCGATATTCGAAAAATCAAGATTAAAAAAAAAACGCCTACAAATATCAAAAAATAAAAATAAAAAATAAAAATAAATAAAAAACCACGGGCGAAACCGGTTTGGAAAACCCGAGTCAATCGCCCTTGTTGAAACGGTAATTTGTTGATATAATTTTTGGCTACAAAATATAGAATATACTGATAATAATTGAACACGTTTTCGAAATATTTCGAGAATCATAAGTTTCTCAAATATTTTTTTATTCGAATACCCTAACAGGCTAACCTAATATTCACGCACGCCGCCAATTTATTGTCAAAAATTTCTCATGCACATGCAACTTGTATGAGATCAACCGAAATTGAACGGCGTGCGTATGAAGCTAACTCAATTTCCAATTTTTGTTCTGCGTGACATTTTGATTTGACGTTTCGCTCAATGAAATCAAATGCAAACGCATGCAAGTCAATTTCGGGTGACGCAAAAAAACAAATTCGACGGCATGCGTACCAAAACGCAAGCCGCGAATATTAGGTTAGCCTGTAAGCCTTCTAAAAATAAAGTAAAAAATAAACATTCAGCGCATGCACTTTTGCTAAGTTTTTACCCCAGCTTTTTCTTCAATTTGTGGTCTGCGCCTTAATAAATAAACAAAGTATTTTAAAACGGTCAAATTGCTTCCTTTCCTTGCGTTCAGATACTTTTCAACAATTGAATTAATTTTTCTACTTTTAAATTATATTTTTTTCGCGCATAAATATTGCTTCAAGCAAAATTTTCAAACCTTGTGGCTGGCTGATTGCACAATACAGATTAACTTAAATTGTTTACTGAAAATCTTTAGTTAGCTGCCGATTGCGAGTTAACTCGTCAGTGTACTTAAGTCGAACAGTTTTTGAACGAAAAACAATTAAAATTTAGCAGCTAGACTTTATATGAAAAGAAGAAATCAAGTATTTAGCTATCGCATACCTGATTACACCTTCTGTATTTTATGAAATAATTCCTCGTATTTAGGAATTCTCCAAAATGTATAGTAGTACACTCGTGAATTCCTCGCAAATCAGTAACCGTTGAACGATTAAGATTATGCCAGCTGACTGGTTTGATGGCTGCATCAATCATTATTAACATAGAAAATAATAGCCGACATGGAACTCTCCTGGTAGGCACTCAAGAAAGAAAGCGGCTGCAGCCAGCTATGTTCGTAGGTAGACGAAGGACTGGGCTGCCATGCACGCCAATAGAGCCTGCTTGGCTGAACTAAAATGTACACATCGTGAGGCACTACGGGCCGTCGTCGAGGAGTGCTTCGCTCTAGTGCGCAGACAATTGCAACACGAATAACAATAACAAATCATGAAAGTACTAACCAGCGTTGCCGCTTTGGTAATTTTTAACCAAAATTGGTAATTTTTTTCTTTATTTATCAAGTTTGGTAATTTGGTAATTTATTTTTCAGTTTGGTAACTTTTTCGATTCGGACTTATGTACATGTCAAATAGGTCAATATAGGATCTGATTCCAAATAAGGAAGTGGTCCGTAAGCGTTTCCTTTTATATAAATAACGAGTAATCCCGAAAGTTTCGCAAGGCGAAAAGTTGATCCAGCGTTCCTTGGCTGCTAGAATGGTGTGTTCTTTAACAAATCCACCGTGTCCTTTCCTGAAAGATTTTGGGTGGTCCTACCATTCCTTGTCAGTTCGTCAGCTTTTCATTTACCATAATTTTTCCGGCGTACCCGGCAATCATATATATGAATAGAATTCTACGTAAATACCTATCTTCGCGTTCAAAAAGCTGCGGCATTCAGCGGGGGACTTCACTCTGTCTATGTGTGAGTCGAAAGCTTTTCTTCAAGCGTTGAATTTTTGATATATTTTCCTGCCACTTGTTTACATACAGTGGTCGAAAAAATTATAGCCGCACCATATTTTGACAAGTTTTAACATATTATTTTTTTTTTTTGTAATTTAATTTTGGTTATTTTTTATCAAAATATTGTTATTTCTTTAACAGAGCTCAGACAAATTCAAATTTCAAACTTTGTTCAATATTTAAAAAAGTTCAACAAACTTTCGTAAAAGTTTTAGGTTAATGGAGCGCTGATTGTCTGAAAAGCTTGGTATCTTCGGATATACATATGTACAGGCATAAGCCCTAACTGCCAAAATAACGTAAGCGACATTTTTTCAAATTATCTTTTTGATGCAGAAAGGCATCTAGATGCTCTAGGGATATTTCTGCATAAAAAAAATTAAAAAAAAAATAAGTTGAGTAATTTTTTGTTGAATTTGGTAACTTTTTCCGGTGATTTTGGTAAACAATAAAAATATTTTGTGGCAACACTGGTACTAACACACCGGTGCAGAACTCATTGGATGAATAATGTCGGCGAAGGCAACGACACGGTTGGCGGTGGCTTGCAGCTGCTGCTATTATTTTTGGCGATTTTGGTTTTTCTTTTTCGACAGTCGAAATACTGCGATGCGATTAGGGCAATGCGGTGCACAAATGTGAAGTGCTCTCCTTTTTCGACAAGAATGTGAATGTGTGTGTGTGTGTGCATGTATTTGGTGTGTCCTTTTTGTAACTGTATTTGGGATGTAGTCCTCGTTTTTATTTCTTTTGTTGCTTCTGTCATAGCTGATTTTCCAGCTGCATACCTACCTATATACAGTATATACATATCTACATACATACATAAGTCATGCACTTGATAAGGTTTTTCCATTTTCAAACAACGAACAGCCAGCGATTTGAGTGAATTGTTGTGTTTTGTTTTTTTTTTTTCGTATGCTAGTTGCTATTGCTTCTACAATTTATGTAGGTACTCGTATTTGTGTGTGTGTTTTGAAGTGCGCCTGACCCAGTGTGCATTTGCGCACGGTATGCCCACTTCGTTGGCTTCTTTTATCAATATTTTGAAACAAACTTGTAAGGCTGATTCATATACATACATACATATATAAAATGCGAACAAACGGTTTGACGTTGAAAAAGGTGCCGAAAAAAAGAAATGTTTTCCTTACCTTTTTCTCTTACCATTTTTCTCTTGCAGCTCTTTAAATAGATCAAAACTTAACAAAATAACCGTTTTTATAACGGTTATAGCACTTGTTCGAAAAGTATTGCCCTAAGTTCAAACGCAACACAGCGAAAACAAAATGTCCTCCTCCAATACAGATGTGCCCCGTATTATGGTCTTTCGACCAACTTGGGAAGAATTCAAAAATTTTCCCAAATACGTGGCCTTCATGGAATCTCAGGGCGCACACAAAGCTGGTTTGGCGAAAGTGGTGCCACCACCAGAATGGGTACCACGTCGAAGTGGTTATGAGGATTTGGATGCGCTCAAAATTACTATACCGGCGCCGATTTGTCAGGTTGTCACCGGCAAACAGGGTCTCTACCAACAAATCAATATACAAAAGAAGCCGCTCACAGTGAAGCAATTCAGTGAGCTAGCATCCACGGAGCGCTATCAAACGCCCAAACATTTTGATTATGAAGATCTCGAGCGTAAATATTGGAAAAATATTACGTATGTGGCGCCGATCTATGGTGCGGATGTTAGTGGTAGCATCACAGATACGGATCAGGATGTAAGTATGCTTAACAAATTAATAATAATTTGGATCTACTTATCAACTCATACACAAATGTATGTCACTCACTTATACTCCAAAGAGCTGGAATATAAATCGCCTTGGCACAATTCTCGACTTTGTCAACGAAGATTATGGCATACAAATTGATGGTGTGAATACAGCGTATTTATATTTTGGCATGTGGAAGACCACATTCGCCTGGCATACTGAAGATATGGATCTCTATTCAATAAACTATTTGCACTTTGGCGCACCGAAAACGTGGTATGTCGTGCCACCCGAACACGGTCGCAAATTGGAGAAGGTCGCGAATCAATACTTTCCAGCGAGCTATCAAAATTGCAATGCTTATTTACGGCATAAAATGACATTGATAAGCCCGCAAGTGTTGAAGCAGCACGATGTGCCAGTGAGTAAAGTAAGTGATTTCGCGTGAGATTTTGTTTTTGGTAAAAAACTGGCTTAACTGGAGAAAGGGTGAAAGTGAAAAATTTCATATGTTAAAAAAGTATTTTACTTGAAATGTTGATGGAAGTGAAAAAATTTAGATGAATTCAAAAATAAAACTAAAATAACCTAAATTCTTAAATTTCCGGTTTACTAGAATCTGACATATCCAAATTTCCATAAGCTCTAAATGTACTGTTTCGGTAATTGCCTTAAACTGGAAAAAGTGAAAACATTAAAAATATTTTCTATACATTTTGATAGTACAATAACATTTTCATGTCTTTCCAGGATTTTCATAGTTAGAAGGAAAATTTTGCTTACATTCGGAATAAGTACATTTAAAACTTTTTTCGTTTATGTGAATATGTATGAAACAACTTAAAATACATATAATCCCGAAATATATCCAATTTCGAATATAAAAAGAATTACGAATTTTTTCGAACATTCAATTATACTAATTTTTTTTGCGAAAATAATTGCACAATATGTAAAACTGATAAACACAATTGCTAAAACGAATTTTCCCAATTAACCTAAGTTCGAAAATTTTCGTATAACTGCTTAAAATTATTTCGAACGTCGAAAAATATTCGAAACTTAATTCGTTCTTATTTAGAATACATCAACTTAAATTAACAAAAGAAAAATGCTTGTGAACGCCAATTCGAAAATTTTCGAACATACAAAAATATCAATATTCTATGCGAAAATATTTGAAAAATTTCTGAGAAACGATATCCACAATTGTGAAAACGAACGCAAATTACGAATAAATAGAAGTTCGAAAAATGTCGAACATACAAATACATACGTGAATAGTTGAACAATAAGTGAAATATGATATCCACAATTGCCAATAAGTAAATTTAATACCTGCATAGTTGCAAACATAACACAAATTTACAATACATTTTAACAAGACGCTTCCCTTGCTCCAGTTACGTATGCCGTTTTCTATCGAAAAATACATTTATATGTAACTAAGTAAAAAAGAATATACCCATTCTATACACATCCAACTTCATATATGTATGTACAGATAACACAAGAGGCTGGTGAGATAATGATCACATTTCCTTTCGGCTATCATGCGGGCTTCAATCATGGTTTCAATTGTGCCGAATCAACGAATTTTGCCATGGAACGATGGATAGAATATGGAAAACGTGCCGTTCAATGTACCTGCAGGTACGAATTCGCCCACACGCATGCATACATACATAAATACATAAATGAAGTACATAAAAATATAATTTAAAAAAAAAAATATTTTCCATACAGCAACGACATGGTTAAGATCTCCATGGATACATTTGTGAAACGCTTCCAGCCCGAACGCTATCAGGCGTGGTTGGAGGGCAACGATGTTGGCAGACATCCCGAAGATCCGCCTAGTGTTATAACCGCCGCACCATTGCCCTCACATGTAGATGTTATTTGCAATAAGAAGTAAGTGTATCAGACGCTCATCAAGGCGCATTTCGTGCTTTCGTTCCCTTGCTGTTGGCGCTTTCTAACATTTTTCTCTCTTTTTCAACAACAATCACTGCCAATCGCGGCCCTCAGTTATGGGGCTGACAATTTACCTATGCACGTATTACAAAGAATGAAGAAACAATGCAATCCGACAAAGAAGAAGTCCTTCAAGGAGCGTAATCCAGATTTGAATTTAGAAGAGATCCAACAGAATCCTAATATACCCGATGAAGTTAAGGCTGTGCTAAAAGAGAGTGTACTAACACTGGAAGCTGAGGACGAGGAGCCAGCCATAATCGGCGATGGCGAAGCTGAGGTGTTGAGTCAATTAAGCCCAGCCAATTTGAAAACGAAAAAGGAATTGTTAGACTACATCGATGATGGTACAGGTGGGTGCCATAACTACATACATAATGGCATAAAGTTTTTTATATTATTATTTTTTCCCCATAATTATTTCTATTTAGACGAAGACGAAGAGGAGGAGTTCCGTAAACGTCGTCATAAGCGCAAATATCATTCCGACTATGATGACGATTGGTTTGCCAGCAAGAGGCGTGCAAATTCGCGCAATAGCATCAAAGGTCGCAGTCCGCGCAATAGCAATAAGGATGATCGGTCCATATCGCCGGCGTCATCATCATCGTCATCGTCGCGCGCACGCCGTCAGCCATGCACGACGCCCGGCAAAACGCCGCGTAAGACGCCAAATCGTAAAAAGAAAGACAATGGCGCTGCATCCGCCGCAATAACACCTAAAGCCGCTGCAACAACGCCTAAAGCTGCTGCAACGACACCTAAAGCCGCTGCAACGCCGCCTAAGGGCACTGCAACAACGCCTAAAGCCACCGTAGCTGCGGCTTCTGCAGTAGCAGCAGCACCAGAAGCAGTAGCGAACCTGCTGAAGACCGCTGCTGCAGTTTCACAAGCACTGCGCAGTGGGCGAAGTAATGGTATTAGTGGCGTCGGCGATGGCAATAGCAACGGCGATGGCGATGGTGATGGCGGCAGCGTGAGCGTGGGCGTCAGTGTCATTGGCAACATCTGCACCAGTGACAACATCAGCGAGAGTTCACCTTCGAGCACAACTACTATCAATGAAACAGCAGCTGATGAGGCGCCATCTGTGGCCGTACCTGTGGCAGCCGTAGTAGCTGCTGCTGATGAGGCGCCATCTGTGGCCGTACCCGTGGCAGCCGTAGTAGCTGCTGCTGATGCGGCGGGAGGTGAGGCAATTAGCGAGCTAAAGGAGCATACAATATTTATCTCACCTGCAAATGGCTACAGCAGCAAATGAACAAATCCCATCTCTCTCCCATTAAAATGACACAAATCATGCTTTTGTTTTTAACTGCTTTTTATGACTACAATCACATTTATCTATATTTATTGCTTTTTTTAATTTTAACAAGCATACATACATACTAGCTAACAAACATACATACATACATGCGAACAAGGCAAGAAGTGATGCGAACGAAACCAGGATATTTGCGCATTTTCGGCTGTATTACAACAAACGCGGCCGAGCATGCGCAACTATTTTTTAATGCAATTTTTTGAAGTCACCACATGCATATGCAGCTTTTCACAACATTTTATTAATTTATTTTTTAATACATTTTATTATATTTTAATGTTTATTTTATATGAGCAATTTTAGAAAATTCATTCTTTATTTTATCTAGTGTTTTATCATTTCAAAATAATGTAGGCTGTAAATATACATACATACGAGCCTTACACATACATACATACACACGAGTGAAATCATATATGAAGAAATTTAATGCCATTATATTAAAATATTTGCAAATGACGCTAGTTCAAAGGCAATTGCGCCAGAAAAAAAAGAAGATGAAGAAAGCATATTTTTTATAATTATGAGAAGTTTCCCGTTTCTCTGTTTTGTATCCTATTTTCATTTTTCTGCTTTTATTTTTTTTTACATTATCCTAATGGTTTATTAATTTTTTTGGAAACATAATTTTCCCCTTTATGATTTTTTTAAGTGATCTCCAATCGAACATATGATTCTCATTTTTTTTTTGTTGGGTCGCCCACATTTCCTTATAACTCTATAATTCTTAGCAAATTTAGTATGTACTACATATATGTTTGTATCTGCTGTGCATTGTAGCGCGATTGTGTGTTGCGCGCATATGTAGATTTTTTTTTTGTAGAACTGATTTGATGATGAATTTGTCAACTTTCTAATTTGTTGATCTCATATGCTCGTCGGAAAAATATACTTTAAGTGTAAGCGAAAACCTTGTTGTGTTTGGTCTTTTTCTTTCCTATGTGGCCCTTTGGAAGATTTGGCAAAATTGTTTGTTTTTTTTTTTTTGGTAATGGATATTTGACAAAATTTCTGCTCATTTCGTTGTTGTTCTTGTTGTGGTTACTTTGTTTGTGGGCCGAAATAGTGATTCGATTCCTTGAACTGACTTCCTCAGCGCTTTCGACCAGAAGTTGTAAATATAACGCCTGTTAGGTTTTGAATATTTAAAGTGACAACATCTACTTAATATGGCTTTGTGTCTTACGCAAATGTTGGTATGAATTCCAATTCGTTGGGCACTTAGTGTATGTACATAAATTAGCAACCGTGTAGTAGCAGTGCGTCTTTGTTATTTAAATTACAGCAATGTCTACACTAAGCAGTTCCCTTTTGAAGGAAACCTGTATTATGTGGATCTTTGCTTGAAATCATATTGGGCTTATGGATGTGTTGTTGATTGCAAACAGTGTATAAGATGAAAAGTAAATAACACCTAGAATTTCTTCCTCCTTCCACTATACCACTTTTCCTACCCCATCACCATTGCACCCTCATCCTCACTCAATATACATATCGACTTGCCACGTTTATGAGCGTGTATCTAACCAGCAACAAAAAAAAACGAGTAAATTAGCAACAGAAAAAAAAAACATTTTTCATTACATCATTCGAAACCAATAAAATAAAAACAAAAACCAGAATCCTTGTACAAAATTTTACAAACGAAAAAATATAGCGAGATTGTAAAAATTGTACAAAGTAAAATATCCGCTTGAAAATGTGAGTCTTCATGACTTTATCTGCCGATTGTCAAAATTGATTGCATATTTTTGAACGCTTTTTACAGGTAACAGCAACGCAACAGCAACAGCAATTGATTACACTAAAAAATACAAGTCAATACCAGCATCCGTCATACAAGTGGTGCCCCAGCTAAGCAATCAGTTGTATATCGGCAACACAATAACCACCCACAGTTATAACAACAACGATCTACGCTCGTTGCAACCGCCAGTGTTGCATTTTTTGCAACAAACACGTAAATTCGAGGGTAAAATACCAAAAATCAGTCAGCAGCAAGTAAATTTGCAACACTCAGACCTGATCATAATGCCGCCAACAACGAACGCTGCCGCTGGCGCCGCCTCCCCAGCTGTTGCTAACACAACCATAAACGCTACAACAACAGCGACAACATCTAGTCAACAACAACAGCAACAGCTGGATCACGAACAGCAGCAGCATCAGCAACGACCGCAACAGCAGCAGCAGCAGCAGCAAACAATCGTTTATACGACAATGTTACCTGCGGCGAGTACCCTAAATGGCATTGTTGCTGGGCAACAGCAACCACAACAGCAAACACAATACATTACTATACCCGCTTCGTCGGTAGCATCAGGTGGCAACACTACAGACGGCGCTGTCTATCAGCTGCAAAGCGAAATTGTTTGTGATGCGGCAACATATCAACAGCATCAGCAACAGCAACAACAACAGCGACAGCAACAGCAACAACAGCAGCAGCATGAGCAACAGCAGCAACAACAACAACAGCAACAACATCAGCAATTGACTGCTCAAAGCATCAATGGCAATACAATTGCTGTCACTTCGTCAGCTGCAGCGCAAGGTAGGTCCTGCCACACGCTTTGCCGTGTAGTCGATTTGCGTATCTTCTAATTAGCTAGTTGTGTGTGTGTAGATTAGTTTAAGTTTTTAACATTTTAATTTTGTATTTTTGAAATGTAGTGATTATGCTTTGAGTAATATTTTTTCAAACTTCATTTACATACGTTTGGCATTTCTTTGGTTTAAATTAATCAATTTACTAACACTGCATATCGCACGCCATTATATTTATTTATTTTTTTTCAAAGACAGTTGGTTTGAGATTAGAAATTGAAGGTCATATGCGACTTGCCATTTTGTTAATTCAAAGAACTCTTAGAGAAAAAAATTACTTAAAGAAAAAATTTTGCTTAGCAAAAAATCGTTAATATTTTCACCAAAAACAATATCCTTGATAAAGAGTAATTTGTAAAAAAAAAATAATCAAAAGCAATTTGTAGTTGGAGCCAAAAGAAATTGCGCATCTTTCTTACGTTTTCAAAGTTATTTGTTCATATAAAGTACAAAGAGTATCTATCTATGTATTATCGTTCTCATCCTTCGGTGAATTTCATAATTTCGCGTTCGTACAGGGCCCACTCAACAGGGTATTAGTTTCAAGGCCAAAATTATTCCACGCAAGAAGTTTTGATGTGAGCCAAACAAGTGGAAATTTCCCGATTCAAAGTCAGGTAAGTATGGATTGTAACACATACCATTTCAAATCCAAGAACTTTGAACGGGAACATAATTCCTTAACGATTGACCAGCTCCTAACGTGTCTGGATGACAGTTCATTCTAACTATCAAGTTGCCGATAGTTCTTATCCGAATAGATTATTGGAGTTCAATAAAAACCAAATCCTTCCAATACCACCGCATTAAGAACATAATTTCCCTTTGAGGCAGTTCTGCTTTTGAAGTCGTTTGAAGCAATTCATCACGTCTAGATCAAGGTAGTTGCAAAGTATAATCAAATTATATATGCATTGTAAAATGTATAAAACCAACTGTCATTGAATTAGGAAATTAAAAAAAAAAAAATGGGTTAATTCGGTGCATCATTTAATTCCTAAATGCCTTCTTTTGGTTTTTCAATTTAAATTTTTCTATTATGTATTCAATTTAATTTTTATATAGAGAACAAAGTTCCTACTAAAGTCCACTCCATTTTTTTTCACTTACTTTCATAAGCAAATCCATGCTGCAAAATAACTTACTGTTTCTTAAATGTTTTCAATTCATTACACTCTTTCTAATAGGAAAAATTCTTACAAATTCTGCGTTAAAAAATTGTTTTCGAAGAATTTCATAACTAACCTTAAAATATTTATTTGTATAACATATTTGCTAGTTTAAAGTTCACATTTTTAATAGTTTTTTATACGCAACAATTTTATTTATCTTGAGGCCGTTATTAAATGAAAAGTGTTGTGGGAAAGAACAGTTATTTATAAATATATAATTTATAATTATTGATTTTTTTCCACATTACTTTGAATTTGTTGTTATAAGGCCATAAATAGCAAAAAAAAAATAAAGTTTTTTATACGTTTATGAGCTTCCGCTACAACATTCTTTAAATTCTTTTCTCACTGTTTTCCTCATTTTAAGTATAAAATTTCGCAAATAACGTAAAAAATTATAAATTTTGTAAAATGTTTTTTTTTTTTATCTCCCTTTTGCGCATTCTATATTCCATTTACTTTCATTTTCTAAAAAAAATTTTAAATAAAGCTTTAATCCGACAGCTGATCAGTTGCAGAAATTCGTAAGTTAAATAGTTACAAAAATACACGATTTTTTAATTTGCGTCAATAAAATCAAAAATCATAGCAACTGAGTTAATTTAATATTAGCCGGCTGCTGTCACACTTTTTTAAACAGTAATACAAAGACTTTTATATCATAAAATCTGAAATTACATGCATACTACACACAGCAGTTTTCATGAAAATAACAGCCTACATATTGACAAGTTTTTACAACTTTTATTTAATTATAATTTTTTTTGTATACAAAAACATAGATAATTCTACAAAAAAAAAACCGATTTGTAAATTTCAATCTTTCTAAGAAAATTAAAAAAATTCAACAAATCTTTACCAAACTTCGACATTTTTACCAAAATTTAAAAATTATTAGAAAAACTTTAGGTATACAGAATCCGCTTTGATTCTTAATAGATATATATATATATTTTTTTTTGCTGAGAGTGCAAGCTGTATTCTTGCATATAAAAAAATTATTATATGGGAAAAAAGCGCGAGACCTTCAACAAAAAAAGAATTCTCAAAATTTAAGGCGGATTCTGATAAAAAGTTGAACTTTTACAATTTTTTTTTGAAAGTGTGATACTTTTGATTTGCATGGTTTTTGTTGTATTAACTGTATTTTATTAAAAAAATTATTAAAATAAAACTGTCAAAACTTGTCAATACGTTGCCCTGCTATTTTCGGGAACACTACTATATCTATTATAGCAACAGTTATAAACAAGCACTAAGAAAACACCTTTGAAGACTGAAAAAACATAGAGAAATATTTTTTTTTTTTTTATATATCGAAGACCTGACACATCCAACGCACCTAAAAGTAGTTTGAAATTGTATGCATTATTTTGCGACTATTTAGTCTACTTTTGGGCTGCCTTCGAAACAAACTTTGATATTGAGCAGCAACTTTATAACAACAAAAATAAATGAATAGACATTCGTTATATTTTTAAATTAGTTGTAATTCACTATATTTTAGTTTAATTTGTTTTTAGCAGTGCAAATAGTTTTTGTGCATTATTATTTAGTTGTAAAGTTTTGTATTTGATTTAGAACATTTTAGTTTAAGTAATTTTTGGTTAAACTTTAGACCAGCCTTATGTTTTAAGTAGATTTCGAATTGCCAAACGTTTTGCTCTTTCACTTACTATTATTCAAACTTTCCTTTTTATATTTAGTAAATTTCAATACAACGAAAGCAACTTATTGTCAAGCTACTAGTATTCCTTTTATTTACCAACAATCAATGAAAAGAAAATTCACAAAGAGTACTAAGAGAAGGAGATTTTAAAATAAATTACACTAATTGTGGTTTCTAATTCACATCGGGAATTATGTGATCCTTTTATTTGAAAAACGCCGGCACACCAATCAAAGAAGAAATGAAGGAAAGCGGAAATAGCCAGAAATGTAAAAGAAAAAAAAAAACTATCAGAAATAACAATGAACAAAAGAAGTAAAGAAGCACCCATATTTCCTTAACGTTTTTGAGGAAGAGGTAAAAAAGTAGCAAATACCTAGAAATCAGCAAACAACTATATGAACGTAATATTCAGAAGTTGAAGAAAGATGGTGAATGAAGAAAGTCATATGATGCAAGAAAGGCATAATTCGTTTCGGTTGGGTCGCCCCGTCTTTGGCACTTTTTTATGTGGAAAAACTTCTTAAATAAAAGAAATAAAAATATAACTTAACCAATAGTTAAATAATATAAAAAATTGGGAAATTCGTCATTGGACAATATTATCAAAATGTGTTAATGTGCATGTAAACCGAATAAAAATTACCTGAATAGCAGGTATAATCCAAAAGTTTTAATATCTGGTATGCTAAATACCGCTGAACGTTTCAATTATAAATTGTCGAGCAAAGGTGTATTTTCAAACGCATTAATGCAAATCCATCTCTTTTACATCTAAACCACAGACAATGTGAAAGTATCCAATTATTAGGGTTAGATCGCCGAAATAAAGGTCCTTGATGGGGTAAAACCCGATTCATTACTACGACAAAGCAATATACCTACTAACTCTGCAGGACCAAAACAGGATCCTCCCCTTAGCTGAAAAAGACGACAACGTTGATGAGTGAACCGACCCGAGCGGGGTTTAGTAGCCGCTACAACAACAACAACCAACACGGGATGCCTTTTGATGTCGCTCGAACCCCGTATGTATAGAGCGGCCTGAATGCTCGCCGTCAGGGAACATAAGCTTAAGCTCAGCCAACATAACAAACAGAACCAGTGCCACCTCCTATGCACGTCAAAAACATCTCTATGAACTCCTGGACGAGATTTAGGCTTACATCACACAACCTCTGGGCCCGACGTAGCACATACAGGTCATAAACGACAATCACCGAAAGGCAATCACCACATTTTCCGACTCTCGCCCCATTAATGCGGTCATCAGAATATAACCACCAATTAAGGTCCGATTAATATAGCAGATTAAACTCTTACTTATCCAGATCCGAACCCGACATATCCAATATACATATGACCGGCTATGAATTCACCTTCAATTAAGCCCACTTAGCTAACAGCCGCTTCCCTTTGGTTGGACCGCGTCGCAGCAGCACGTTTCCTTGGCCTACTGTTAGTTGAGTTAGACGATAGAAATTGTAGACTAGTCGATTTAGGCAGAGCTTAGTGGTGCCGCCTCAGCACCGACCATCAACCAGTTTAATCTTAATTTTTTTTTTTTGCCTCTGAACTGTTTATTGGGACAGCAAGAAAAAGGACAAGTCACTGACGGCAAGATCTGATGAATAGGCTGAGTATGCAAGCCGCCAATATAAATTCTGCAAAGGGATGTTTGATGATCATTGTTCGTTTCAAGTCGATTTCCAACACCAAGTTTTTCTATTTATATGTTTTTTACGAACAATAGAGGTTTAAAAAGTTTCTTATAGTTATAAATTCGGATAGCCAGTTATCAATAGAGCGTATGAGAACATTTTAAGAGCTGAACATTTTTTACGATTATATTGTAAACTTCGTTATACTGTGGATACTACATATATTCATTTGAATACTATCCAAAGTTGCTCGTTGCTATTGAAATTATTCACTGTCCTTACAATTATACTATACCTATTTTAAGTTATTTCTGTACCTCTACTGACTTATTTGATTTGCCTGTTTTGATTATTTAAATTTTCGTCTTATTTTAATTAAAAAATCTCTTTATGCTTGTTTAAAATTAAAAAAAAAAAACATTGATAAGTACACAATTGTTTATGCGAAATATCAGTTCTTAAAGTAATTTCTATTATTTTATGTGACAAAAAAAAACATTCAAACTAACTTCCCAAAAACTGGAAACGAAAAAGATTATTTACATTTATACACATTTGAAACCAATTTTTAAAAATTAAGACAATGTGGTCACCACTATTAGTTCGTCCCCAATACTGCTCACCTCCACCGCCGCCGCCGCTAGCAACAACCATCATCACCCACACCTCCTTCAGCAACAACACCAACACCACCAAAATTCTGCTGCCGCTGCCACATCCACCTACACCACAACAACCACCACTGCCACACCGCTCACCAGCATCAAATCCGAGCCTGATGACGAGGCGACGAAGCACATTATCGTCAATGGCGATGGCACCACAACAACGCTGCAGACGCAGCCGCAGTCTCAGCCACAGTACCATTACATCACCACCACTGGTGAAGATGGACAAACGCCGACGACGATCGTCTTCGAGAACTACAATGGTGAGGTCACCGAAGTCAATGGTGGTGGTGCCACAACGATAATTAAATTCGAGGGCGACGACCATGAGTACCAAGAGTTCCAAGTGATAAAACATGAGCAGGAGGAGGGTTTAAATGGCATAAATACTGATCGATCGTTATTGGAACAACAACCACAACAACAAAACCAACAACAGCTTGAGCAACAGCACCAGCAACAACCGCAATTCACCTACAAAACCATAATAAAACAAGAAGAGGATATGAATCAAACTATAACTGAAACGATTACGGTGCCCGCCGGCGGTGTGCCAGCGATACCACCACAAAAACAGAAGCGCAAGCGCAAAACGCGTTTGATTTCGCCGGACGAGCAGGGTGAATATTTGGAGAAGATGTCGGTGCGCGGCTTGGACATACAGCGCTATGAGCATATCATTGATGGCGTCTCATATTGTTTGGTTTGTGCCAAGAATGACGTTTACAAGACATTCAAGAACAAGTACAGTTTTCAACGTCACGCCTATCTATTCCACGAGGGTGATAACCGTAAAATTTTCGCATGCCCCGTTTGCAATAAGGAGTTCTCCCGCCCTGACAAGATGAAAATGCATAAAAAGGATAAACACGGCGATGCGCAGGTTCCCGATGGCACACTCACTCCAGTGGCCACACCAGTCAAGCAAGAACCCGACGGGCCGCCCGGTAGGCGCTCGCGTTCCACAACCACGCGCACACCACGATCACGCAAACCACGCACCAGCGTCGCCAATACGCCAGTCGCCAACTGCAGCGGTAGCGAAGAGAACGCAGTTGAGGCGAAACGAAAGCGGCTTGCTCAGATTGATAGCGTTTTAGATGTGGTACAGCAACAGGCTGGCGGAGTGCACGATTCGCACGCGCAAACTGCAACTGTTAATATACAACTGCAGCAGCAGTCAGCCACCACGCAACAGCAAGCGCCACAACAAGTGCATATATCACAGCAGCAGACAATGCCACCCATCGATTTGAGTGGTATGATATTGCCAGGTGGCGCGCAATTGGCGCTAGCCCATCCCACTGCCACTTCTGCGCTACTACAACAGCAACGTGGCCCGCATCAACAACAGCAGCAGCAACAGCCACACGCACCACAGCAACATATCGCTTTGTCCGCGTCTGCAGCACAGGTGCTACAGCCGTCAGCAACAGCCGCCACTGGTGCTGGCGCTGCCGGCACCACACTCATCTATTCCAATCAAATTGATTTACAGCAGGCGCTGCTGCAGCAACAGCTGCATGGCCAGAGCATAATGATACAAGATCAGGCTGGCAATTTGGTGCCACTACAATCGCTGCAGGCGCTTAATGCGCTCGATGGCACGCAAACAATTTACACCACACAGCCAGCGCGACACGCGCCACCGACACAACAGCTGCTGCAGCCGGCACAGCAGACATCTGTGGGCGCGTCGGCGAGCGCTTATCAGACAGCACCACAACAGCACATACAGTTGCAAGCGCTGCCGACCGCTTCGCCGCAAGAGACTATCATTACAGCAACTTCACCCGCCGCTCAGCAACAGCAGCAGCAGTTGAAAGCAACAACGCAACAACATACAAGCAATGTCGCTACGCAGCAACAGCAGCAGCAGCAACAACAACAGCATCACTATGAGCTTGAAAATGTGGCATACTTGTCATCGACAGCTGCGACACCGGCGCCGTCTGAACAACAACAGCAGCAGCAGCAGCAACAACATCATGTTATTGGCACTGTACAAAGCTATCAGATACTAACGCCCGACGGCTTGCAGAGCTATCCTACTGCCACAGCGACCACAACTAAGCTGGAACCAGGCGATTTAGCTGAGCTCTGTCCCTACACTTCGATGTCAAACACTACACCACATTACACATTCACGACGCATGCGGGTCACCACGGCGCGACTGCGGACAGCCAGCAATTGCATCAGCAGGTGGCCGGTGCTACAACTAGTCATACCCAGCAGCAGCAGCAGCACCAGTTGACGGCGGTTGGAGGAGGCGGTGGCCAGCAACAGCAGCAGCAGTCACAACAACATCATGTACAGCAGCAGCATCATTTCATGGAGCTGAAGAATGATTTGCTCATTAAGAGTGCGGCGGATGCATACGCGTTGGACGCAAGCTCCATGTATCACCTGCCTTTCTCGCCTTCGTCGATGATAAGTTCGGTGAACGAAGTAAATGGATCGTCGCTGCTAGAAACCAAAGAAATTAGGTAACAAAGAAGTCTATACATTTTTTGACTGTTGTGTTTGATTTTTGTAAAAGTAAAATTTGCGTTTTTCGTAGGAAGATAACAGTAAAGTATGTATGTATGTGCATATGTAGTTATTCTAGCGTAAACCAACTGATTTTAATAAAATTTTTTTAGATTGTTGTTATTGATTTACAGCGCTGCGATTGCCTGACTGCCTGCCAAAACAATCGCCGGCATGTGTGCCAACGCTATCATGAGAAAGAAAAAGAAAGCAAATGTGTTGTAATGAACAACTTTAGAACACGTTTTTAATTTTGTTGTATTAATTTATTACTGTTACGTGCTAACCAAATATAAATATAAAAATATGAATAAAAGTACAAAAAACGCTTTGTATTCTATTTAGATTAATAATGGCATTGTTTTTAAAATTATTATTTATATATGTTATGTTGATTTTGAAAATAAGTAAATAATTTCTTTAGTTTTCGAAAGTTGTAATTATATTAGATTTATTATTGTTTATTTGTAACTTTGTATTTACAATGTACAATCAAAAAAGCTGTTAACCTCAAGCGGCATACATACTACTATGCCTACTATTGATGCATTGTACTGTTGCTGCTAATTTTTGTACTACTTACACTCTATCACTTTACACCTTAACTCACAACAACTCTACACTAGAAGAGAAATCGTACTGCTATCTGATTCTGAATATATAAAAGTAGAAATTTTAGTTTTTATATACTTAATAATATATTTATTATAGCAATAAAACCACTAAGTGAATATTTCCTTTAGGTCGCTCGAAGATCAGATAAGAGGTGCGTACTTCCATTCAGTTGAACCGCAGGGCTCGATCGTTGTCGTCGAGCAACATCGAAAATCGTCCAAAATAGTTTTTTTATTCTGAAGACGCTCGGCCAATCGGGCTTTTATGCTTCTTATAGCCAGTTTCAATTCAATGAAAAACTTGTAATTTTTTTAAAATTAATATGAAAACTTACAAGGAAAAAATCATACTTAACTTAAATTTTTGGAGAAGCCAGCGTTGAGGCAGTATAATTTTAAATTTTTATCACAAACTCTTATTTCAAAAGTACTATTTTTGAAAACCATTTGTTTCCTTAAACTCAAATCTAGAAAACCCTTTTTTTTAAGTTTACAATTCACGTTATTTCTATTTTCACTGTTTTTAAAAACAACTATTTTTAAACCACACCCGTTTTTAAAACCTGTATTGCAAAGAACGCTATATACGAAACCCAGGCATTTCTAAAATCCATATTTTAAAAAACACCCTTTGGAAATTTCAGAAATTTTAAAAATATGTTTTAAATAAATATTTTGTTTTTAGGAAAAAGACCTGCAATCCCCTATATAATTGGTAAAAAAAAAACACCTCAAAAAAAAAAACACCCAGTTGCACCCAGTTTAAAAAAAAGGATCTGCGGAATACGTAACGTTAAATTGTATATGCTCTAGAGAGTGAACTTATTTTTAACTTTGAATCTGATTTAAAAAAATGCATTTTGAAGCCTCCTATATGCTGCAAAATATCGCTTTTTTATGATGTTTGGCTTTCTTTTCTCTAATAACTATTTTCTTACAAAATATGTTTGTTACAAATATCCGTTAATTTTTATATTTTTTGACATAGCAAGTTCCTGGTTTGAATTTAATGGGCCGTATGAATACAAACTTAGCTATTGCTTTTTGTTAAAATGTCAGACATTTTACTCGAATTATTCAAATAAATTGAAGTGAAATGTCTGACATTTTAAGAAAAAGCAATTGTTTAGTTTTTGTTCATACGTCCCAATGTATTATGGGTATATTGATGACTAAATTTCCATAATAACGCTTGTAATTTTATTGTTTGTTTTAGTTTTATTTTGTTGGTATAATCGTTGATTTTTTTTGTATTTTTCTTTTGGGTACAATTATGCTTAAAATTTTACTGAAAATCGAGTTAGTGACACCAAAAAATTGCCAGGTACAGCCTGTAACCGACCAAGTATTTGTTAAACAAAATATTTTGACATCCCCCAGTAATTGATTTTTAGTTTGAAATTTTAATACTTAATTTTTATTAATTATTTTAGTTTCACAGTTGTAATTGACAAACAAAATGTAGTTTTTTTTTTTAATTTTGTAATTATATTTAGTTGTTGGTTTACTTTGTTTTTTTTTATGTTCTAATTCAATATTTGTGTTTTATTTGTATGCTACATGCAATTTAAATTTTCTTACAATGATTAATTTAATTATATATTTTGTTTTGTTTTTTTCTTCTCTTTTTTTCTCGATTTCATTTATGTACTTTGCAAAAAAAAAAATAAAAAAAAAAATGTAACTGTATGTAACTACCGATTTCAACAAATCATTCACGGCTGTGATCAATCAACCAACAAACATCTCCTGTTACCACACTACGTACGCACCCACACACAAATGAATACATAACAAATCGAATGAAACATATGTACATATATACAGTTATGATATCACCGAGGCGGTTCTGTTAGCGTTGTAATAAAGCGCGTATTAAATGCCGCAAATGGAGTGTTTATCTATCTATAAAAAACGGACTCGTGATTGAAGAAAAAGTATGAACTGGAAAAAAATCTAATTATTTTAAGCCAAAAAGAAGTAAAAAAAGCAAGAGTGCAGGCCATTATGCGCCCGTACATATAATGGATAATAAAAAAACATCGTTCTAAACTTGCGAAATGCTGCGTTTGCTACATTTCAATATGCACGCGCCGCTTAACATTTTAGTTTATAATAAATTTCTTATGAAATTTCTGTCAGGATTTTCTGCATACTACTACACTACTTAGACAAAAAAATAGTTTACCAAAGGTATGTCTTTACTTAAAAAAAAAAAAAAAAAAAAAAAAATGTTAACTTTCGTGTCTTTGTATTTTGTGTGTATTTTCGCTAGAAGCTTTTTCACTTTCCAGTGCCACTGTTTGGTATTGTTTTGCCTACAATTTACCGAGTTGTCTCACTATTTGGTTTTGATTGTGATTTGGATGTGAGAAAATGTTGTGCTTGGGAATTATGTGTATTTCCACTACCATATTTACGCAAGCGAAATGCGCTTGAAAATAACTAAGTTCGGTATCGAATCACTTTTGTGCAAATGGCCGTCGTATACTTCGAATCCCTAACAAAGCCTTTGCGCTCCCCACTTGTCAGCGCTATCCCGCGAAATGCGTAAACTTTTTGAATTTAGTTTTTAGTTTATATGATTCGCGTCAGCACCAGGGATGTATTCGCGATTTTCTTATTAATTTTTTAATTTACTTTGAAGTTATATGAAATATTTGAAACCATATGATTTCATATAAGGGGCTGTTGCTAGAACCGCTGATTTAATTCACCTCGGTACACGTGTCAAAATTTCTGATGAGTGAGACCACCTTATATGGATTCGCCTTGGTTGAAACTCAATTAATTTTGTACCAAATCCCCATAATTCGTCGCTACCACCTTATATAAATTCGCCTTGGTGACAAATTCCTATAATTCTTCGTTTGTAAGCTTTGTCGTTTTCCGCATAGGGCTGTATTTTATTTTCATACAACTTTTGGAAATTTTTTAATGAGCATATCGTCTCTTAAAATCCTATTAAAACTGCGTTTTATTTGGGGTATTCGCAAGGGTGTCGTATTTTTTAAATATATTTAAGAGGTTCGCAATGTACCATAAAAGTCATACTATGGAAGGTTTTGCAATTCACTTCCGAATGAATTTCAACCTCATTCAATTTGAATTCACTTTGGTTGAAGTTGACCTGCAAGTGAATTGCAGACCATACCTAATTATGAATTTATCTAACCGTTGAAAAATTATGACATAAGACAATGCGAACTTATGACATCCTGCGAACTTACTAATTGCATATTCTTATGTATTGTTTATTTTTGTGGGCTCGATTCTGAAATTTTTTGCTTGCATTTCTCATGCATATGTGTGTTCATATTAAAAGGGTTTTCCAGTTTTTTTAGTTGTTTTCATATTGTATATGCTGTTTTTTTTTTAATTAAAAGAATCATGTCTTTATTTTTCGCATTTTTTTTTTTACATAAACCTAACAATTCATGCTAGGGAATGCGCATTATCATTTTCACTTATCGATGCAAAACACGGTCGGTTTTTGCTAGTATGTATGTACGTTTGCAAGAAAAAAAACTAAACTGCACTTTTAACATTTTTTTTTTTAATTTTAATTTTTCTTTCCTACACAACACTTACAAAATTTATAAAAAGTATATATATGTAATTTATGCGGCATTTTTGGAGGAAAAATAAATTTTCTTAAATTTCTTTGGAAAGCAAAAAATATGTCAATCATAATCTTAAAATATCGAGTGTTTTTTCTTTTGCTCCAATGCCACTAAAGTTGCATATTACAAGCAATCATATAATAAATAATAAGTTTATTAAATTTTTTGTTACATGTACATATATACACTATTTATGTATGTATGTATGTAAACATAAAATATTCTAATTCCTTTTTTTATCCAACACTGTCAAATCTAATAAATTGGGGCTGATGGTTAATGAACAATTGTTTGTCTGAACAACAACAACGGCCATGTTTTCCTCATCTTGTTAAATAAGATTCGATTTTAAAAACTATTTTTTTTTTTTTTTATAAAAATAACAGTTTCTCGAAATATATACTAGTTGCAATGTTCACAATAACCAGTTAATAGAAATAACGTTTGATTGAAATCTCAACTTGACATAATATCAATTAATTGAAGTGCCTTTTAATCATATTGTGCATTAATAAAGCTGTTTATTGAAGTATCAATTAAGCCATCACTACTCAGCCCCGGTTTGAAAATCATCCCATTCTCATAAGTTCCTAAATTAGTATATAACTTTATTCTAAATATAAGCTTTTATTTTTTCCTAAAAAAATAATCGAAATGGCTTACAGTAAACTAATTTATTTTTATTGTCTTTTTTCTTATTTTTTACATGATAATTAATTTCTACGCCTGTGTTTATATTGTGTCTGTATTGTTGTGTCTACCTCTTGTGTTTCGTCCACGAAAAAATGTATAGGTTTTACTAAAAACCAAACAATAAGCAATACCAACAACCAAAACGAATACAAACAGAACAACAAAAACAAAAATAACAAGAACAAAAACAACCAAATCAGTAACGATCTTATTGACAACACGAATTTTCCCTTCCAACAACCAACACTACCACCACCAACCCCCATAAAACGAAAAGTTGGCAGACCACCAAAATATCCAGTAAAAACACTCGATTCATCAGAGACCCCAACTAGGCCAAAACCTATTAGAAAACCAAGAAAAACAAAATCTGCACAAACACCAGCATCAATTCCCAAACCCTCAGCAACATCACCATTACCATCATCATTGCTCGCATCTCCCACAATCAGTGAGAACGCCATAGATTATTCCAGTCCAACTACAACAACGCCATATTCATTATCAGCCACATCAACAACAACAACAACTGATAATACACAAATAAAGACCGCTACACAAGCCATACACAGCACACCACCACCACCAACAATAACCACACCTACCACAGAGCCACAATGTAGCAACAGCAACAACAACAATAGTTTAGCAACCAACTGGCCTCCAATGCCTCCACCATCATCCATGAATAAGCCTATCAATATGGGCATCATTGGTGGCAGTGGTGGCGGAGGCGGCGGCGGTAGCTGTGGTAGCTTTGGTGACAAGTACAACAACAAGAGTCAAGTGGGCGCAGTCACCAGTACAGGCAATGGCGGCGTTAATTTCACCCTCAACAACAACAATAATTCTGCGAATAATTTCGTTGATGAATTTACTGATTTTGTTTTGAGTGATCGCTTTTCCGGTAAACTAACCACTACAAATTGCTTTTCCTCCTTTCAAACACCAACACCGAAATCTGCTTCTGTTACATTACCATTACAACCACCACCACCACCACCACCACCACCACCACTATCATCATTGCAACCGCCATTGAAAACACGTGGACCCTCCACGCAACGTAGGACTATCACCGCCGGAGGTGAGGCAGGCGGCACGATCGTGAGGAATGGCAACAATACGGTCATCACCAGCGCCGCCAAAAAGAAATCGGCGATACAGCCGCGCACAGTGCAACTGCTGGTAACGCGTCGTCCCATCATCACCACCGCCAGCAATAGTAATACACAAATCTTTGCCGCCACCAATACCAACGCAGCTGCCACACAAACAGCTACTATTGTTGCGCCCGGCATGCTTAAGATTACATCAACGGGGCAAACAAACCAAAACAACAACAACAGCCACATTTTACATACCTCTGCCGGTACCGAAACCGTGGTCATTGAGGAGGAGGATGACGAGCTAATAACAGCTGCAGTAGAGGCAAGTGGTGACGATGACTCGAATTCAGTCAGCTCAATTGCTATGTCGACGACTACCGCGCAAATTTTACGCAAGTTCCGCATACCCAAAGGCACCGCGCTCACGGCAAAAATGAGCGCCGCCGAAGTGGCAGACAACTCGTCAGAGGCGCTGATCTGCAGCGCATCAACATCACCGGCGCCATCACCATTACATTCCACTACCCGTTCGCCACCACCGCCAGCGGATACACCGAGCTCGGTCGATTTGGTTGAGGAAGTAATCGAAACAGATGAGAACTCAACATGTCAATCAACCGATGCGCTAATGGTGGCAGACACCACCACTACTACAACCGATACCATGAACGATGACTGCAATGCGGAAGTCGTGGATGACACTGATGCCGGCACAACCACCACAGTTTTAGTGCCAGTGAGTAGCAGTGGTGGCGCGTTGACAGGAGCGACCGCAACAGCGCTGCCACAAATCCAGCTGCAAACAGTGCAACCGAATGGCACTGTTACCTGCATTAATTTGCCACCTAATACGATTTTACTCACCGCTCCGGATGGTTCTACTATACTTGCTACAGCGACGCCGCAACAGCTGAGCAAACTGACGCAGCAGCAACAACCGCAGCCACAAGCCCAGCAGCAGCAGCAGCAACAAATTATTGCGATACAAGATTGGAATGGTAATGGCGGTGGCGCTAACGGCGATAGTGCAAGCGGTGTTGGTGGCAATACCGCCACTGTGTTGCAAGCGGTACAAGCGGCCGCATCACATCACCATCAAGCAACTGCTACAGCGCAAACGTTGCTGCTTACCGCCGATGGCACTGCAATACCATTAATTCAATCTGCACCCAACGCTGTCACGAGCGCTGCCAGTGGAACGTCGAACTCAGCGGCGGCAGCAGCGGCGGCCGCAGCGCAGATTGTCGCTGCTCAGCAGGCCGAGGCGCTGAAGGCTCAAGTGCTGGCGTAGGGTTTGGCCGGTGGCCAATTAGGGCGATTTTTGAACAATGCAACAATTTTACCGACGACGTACTTTTTCTAAAAGCAAAGCCGCTAGCAAGGTAATGTTAGAAAGAGTTTATAAGTATTTTGTAATTTTAACTTACATAGATATGTGTGTAAATAGTTCTAGTTTTATGTGCGAGTATGTTAAGTATACGAAATTGGTTTGGCATTGAAGTCCTTTGTGTTGTTTGTCTTAAATGAAATTAGTAATTCACCAATCTATGTTTTAATTGATTTTCTTAACATTCGAGAATTAAATTTTCATGAAAAATTCAAAATCAACAGCTGAAAATATATTTGTAAATCAAAAATTGCTCCAATTAGCCACCGAATGAGCGATTCTGGAACGTTGGAGAAATAATATTCAGAGCCTACGCTACTTGTAAAAAAAAATTAACCGCTCAATAGTTACTTATTTATCGTACAAACATTAATACGTGCAAGGCAGTGGAAGGATACGTTAGTCGCGTTTGGTAAAACTCGAAACGAGATTGAAGTTATTAATTTAGTGCATTCTAAAATTCGGCTTGTGCTAAGGATCGTAAATTTTACAAATTTAAGTTTACAAAAATGGAATCGAACTTTTTTACTAAAGGTTTAATCAGTGTAGACTTAACGTAACATAACTTAAAACCCGCATATTATGTGGAAAATATGTAGAAACCATTTTAAACGGAACAAATTTCATAGTTTGAGTTTATGAGTTTTTTGGTTGTTGGTCTTTCCGACAGGTTCGTCATCCTTGGTTAAAGTTACGTTAATTCTTCTCTAATTGCCCCTTAATAGCTACATTCATAAACATTTTAATTGATTTGAAATTCTTCCTGAATAGACAAAAATTTATGAACATGTTACCTTACAACTTTTTTAAACCTTTAAACTTTTTTATGAGTAGATCCATTAAGATGTTTTATAAATATAAAGATGTATTGGAAATGCCTTTTTCGAAGACCCCGTAAACAATTTTTTCAGAGTATTCTGAATTGTAGAGAAATTTTAAAATATACGCAAAAATCTCATCCGATTTATAGCCGAATTTTCTAAAATCAAAATAAACTGTGCACACTTAGATTCTTTTACGAAATTTCGAAAGAAAGATAAATGCTACTATGTAAAGAATTTCTTGCAGATTTTTTTCAGAATTTTCTTTATTTCTCGTACAGAAATGAGATGCCCCTAAAGATTTCGTTAAGATTTCGGGAACTTTGGTTTCCAGGGGAGTTCTAAGCAATTTTTTTCGAATAAGGATTCACTTAAAAACAGCATATTCAAGCCTTTTGAAATTTATGTTGCATTAAAATGGCTACAAATATGTACCACCGAACAAGGCGTTTTCTACGAAAAATGTAATGGGGCAGAAATTTCAGAGTTGAAAGCCAATTTGATTTTGACTGAATAATTATAGTTTCCGAATCTTGCTAAAAGCGTTTTGTATGTGGAGCGATGTTTCCTTTCGTGCAGCCGAAAAAAATATTGAAACTAAAAAGGGGACTCCATAGTATAGTTTCAGTGAAATTTATTAATTTTTGATTTTTTTTTTTTTTAAGGAAACTAAAGAGAAAACATTTTGTTGTTTGGCGATAAATTTGTTCAAAGTTTGAATTATTTATGCATTCAGACTAACCATTCATAATCTGCTAAAAAGACTATAGAACATAAAATACCGTTTTATACATATTTTCAAAACACTATCAGGCAGGTTTCGCAATTCACATCCGAGTGTATTTCAAACAAAATCATTTTCCAGTTAAAATTTAATGGGGTTGAAATTCACTCGGAAGTGAATTGCAGAACCTCCCTGTATACTTTAGAAAATTGAAAAGAAGTTGATTTTTTTGAAACTCTGAGCCTCCTCGTCTCCTTAAGACCCGTTCTACACTTTTCGCAAAAAAATGGTTCATTATGAATATGCATTTGTTTTTTGTTTTTTTAATTATCTCTATCAAAAATTTGATAAACTTAAAAACTAAGTTAGGTATATTTTCCACGACTTATGTATGTACTTATGCCAGAAACATGAATGTGTAAAAAGGAAAATTTTGGGAAATCAAGTTTGAATTTTTTTTTACGAGTGTTAACTCTACATTTATACAATTGAAATTGTAAAATATGTCGTTTCCGTATGCGTATGGTATTCTGGGTTTTGCTATAACATAGAACATCCAAAGGTTTATCAAGTCAACCCAATAACTCAAAACTGATAAATCTGCACATTCATGCTGCTGGCGGCATAAGGGTGACCATATATTTTCGATTTGATTTTATCATTTTATTTTTTAATTAAAATTGAGTATAATTTTATGCCTTCTTCACAAAAGTTTTTGTGACGTCAAAAACTGCCACATACTACTTTTGTAAATAATTGCATAAAATAGTAAATTAATAATTTTTTAAACGTTTTTATTTTAGTGTAAACACATATTTTTGTATATATTACATATCATACCAATTATTCAAAGATATAGCTCCCAATAACCTTATATGTATACAAGTTTTCCCATAAATGAAGTTGTTACTTTTCAAGTATTTTGCAGACGTGACTACATATCCTTTCAATTAGTTCGACGTTTTTGTATACTAAGAAAAAACAACAAATATTCCACGTTGTAAATTGTAAGTATGTACTCTTGAATACAGATTTCAAACGAAATCGCCACAAATTAGCCAAATTAGTTTTTGCTCCATCAAACAAACAAACTAGTTGGACTAAAAGCAAACAATATCACTATTTATGAAGACTTCATACGAAATCTGAAGGAGGAAAACAAATTTATAATACCATACTCGTTACATAACTAAATTACAAAGTTAAATGATTAGTGATAGAGCTATATTATACATGTATAGGAATGATTATCAATATTGTTTAAATAATATTACATAATACGAAAGAATGCAATTCAATTCATAAAATGAGTTACTGATATTTACATAAGTATAAAGGAAAATGTAAGAAAAAATATAAAACAGTTACTAAAAATACGTCGATTCGACGTATAGATGAGTGCATACACTACATTATTTATTTAATTATTGTGTTCCAAATGTATACATATGGTCCATGTATTTTATTGTGTATGTACTTTCGCAAATGCCATACAAAAAAAGTTGCATATTAAACATTTTTCATATGAAGCGTTAATGTAGCAGCTTGTCGGATAATAGAGTTCTTTCTATAGCAGTCGAATATATAGCAAAAGCTGTCTCCCTTTCAGCTTGCTGCTTTAATGGCTTTTCACATTAAGTGGTCGATGTTTTCATTGATGCGATATACAATTTCGATCACTTTTAAGTGTTAAATCTCAATAGCTGACACACTAGTTTGTTCCGCAATTTACATACCAAACTATAACAAATAAATGTAATCTTATTTAAATTTTTTTTTTATTGAGATAATTCTCTTAAAAAGTAGCTGCCGTGGTCGAGTGGCTAGAAGTGCGCACGACCACTCGGTAGGTCCAGGGCCGAGCAACATCAAAAAACCCTCGGCAAGCCATGGCAATCCTTCGAGTGTATTTCTTCCATGAAAACAAGCTTCTCAATAAAACCATTTGCCGTTCGGAGGTGGCGTAAAACTGTAGGTCCCTGTCCTTTGTGTGACAACATCACGGAGGTTCCTCCAAGCACTAGCAAATGTGTTAGCGCCAAATATATTTGGTTTATATCCCTAAAGTTGAAAAAGCTTAACATCAAATTTATATGAAAATTTTACTTTATAAGGATTTTTTAAAACATTTTTTTTTTTTTGTGGATAAGACCATAGAATCCCATTGAGCTTTCAAAATTTCTATGGAAAATAGGTTAGTTTCGAGTTTAAGGGACGTCATATTCTAAATTGCCTGTTAAACAAATTTTATTTTGCCGGGCTTGCGCATCCTTCCGGCATGTTCTCATTTAGTATCGCTTTTGTTTCAATAAACTCACGTTTGCGGAACCATATTTTTTTGGTATTCATATCCGTTGGCGTAGATTAATTAAATTTTATTATATTTTAATACATGTTTTTATGTATTAACTTATAACATACATATATTTTATTTATTCTACTTAGAAAAAAAAAAAACACCAACCAGCCAAATTAATATTTGAAGCTAGTTTTTTATTGAAAAGTTTTGTTTGACAACAATTAAATATAGCGATTTCTCTCAGCTTAAACTCCCTAAACTTGCTGCGGGCTATTTTTGCCTACCCAGAAGCTGCATATGACCTGCAAGCTCCAGTATCCGTGTTTTGGGCGTAGCATATTTTTAGGTGTACGCTTTATTTGGTTCGAAAAACTTTACGCTGTGTACATAAATCCATAAAAGGTGGTGTTTGAAAAGCTAAACCTTGCGCAGCTTGATGAAAAAAGTCAGAAAATAACGAAGAAATACAGACTACCTAACATTTGTTGGTGTTTGAAAAAAATAAAGATAAAAACTTGCAGAAAAAATTACAAAAATTTATTATTTGGAAAAGATAAATATAAAAAATCAATTAAGGCAAAAATTCAAAAAATCACCCATTTCACTATTGAATTAATCCATTAGCAGCCGATATCACCAGCAATTTAAATGGAAAATGATTTTTTATTTTCTGTCATATAAAATTCAAAAAATTAAAATCATTTTTCACTTAAATTGCTTTCGTGAAATTGGCTGTAAGGTATACATATATATGCATGTAAATGCATATTTATATTTAGTTATATTAGTTATACTAACACAATATTTATGTGTATGTAATACTTAGACATGTGTCGTACACAAATCAAGTACGTCCAGTTACAGGTATTTTTTTCTGTTTTTCTCTTGTAGATGCTTAGTGATGGGTTTACACTGAAGAAATGATATTAATATTTAATGAGTTATTCAAATTTTTGATTTTTGCATACAAAAGAAAAACAAAAAATACATTAAAATGTTTAATTTGTATTTAAACAACATTTTTTTTTTTAGAACTAACCAAATACAGTATAAGTAAGCAAACTCAGTTATGTTGAAGCAAGCAAAACAAACAAACCGAGAAGTAAATGCGAGACGCAACTATTTTAAGGCAGTTGATGAATTAGAAGCGAGGAAATTAATTTATATTTAGTTTCAATTTGTATTTTTCTGCGCTACAGTTTTATTAAAAATTTAAGGCATTTTAATTTAAATTAATTTAAAATTTTAAACAATGAAAAAATAAAATAAAAATATATGTAAAAACTTAGACATACTATAACTCCTTAAAAAAAGCGTCCACGCAAAGGACGCTTAAATTATTATCTAAAAAATAACATACAATTAAATTCAAATAAGCTATCGTAAAAAATTACCGACAAACAAACCAATGATTGATGATTAGTTTAACGTAAATTCAATTATAAATTAACAAAAATATTCGCAAGTTTATTATGCGAAAATGTAAGGTTATTAATTTCAATAAAAAAAAATTTTTAAAGTACATAAAAATAAAAAAACAACAACAAACAATTCAATTACATTGGAAACTAAAAAGAAACTAACTTAAAACAAAAATTAAGTCGTAAGAATCTGTAAAATATTTGTAGTTGTAAACATTTGAATAACCCTAAAAATATGTTTGTATGTATGTAGCTCATTCAGCTACGAACTATTTACTGTACTACTTTTAATGGTTACACTGTGCTCGCCAGTAAACTGGGAGTATCTGGGCTTGCTAAGCTGGTAGTGTGGCTATACC
>NW_023458562.1:25206227-25293638 GCF_013731165.1 Rhagoletis pomonella
AACCGAGGTGACCAGATGCAAAAAATAACAATTTAAGAAATGGCAAGAACCAATACGAAAATTGAAAAGCAGCTTTTGCAAATAAATTAAATTTTATTTTTTTATAAATATATTTTAATGGGAATATAAATATTTTGCTTAAAGGTATTTATTATTATTTTTAATTATATTTTATCGCCTGCGTCACACAGACATGGTGTGCTCAAGGAATGGATCGCTAAAATCGATAAACTGGAGGGCGGCATGGATACATTCTCACAGGGCTACAAACACTATGGCCTACACTTTCAGCCCGATAACTCGGTGATTGCGCGCGAATGGGCGCCAGGTGCGCAGCAAGTTTATCTCACTGGCGATTTTAGTGAGTTGTTGCGATTGTAGCATTCCGTCACGTTCTGTTTTTGAATTGTCTGTATTCTTTCCCGCTTTTCCATCTTCTCTCCCGCAGACGATTGGCAATGGGAGGCGCATCCTTACAAGAAGCTCGAATTTGGCAAATGGGAATTGCATTTGCCCGCCAATGCCGATGGCAGCGCGCCTATCAAGCACCTTAGCGAAGTAAAGGTGATCATACGCAACCAGGCCGGCCAGCTGTTGGATCGCCTCTCACCATGGGCCACTTATGTGCGGCAGCCACCCAAGGAGGCCAATCAAGGCGTCAACTACAAGCAGTATGTATGGAATCCACCGCCAGCAGAGCGTTACTTCTGCAAGCAGCCCCGACCTAAGCGTCCCAAATCATTGCGCATCTATGAGTGCCATGTGGGCATTGCTTCGCAGGAGCCGCGCGTCGGTTCATATCTAAATTTCGCCGAGAACATAATACCGCGCATCAAGCGTCAAGGTTACAACGCCATACAGGTCATGGCCATCATGGAGCATGCGTACTATGCTAGTTTTGGCTATCAAGTGACAAGTTTCTTTGCCGCCTCCAGTCGCTTTGGCACGCCTGAGGAGCTGAAGCGCATGATCGATGTAGCGCATGAACATGGCTTATATGTACTGTTGGATGTGGTGCATTCTCATGCAAGCAAAAATGTACAGGATGGCTTGAATCAATTTGATGGAACCAATTCGTGTTACTTCCATGATGGCGCGCGCGGCGAGCATGCGCTTTGGGATAGTAGGCTCTTCAATTACGTGGAGTATGAGGTATTGCGCTTTTTGTTATCAAATTTGCGTTGGTGGCATGACGAGTACTTCTTTGATGGCTATCGGTGAGTAGGGGATGAAGAAAGAAACTGTATTTAATTTTAATGCATGCCTGATTTTATGTTGTCTAAATACTTAACTAGTTTTGATGGCGTCACCTCAATGTTGTATCATTCGCGCGGCATTGGTGAAGGCTTCAGCGGAGACTACAATGAATATTTTGGCCTGAATGTTGACACAGATGCGTTGAACTACCTGGCATTAGCGAATTATATGCTGCGCACACAAAATTCAGAGGTCATCACCATAGCAGAGGTAAGTTTTCGCTTTTGGATATAAATGCTTTGTCAATAAAAGAACTTATATTTTTGGCGCGCCACGATAGGACGTCTCCGGCATGCCTACACTCTGCCGACCGATCGAGGAAGGTGGCATCGGCTTCGATTACCGTCTAGCCATGGCCATACCTGACAAGTGGATTGAACTGCTGAAAGAGCACACCGATGACACCTGGAATATCGGCAACCTTGTGCATACGCTGACCAATCGCCGCTGGAAGGAGAACACAGTCGCCTATGCGGAGTCGCACGATCAGGCGCTGGTGGGTGACAAAACGATCGCTTTCTGGCTGATGGACAAGGAAATGTACACGCACATGTCTACCTTATCGGAGCCGTCATTGATCGTCGATCGCGGTATTGCGCTGCACAAAATGATACGTTTAATAACGCACTCACTGGGCGGCGAAGCATATCTGAATTTCATGGGCAATGAGTTTGGCCATCCGGAGTGGCTGGATTTCCCACGTAAGGGCAACAATGATTCCTATCATTACGCCCGTCGCCAATGGAATTTAGTTGATGACCCTTTGCTGAAGTACAAATTTTTAAATGAATTTGATCGTGCGATGAACGAGCTAGAAGAGCGTTTTGGCTGGCTGCATTCAGACCCGGCCTATGTGAGCTGGAAGCACGAAGGTGATAAGGTGATCGCATTTGAGCGTGCTGGCTTGGTGTTCGTATTCAACTTCCATCCGACGCAAAGTTTCACGGGATATCGCGTCGGCACAAATTGGGCGGGCACATATCAAGCGGTTTTGAGCTCGGATGATGACCTCTTTGGTGGACACAACCGCATCGACAAGAATTGCAAGCATTTTACGCGACCTGAAGGCTACGCCGGACGAGAGAATTTCTTTGAGGTGAGTAATAAGGCGATGGCTACCTTTAAAAAGATCAAGAAAATTTTTTATGAAATATTGGAAAAAGATGCGAAATTAAATAAGTAAATTGGTAAAATATAAAATATACAAATTTAACTTTGATATGCCCGTATACAGGAAAGGGACAAAAAAGCCTCATAAATATTTATGAGATACATACATAAATGTAATTTTAAGAATTTAATTGAATTATAAAAAAACCCTGACGTATTAGTTTACCTGTAAATTTCTCATAACTTCTTGCAGGTTTATACACCATCTCGTACAGCAGTGGTCTACGCACATGCCAGTGACTAGGTACCAGCTGTCTGACGCCTTATGACAAGCCATGCACCATACTCATATTTTAGTAGTTGTGCTAAGTTACAATACAATTTGTTTTAGTGAAAAAAATTGTACAATAAGCGAGAAAAGTGAATACAAATTTTCTATTAAAGGTAGAGATTATGAAAATATCCACAGAACATCAATTCTTTCATTTATATGAATCATACGTACACAAAAATGCACAAAAGTTAGAATTTAGATACAGATTTTACGAGTTAAATATTTATTAAATTTTTTTGCGAGTGTTAAAGTTAAGGCGTGTCGTAGCATCTTATTATAACAAATAATAGATTTTTTAATACATAACGATCACTTAAACTTTAAGTCTTAAAGCGATGAACTTGTTCTAGCAAGTATTTACGACTGAATGTACAAAATGCACATTTTATTTCGAAGCGCTACCAAACAATAAAAAATAAATTATTTTTGGCTTATATAACTTGAACACATACATATGTTTTCATTAGGCATATGTATGTATAAAGGATATGTTGCATCTGGCTTTGGTTCTTGAACATGATTCTTTCCTGTTAGTATGTATATTCCTGGTGTGGAATGTGCATGAGCTTATAATATAGAGATATTTTAACATTAAGAATTTTATAAAAATGACAAAAAAGGATTATATTTTATACTATAGTAGAGAACAATGAAATTTGGTATTAAAAATTAAACAATTTATAGAATTTATAGTTGGCTGAGTTTTAAAGTTAACTGTTCTATTTTTCAAAAGTGTGAATGCACATTCCAATTGTTTCATAAGAGAATAGAAAATTTACAAATAAAGAGGAAGTACTTCCTTAGTCACACATTTTCGTAACGTCATTCCTGGATGACAATAATTTCAAATACTTATCTGCTTTATAAATTAATAGTAGTAGTAGTAGTTTTCACCTTAATACAAATCAGTTTAACATATTAAAACAAATATACTGAAACATTCTGCTGCCTTAAAACATAACCATTTGATTCTAAGTACCCCTAAGGCCCTTGGCGTACTCATTTGCTCACTAATGGACTAAAAAAAGAGAGCAATTTACAGTACCTCATTAGTCACACTTTCGATAACATCAAACGCATGGTTGATATCATTATCGGTAAGCAAACGATTCACGGTAATACGAATACTATGACGTATAGTGTGCTTTTCCAAATTCTCCAGATAACGCGACTCAATGACTGCAACACCACGGGTAATGCACTAATGATAAATTCCAAAAAAGATTGGTTCAAGAACTAGTAGGTAAAATAACATCCAGAGCTTATATTCAATATCCTCTATATGTAATTTTCCCACTGACAGTAAATATGACCTTGCAATTTATTAGTAAATTTTTCTGTCAGCGTTATACAAAGTCACCGATAACAGTTAAGCAGTGGATTTTTATACATATCAGAATCTAATTTTTGTGAAAAGTGCACATAGAGGGTATTGAATATAAGTCCTCGATATTGATGTGTGAAAATACCTTATTGGCTATTTCGGTAAGCAACTCGCGTTCCATATCCGCATTCTCACGTTGTTCGGCGATGTACAAATGCTTGACAGGTGAAAGTTCGCTACCGTGCAATTTTAATTTTGATAATTTACCAAATACTTCCTGCACTTTGCCCGATATTACCTGTAGCTCTGTAAACATTTTTGGCTGACTTTCGAAGCGATCCAGTGCTGAGATTGCTGCTTGTGTTAATAATGGTGGCAGTGAAGCAGAGAAGCAATAACCAAGGCCGGAGAGCCGCTGATGTTCTACAATGAAGTGAGACCCCACGCAGAAGCCGCCGATTGTTGCTAGAGAATTTTCCATGCCGGCCATAATTAGGTCGACTTCTATTAGCTGTAAAAGAAGAGAGAAAGCGCTTACAAAAGAAACGAGTTTATGTTCGCGCTTTACTTACATCGACATTAAAGTGCTCCGTGAGACCGTGACCAGTTTTGCCAAGCGTGCCAAAGGAAATACTTTCGTCAAGAAACAAGCGTAACTTATATTTGGCACGCAGCGCAACTAAAGTGGGAAGAGGGCATATTTCGCCAGTGTTCATGTAAATACCTTCGGCAACCAGGAAACGGCGAGTCTTAGCGGCTTTCTTTGGATTCTGCACTTAAAAAAACCACTAGATATCAATACGTCATTTGAGTATTATATCAACTTGCAAACCTTTACATCACGCCTTTGCTGTTCGATTAGCAAGCGCTCCAAATCGGTCATATCATTGTGTTTGTAGTAATATATTGTGCTACGCGATGCATCCAAACCTTTTTGTATAGAAAAATTAACTTTTTCATCGCTTTAAAATGCATAAGTGTTAGAGAAATATAGCTTAATTTTTAGCTCAATTTTTCTTACGCAAAAATTACATCCCCACGCTTTGAATACGCTGGTATAGCACTTGCTATAGTAGAAAATCCATAAGAATACACCACCGCCTCTTCCATACCCATAAACTTTGCCAAACGATCCTCCAAATCCAAATGCACGTCCATTGTTCCGTAAAAACCACGTGGTCCACAAGAGCCCACACCATACTTCTTTATAGCCTTACAGGCATCATCTAATATTTTTTCGTCTTCCAGTAAACCTAAATAATTATGTGTTGCCAAATTAAGACAATCGTGCCCATCAACGACTACACGTTTGCCAACTTTTGATTGTACCAAGCGTGTTTTCAGCAGCGGATGAGATGGATCGGTCTCAGCTACGAGAGGCTCCGGTTGGTATTTAGATATAATTTCTTCTTCTTTCTCTTTGCTATAACGTTTATCACGCCCATTGCGTTTGACAAGCAACAACCATATAACCGAAAGTAGTAAAAAAGCTTCCAATACAATTACAAAGAGTGGTGTCTGAAAACAGAGGATACATTTATGAAAATGTAGTTTACATAAAGTATGCATATGAGCTTACATTTTGGAAAATTAGCTCGATTTCGTTAAATAAATAAGGTATAGCCACCATGTTGCCGATGCTATCAGGCGAAAATTTTTAATAATTGAAATATCGATTTAAACTTTTCCGCCCAATAAACATTAGTTTCCTTGTATGATGAATGCGTCATGCACCTGACGACGGAAAGTGTATATCGAAAAGCAATTTCCACACTTGTTCGAGTGATAAGATTAATTTATGGGTTTCTTTCAACTCAACTGCCAATCCCAAGTCCCGATCAACATTGAGATGGCACACTCTTGGCACATTTACGCACCTGCTACTAGGAAACTGACTTTAAATTGTGGTACTTGCGCAGTTTTACTTAACTATTAAATTAAATTAGCACACTTTTCCTCTAAAATACCAAGAAAATAAATACAACACATGTAAATTCACGGCGTGCAAAGATAAATGGCTAATTGTAAAATATCGTAACGCCAGAATGAAATGTCAGATCATGTCAGGTGTTTTTTTGCCAACACCTACAAAGTGCTGCCCTCCTGTTTCAAATTTTTAATTGACTTTAAGAACCTGACACCCGGTTTACATGATGTAAAGTACTTGAAGCAATTCTTGCTTTCTCTTTTGTGTTCTTGCTTTCACACGCTTCAATTCAGTCGATTAAAGTTTTTGGTTCTTTTAAATGGGAAACAACGAAAATGTCGAGAGCAAAGCAAAATATTTTCAATAGTCGAAATACACCGATCAGCTGCTTACTTGCTGGTTTCTGCAAGTTTTGCGTTTCTTTACTTTTTCTTTAATTCACTCTGTGTGAGCGTAATTCCCTAAATTTTGCCATTGGGCACGTTCAGAAGGTGCAACAGCTCAGTAACTGTTGCGATTGCACCTTCTGAACGCGTTGTTTTGTACTTCTGATCAACTGAACAGTTGCGTGTTTGATGATCGTAATATTTTGCTGATCATTTGAGACAACATGTTGTGTGTTTTGAATTTGACAGATAATGTATCAAGCCGTTCAGAAGACGCATTACTATCACTGATTTTTTTAGCAACGGTTGCGCTCAACTGCTGCGCCTTCTGAACCTACCCATTCTTCTTCTTCCTGATAAGCAGGGTGTCCAGAGTGTTTAAAAAGAAAAGAGCCTTTACAGAAAAAATGGCCAATTTTTTCTTTTGATAAAATTCATGAAATCGGTTTAAAAAATCTTTTTTTTTTAGAATGAGATCTTGTTAAAACATAGTTTTTAAAACAAAAAAAAAAAGAAATATAATGCCTTCAAGGTAATAGTAAATAACACAAATCACAGTATACAGTAAACCAGCAGTTGACAATATGCTTATTTGAAAATTAATACATGAAATATTGTGCATGTATAGGATTATTTTGTATTAACCCATAGGAAATGACTGGTGCAAAAGTACCCCCAAATGTTTGTTGATATATTTGAAATGTAAACTTTAAGAACGAAATTCGTAAAAAAAAAATAATAGAACAAAAATATTGTTGATTACTACATGGGAGGTTGTCGTGGTTATAGACAGATTTCACCAAAATTTAATACTAACCTAAATTATACCAAAGGCATCTTCGGCACCGATTCTCGTTAAAATATCTAAATTTTGTTCGAGTTAGCGTATTTACAAACAGACACAACTGAACTGAATATTTTGATAAATATGTATTTAAGAATATGTGTATATACATTTTATACCGTTGAAAAACGGCCTTGCTTATCTGCATAAACCTTTCCTGCATTAGTTCAAGCGTCGATATATAACTTTGGGTACATATTTCATAAAAACTTTATAGGTCGCCACTATAAGAGTGGTATATTTGAAAATTAGAGAGTTCTACCTAAGTAATACTTGTTTTACCCCCTAATTTATGGGTCCATTTTCCAAAATCAGTCCACCATTATTCACTCAAAGTTGTGTTTGGAACCAGATATGACTTATGTAGGAACTGCATCCGGTTATAATCGCTTACGCTGCAAGCCTGATTTGCTAGGAATTTTGTTTTTCTCGTTGTTTTATTTTATGTGACTTGAAAATATTTTCCACTATAAGAAAATATTGAAATTGGATTTCATTTGGGTTAAAGAAAACGACAACTGTGAAAAAATATCAACCAATACATTCAAATAAATTGTCAAATAAGCATATTTACAACCCAACAAGCATTTCAGTAAATGTTTTTAAAAATAACTTAAAGTAAGTTTGCTATAATAAGCGTTAAATAAGCATTTTTAATATTAAGCTTATTAAAGGTTTTTTCAAATAAACCTTTAATAAGTTTTGAGAGCGAATGTTTATAAATAACTTAAACTTATAAATGAAATGCAAATGCCAACGACATGAAGTAGTAAATATAAAATTTTTTCAATCGTAAGTGACGTGTTTACGATTTTTTAAATATATTATTAAAAGAAAAAATTAAATAAAACCAATGCGGTAAAACAAGAAAATCCAATCAAGGACCCGCTGCGCTAATCGGTGGAGCATTCGAGTTTCCAAATGATGAGTTCCCCTTATCCTTTCTTAGTTTAACATTCAATTAAAAATGTATTAAATTTTTTTCAGAAAAGTTCATCAATGAGAATGGCGGCGATGAAGCGGAATATATAGCTGCATCGATGTCGCTTTTCCAATTTGCCAATAACCGCAAGTAATTGAAAGCACGCAACAAGATGTAATAATTAACTTTTTTATGCTTAATTTGTATGTGTTATTGCGAATTTGTATGCTAAAATGTCTATTCCCTATTTATATTTTCGCGACTGTAGATGAGTCCGCCGAAAATTCGTATTTCGTTTAGTTTCTAGATGTTAAGCAATCTATGTATGAGTTTTTAATGAAATATCTTTAAATAAAGGGTTATAAAAATGTTTATAAAAAGCTTTCTTTTGAAAATTTTTAGTAAGTTTATATTGATACGCTAATAAAAAAACTTTTTTTGAACCTTTATTATAAGTTTACACTTTTACGCTTATAAAAAGCTTTCTTTTGAACATTTATTACAAGTTTATATTTCTACGCTTATAACCAATGTTCCTTTTCGATTATATTACGCTTACTTCCAAGCGTTTTATAAACAAAAAATCAACGTTTTGAAAGCTTAATGTTTATAATTGAAAACTTAAAAAAAACTTTCTTTAAGTTTATTTTGCTTGTTGGGAATTTTTGTTTTGCCTATCTGGATTACTGTGTACTGTGAACACAAATAACTTAGTCCCCTTTCAGACACGTCAAGTCTTGCTTTCAAGTCTGCTCGTTCGTAGGCGAAGGAGGTGAGAAGAGAGGGGAACAGTACAGATACCTCCGTACCGTCAATTCGTTTCAAGTTTTCTTGTCTCTTTTGATCTTTTCGTTGCTTCCCATTTAAAGAACCAAGGACTTGAATTCAATTAAAGTTGACGCGTGTGGAAGCAAATAGAAAACACAAAAGAGAATGCGAAAAAATTGCTTTAAAGACTTGACGTGTCTGAAAGGGGACTTATATGATAGTGATGTACTCATGATTCAATCATGAACGAAAGACACAAGATCACGCCTTCCCGAAAGAAAGAAAAAAGTTATTTTCTAGCTGTTGAAATCTCGACGCCATCTTTGTTGTAAGAAGTAAACAACGAAGAGAACAAAAAAAAACCGCGTTATTGTTGAACGCATGAATAAGCATTTTTATTATGCAAATTCTTCTATAAATCATGTCGTTGTGTTAAATTATTTTTTACCTTATGTGTGCACACGTTGTCACAAGCGAAAATTAAGAAAATTGCAGTAAAAAGTAACCACCAAATTGTAAACAACGAACAAATGTAAACAAACGGCTAATGTCAAAGTCGCCCAACTTTTTTCCTAAATGCGATTATAACGGGCCACTAAGAAGAAGGCGTGATCTTGTATTTTTGGTTCATGTGATTCAATAATTAAAGGTTTGCTCATTAGAGACATTCGAGTTTTGACACTCCCTTACAAAAGGTTGCACACACACACGCACCCACACGCTAAGAGAGCCGAATTTGTCAAGAGGGAGCGAGAAAACTGATGTGCAAACAATTTTCTTAAAAAATATTCATACTTTTAAAAAATATTTGTATTAACACATTTCCCAATAGGACTGCGCAATTAATTAATTTATTATAACTCATATTAATTGATTAATCGCACAAAATAAAATAAATGCTATAATGAGGCGAGATTAGTGTTGTTCCGATACGAGTAACTACAAGTAATTACTCGATACTTTCTTCAAGTACTGAGTACTTTTTGTACTCGAATCCTTCCCGCAAGTACTTAGGTGGGTATCGAGTACGCGATTAAAGTATTACATGCTTTTCCAAAAATTCTGAATTTCGGTTCTGACAATATATGAATCATGCTGTTGTGGTTTTTGCACCATGTTAAGTTGGCTAATAAAGAAAGTGTAAATTCCTGCTTTCCCGTACTAGTCAATTATTAAAATTTTGCAAGATACAAACTTGTGGCTACCTTTTCGGTAAGTTTTGGTCGGAGAGTACTCGAACCGATTCTGTTTTTCTTCACATGACATAAGTATTTACAATGAGTTCGATATGAGTAAGTATCGAGTACTTCTCTCCGATACATTTGTGGCATCGATACTTTTCTTCAATATTTTTGAAGAGTACAGGTATCGAGTAAAGGTCGTATGGGAACAACACTAGGCGAGATCAGCTATTTCCACAAATGAAATTGCAAATTCCGCATCCAGCGGGAGTTTTCAGAAATGGTGGTTTAATTGGCAAATGTTCGATATGCTACAACAAAATCGATAACAATTAAGTGTTGCCACATTAAAATTATGTTATTATATTATGTACTTAGCTGTGAAGTGCCATATTGAGGATGAAAAAGTGCCAAGTGTGCCTAATATAAATATAAAAGTGCCACAAAAGGTGCTAATCTTTTTAACTCCTCCCATTTAGCATTAAAATTAGAAACACATTCTTAAAACGAAAGTCCAATGCCAAGGTAAGATAAGCCAGTTGCATACACTTTAGAAATTAGAAAATTTTAGTGGAGAAAAAGAAGTACACGGAAATGTATTGAAATATTACTATTTTTCAAAAGTGCCATTTTGGCACTTTTTGCCAAATTAAAAAATTAAGTGCCATTTACAGGTCTATTTTGCGCTGGTAATAAAAAGTTTGTAACCGGTAAATAAAGTTCCTGTCAATTTTTAAACCCTTTTCGCATTCTGTGTACTCTTGTAGCCGGTAAATTTTGTTACGATCTCATAAGCTGGTAACAAAGTATTGCCCCGTGAAATATGCTATGCTAGAATTTGCACAATTCTTCATAGCTGAATTGCTGAAAACTTTAACTGCATTACCAACGTTCCTAGAATCGCGGTGACAAAAACTGGTAAAATTGTTTGGTAATAAAAATTTCCGGTTACAAAATCTTCGGTAACGTGCAGAATAGACCTGTTAAGGTAAAATAGGGCCAACTATGACACGGTTTGGGCTAAGTTGGCAGCCCTGATGGTGAGAACCCGCTTTTTTAGGTATAGCACACAATCTTCAAAGATGATACAACTTAAAATTTGGCATTTTTGATAAAATGCACTAAAAATGTACACAACTGGATCAAGGTTTTGTTATAATTTGTAGAAAAAACCTAAGGTTAGTCTCCCTTGCCTATATGATTAGCATATGCTACGAAATAGTTTTTCGCATTTTCTGAAGAACGTGTTCTTTTGAGTTGTGTCACTTTTGAAGATGGTGTGTGATATGTCGGGCGTAGGTCACAATGGTCCATTGGATGTTTTGTATATAAAATGTCCAGCAATCTTGTGCAATTTGACATGATTAGTCTGTTCCTTTGAACTTCGGACTAAAACCTGTGGAACTGTCAAACTACAATTTTACGCTCTCAAATGAGAGTAAAAGGAGAACAGATGCAGAAGTGCATAGGAACGCAAAAAGCACTATTTCCTGTAAAAACGTCAGACGGTTTGTTTACATGTCATTGGTACTACACCGATTTGGCTGAAATATCACTAAATAATTATTAAATTTATACATATTCAAATATTTCGTTGTTTACTTCCATTTTTTAACAAATATAAGCTTCTTTGCTTTCACTGCTTTCTGTTTTTGTTTGCACATGTAAATCAGCTGATCGTTTGACACTTTTCATGAACTTACAGGAAAAAAATCTCCGGACTAAATCCTGTAACTTCTGACTAGGAACAGTTGCTCATTTACTCTCTCAATTGTGTTCCCACTTACAGGTTTTGTGTCAATAGGAACGACTTCCTGTAAGTTCTGACTAAATCCTGTAAACCGGACTGCTATTGGAACAGACTAGATATTAGTCTGTTCCAATAGGGGTATTCTCGAAGTCTTGCACGATGCACGGATTGCTCGAAATGCAAAAATACTATTCCAGATATGGAAGAGTACGAATGTACCTCATTGCAAAGTAGTAGCATGCATAGGTGGCAACCAGCGAAATTCTGTATAAAATACAATAACAAAATACAGCAAAAAAAATGAAGTGAGCGAGATGATGTAAAGAATATGTAATAGGAAATTTAGATGAGGCGATTTTTCAGGCAACTTTTAGTTGAAAGCAACAATCGCCTTGGTTTTTCCCATGTATGTATTTTGTTGTTGTGCTTTTGCAATTATGCAATCCGTGCTACGCGCAAGGGATTTGCCAAATTTCGCGAATACCCCTAATAGCAATCCGGTATACAGGACTTAGTCAGAATTTACAGGAAGTCGTTCCTATAGATATAAAACCTGTAAGTGGGAACACGTTTAAGTGAGTAACTGAGCAACTGTTCCTAGTCAGAAGTAGCAGGATTTAGTTTTTCTTCGCGCAAGTTCAAAAAAAGTGTCAGATGCTAAGCAGGGTTGCATTTGTAAACGAAACCAGAACGCGTTGAAAGCAAAGAACCTTATATTTGTCAAAATGTGGAAGTTAACAACGAAGTATTTGAATATGTATAGATTTTAATAATACCCAGTATACTTCGGGCAAAATCTGTGGAACTGCCAAACTACAACGTTACTCTCTCAAGTGGGAGTAAAATGAGAACAGATGCAGAAGTGTACGGGAACAAAAAAAGCACTATTTCTTGCATAAACGTCAGTCGCTTTGTTTACATGTCATTGGCACTTTTCTTTTGTTTACAATTTGGTTGTCAAACACACTACAGCTGATCATTTGACACATTAAGGGCCGGTTGTTCAATGTCTGGTTATCACTACTTGCCGGTTAAACATCATTATCGACGACTTCGTCATCATGTGTACAACATATGATCGATAAAGCAGTCGTTGTATCTAACCGGAGCTTCTTCCTCCGATTTGTGCTAATCAGACATTGAACAACCGGCCCTAAGTCTGTTCCTTTGAACTTCGGACTAAAACCTGTGGAACTGTCAAACTACAATTTTACTCTCTCAAATGAGAGTAAAAGGAGAACAGATGCAGAAGTGCATAGGAACGCAAAAAGCACTATTTCCTGTAAAAACGTCAGTCGGTTTGTTTACATGTCATTTGTACAACACTGATTTAGCTGAAACTAAATAATTATTAAAATCTATACATATTCTAACATTTCGTTGTTTACTTCCATTTTTTTACAAATATAAGCTACTTTGCTTTCACCGCTGTTTGTTTTTGCGTGCACATGCAAATCAGCTGATCGTTTGACACTTTTCATGAACTTACAGGAAAAAAAACTCCGGACTAAATCCTGTAACTTCTGACTAGGAACAGTTGCTCAGTTACTCTCTCAAATGTGTTCCCACTTACAGGTTTTATGTCAATAGGTTTGTTCGTCGAGCAAAAAATTTGTACGAATTTGTACGAATTATCACGATTTTTGCCCAAATCGCGTTCGTGCAGACCAAAAAATTATCCAACACTCAAAAATTGTGAGAGCAAAGTGACAGTTCTCTTGGAGAGAAGTTGCAAATTCTTGCTGGAAAAAATTTTGCCAGCAAGAATTTGCAAACTCGAAACATGTGGTTGTGGCGCATGGTTGCATTTTTGTCTACAATAATTTGAATAAATTAGTTCGTTAAATTTAAAAATTTATAAACACGAGCGATTTTTTATGAAAAAAGGAAGTAAATAATTGTTGATATAATTAAATTAGTTAATTCCAATGATTTGAACTTAATTCGGCTGAAAAAAATGGTATTCGCAATCGGAATGCAATTGCAACCAGAGTCGGATTAAGAAACCCGACAGCTAATACGATGAAGAAATTGAAATGTATGTTAAAGAAAGTCAGAACAACAAGAAATATACATGTATATCCTGTTTTTGGCCATCCGAAAGAATTTTAAAAATTCTATAAAAAAATTTTATGTTTGAAATGCAACCGTGGACGCCAGCTGGCAGCGAAACTTGCAAATTCCTGCAAATTTGCGTTCGTGAAGAAATTTGTAAGTTTCTCAACATGAGAGAGAATTTGAGAGAATTTTTTCTTACTCTCTGATATTTTGAGTGTTGGATAATTCTTGCTGGATTTTCGACGAACAAACCTAATAGGAACGACTTCCTGTAAGTTCTGACTAAATCCTGTAAACCGGACTGCTATTGGAATAGACTAATTTGCTAGAATTTAGCAGCAAAAAATCTTCGGACCACCATATGGCGTTTTCCCTTCTACAAAAAAGTTTACCTTTTCATTGTCCTCTTAATATTTGTTCGTAGACGCCACTGAGAAGGTGACATTTTTCGGTAGAAAAAAACGCCTTTAATAAAAATGTAAAAATTTTCAAGGGAAACTGTCTATTTTTTATTTCGAAGTTAAACCTTCTAAAGTCACTTCTTCTTCTTCTTCTTTTTTGGCGCTGTAACCGCCTAAGCGATTTTGGCCGAGTTCAGCAAAGCACGCCAGTCGTTTCTCCTCTGTGCCAACTGACGCCAATTGGAAACGCCAAGTGAAGCCAAGTCCTTCTCCACCTGATCTTTCCATCGCAGTGGGGGCCTCCCTCTTCCTCTGCTACCACCAGCGGGTTCCGAGTTGAATACTTTCAGAGCTGGAGCGTCGGTGTCCATTCGAACGACATGACCAAGCCAGCGGAGCCGCTGTATTTTAATTCGCTGCACTATGTCCATATCGTTGTAAAGCTCATACAGCTCATCGTTCCATCGTCTGCGGTACTCGCCGTCGCCAACGCGTAAAGGACCGTAAATCTTCCGCAAAATCTTTCTCTCAAACACCCCAAGAGCCGCCTCATCGGATGTTGTCATTGTCCATGCTTCTGCGCCATATACCAGCACGGGCATGATGAGTGACTTATAGAGCGTGGTTTTCGTACGTCGAGAGAGGACTTTACTCCTGAATTGCCTACTCAGTCCAAAGTAGCAAGTCACTTAAGCTACTTTAATTGAACGGCACCGATATGTTAATATATCTGTGGTATTTTATTAAAACAATTAAAAAGACTTTAGAAGAATGGACTGTGAATTAAAAATAAGGTTGCCTTTAAAGATTTTATACTCTTTTATTTAAGCTTTTATTAAAATAGTGTCTTATGCTACAACTATGACTGGTCAATCGTTAAAATACTGTTTTGGAACACAATGAAATATTGCTTTAAAGTGAAAGTGGCCTATCTCGAGATAAGTTGTTTTAATAAAATGCTACAGATATGTACATATATACACAAATTTATCAACGTACTATCTCCATAATTTCACTTTCGATGCCCCGCCAAAAATTGTTTTGACGATTGCAAATTTTAAGTCATTGACAATTTTTATCAGTAAGTACTTATTTATAAATAGCTTTGTATAGCCAAAAATATTTAATTTAAACTCCGGTTCCGTTCTTACGTACATACACATGTACATATGTATATGCATGAGGTTTGTACTGCCCATTTTTCTTTTTTTTGGAAACCTCCTTTTGGACCATAAACAGCTTCATCTTGTTTACATTTTTTCCACAATAAAAGCGCAGTGAATAAAGCAATATCTGACGTCGAAGTAGGTACATATCTGTGTTCGTATGGAATAGTAGCTTATGTCGAAAGGCTGGCTTTAGTACAATGCGGCATTCGCAGCATACTTTACCGAATGACTCACTGGCGCGCCGAGCCGTTAAAGAATTTTTGGCAAAAAAACGTGCAAGAAATAGTTCCGATATTAGCAAGTCAATATTCTTATTAGGTCTCATCAAAAAATTCCTTGTTGTTTAAAGAATAGAGGGAATGCCGCATTATACTAAAGCGAGCTTCCCGACATAAGCTACTATTTCATACGAACATCTGTAGTTATGTACTCACATATGTACATATACACATAAGCTGTTTCTGCCTCTGTGCCCGAATATGTACTTTGGACTCTGCTCTTGTTGATTGTTTGTTCGCCCCATCCGATTTTGCATTCATTAAGCGATTGTGTTACGGAGTAGTCGAAATAATTCTGTGGTGACTTTAACAACTTTAAAAGTACAAAATGATTAATACCGGAAAATTAGCTGGACGTACCCTTTTTATAACCGGTAATGGACTATAGTAATTATTCAATGAAAATTTGCTTCTAACAAAAGTGTGTCAACTTTCATTTTGGTACTTCATTACGTATATATGTAGGTGCGTCGCGAGGCATCGGAAAAGCAATTGCATTAAAGGCTGCTCGCGATGGCGCAAATATTATTGTTGCTGCGAAAACCAGTACTCCCCATCCTAAATTGCCTGGAACAATTTACACTGCGGCTGAAGAGATTGAAAAGGCCGGTGGACGGGCGCATCCATGCATAGTAGATGTGCGCGACGAACAACAGGTGCGTTCAGCCATTCAGGATGCTGTTGCGAAGTTCGGCGGTATCGATATATTGATAAATAATGCATCTGCCATATCACTGACCGGCACACTGGATACAGATATGAAACGTTATGATCTGATGCATAATATAAATACACGTGGCACATTCCTCGTTTCGAAAGAGTGTTTACCGTACATAATTAAAAGTAATCATGCTCATATCTTAAATATTTCGCCGCCGCTTAATTTGAATCCTATCTGGTTTGCTCCACATGTCGCTTATACAATTGCCAAGTATGGTATGTCGATGTGTGTTTTGGGTATGGCTGAAGAATTCCGCTCTTCTAAAGTGGCGGTGAATGCTTTGTGGCCACGCACCGCAATACAAACTGCGGCCATGGAAATGTTAGCCGGTGCAGAAAGTTCCAATATCTCGCGTAAAGTAGATATAATGGCAGATGCCGCATATGCTGTTTTAATACGTGAGCCAACTCAATGCACAGGACGTTTCCTAATCGACGATGAAGTTCTAACAGAGGCTGGTGTGACTGACTTGAAACAGTATGCATGCAATCCGGAATACGCAGACAAACTTATGCCTGACTTCTTTTTGGATATATCAGAGAATGAACTCAATACTGCAAAAGAACAGTTTAAACAACAAACGACTGTTGCAGCTTCTTCCGGACAAATACCGGCGTTATTTGTTAAAATTGAAACATTACTTTCGCCAGAACTAGTACAAAAAACGCAGGCTGTTTTCCAATTCAATATTGAAGGCGATGAGAAAGGCACTTGGCATTTAGATTTGAAAAACGGACCTGGTTCATGCGGCATTGGTGAGCCAAAGGTGTCACCTGACGCAACACTGACCATGAAAGCGAATAACTTCCACGATATGTTTTCGGGAAAACTTAAGGCTGCAACTGCATTTATGACAGGCAAATTAAAAATTTCAGGCGATTTGAATAAGGCAATGAAGCTGGAAAAACTAATGCGCTCACTCAAGTCGAAATTATAGACCGTTAAATAATATTCCATACTGTGTTGTTTTTTAATATTAAGATTTTTTATATATAAAATATAGAAGATATGTATTATGATAAAAAAGCGTTTCAATTGATTCTTATGTATATAAGCCTGTTCCAGGTATATACTTCCAGAATTGCAGGAGTTTACAGGAAGCTGTTCCCGTAAGCTTCTTACATAAGTTTTATTAAAGGCGAATATAGCTTTTCGTGTAAATCTTGCAAAATCTGGAACAGGCTTATGAATATACCGATGGCCCTCTGCAATAACGACGTTACTGAAAACTAAAAAAACATTTACTACTGAATAGTGGCACAATGCTGTAATCCCTGCCTTATCCTTACTAAATCTTAGTAAAGCAGTGATAAAGAGTTAGGAAGAATTAGATATGGATTAGAGACGTGGACTGTTCTGTAGTATGCGGTTTTGACTTGTGTCGTTATTGCAGAGAACCATCGAAATGTAGGAACATTCATATGCAAGAAAAAGGTCATTGGCAGAACCCATGTAGTTCTAGGTGATACGTTGGCAGTTAAAATGTTACTCACCTTTTGATATTAATCAGAAATCACTTATTACATTACTTTATTAAAAATTACGCAGGATACAAATTCATGATAAAATCTGCACTTGTGTGTTTTTTGGAACAACCGTTTTCATCTGAGAGACGATTTTATCTGCATCAACAAGTAGTAAACAAATGTTCTCTTCATTTTACAACACTAGGCAATTAGCCCTTCTTCTTCTTCTGCACCTGCAGTTCAGTTCACATTTGTTAATGCCGCTAAATTTTTCCTTGATGTATTTGATAAGAATTGCTGAGCTCGCAAAAAATATAAAATAATCAACGAAATGAATAAATTAGAGGACGATACTATCCCCAGCAGTTGCAACTTCCTGAAAGATCCACTATCTATTGGGTAAGTTGCTATACATACCCTAGTATTCCAAAAACTATTGGCTTTTCTGTTATCCCAGGGATCTCATAGGACCTGGTACAACTTTTGAGATAAACACGAATTTCGATGAAGGTTTCAGCAATGATATATTTGATGAATTAAATTTGGGTTCCGACGAGGAAGACGATGACAAGACAGCCACAGATCGCTCAGCCTTGGTATCACCATGGACAAAACCTTTCGACGAGTTACGACTGCAGATGGTAAAGATAAATGAACACATTTATAAAAAAATCACGCAGCCCGGGTTGACTGAATACGGTGAAGTTCCGTTAAATGCGCGCGTATGTATACGCTACAATGCTTATTGGGAGGGAGAGGGTGCACCTTTTGATTCGTCCTTTCTACGTGGCTCGTCGTATCACTTCTATACCGGACGAAATGAAGTGATTGAAGGCTTGGAGGCGGCGGTACGAACAATGTATCGTGGGGAACAAGCACAATTCGTGATTTCATATCAGTTATTGTTTCGCGAAATAGGATGTCCACCACGCGTTAAACCACGTGCTGATGGGCTTTTTATAATCGAATTGGTTTCATTCAATCCTGTGGGAGATTTGGATGCCGACCAAAAGTTGACGGATGAAGAACGTGGCAAATATGCAACAGTAATCGATAAAATACGAGATGTGCATCTTAAAGGATTAGATTTCTTTGGACAAGGATTACATAAGAATGCTTGTCGAGCTTTTGAAAAGGCTGTAAGCATGTTGAACAGTTGCCACTTGGCCAATGAACAAGAACAGCGCGAGCAAACAGCATTTCTGCTAAAACTATATACGAATTTAGCAGTATGCTATAATAAGGTCAACTTGCCCGCAAAGGCTTGCATTATGTGCAAAGAAATACGCCAGCTGACAGACAATAAACCCTCTTGTAAAGCGTTGTTTCAGGAGGGACGCGCGCTGCTGCTGTTGGGTGAGTGAAACATAGATTGCACATACATATGTATGTAGTTGCATAAAACGAAGTTAAAACTAAAACTTTTTAATAAACTTTTGGTGCACAGGTGAGTATGAACGCGCACGCCACATACTTATACGCTCACAGCGCATGGAGCCACAAAATGATGATATAAGTAAAGAGCTGAAGCTGCTGGAACAACGTTATTCACGTTACAAAGAAAATGAACGTAGCATTTGGACGAAAGCCATGGGCATAATAAAGAAAAATGAAAGCAATCAAACGAATAGCAATAACGAAAAGACGCGTAGCATTTTTGAAAAAGAAATGGAGGAACTCATGAAGGACTTTAAGGAGAGTATGGAATTGAATAATTTCAATTTGCCACCCGGCTTAACTAAAGACGAAATCAAAACAGTTGATGATTTGGCGCAGAGCATGGAGTTAAAGTTAACACTCTCACCACTTGACAATACCACCTATACATTAAGTAAAGGGAGCAAAAAATAATTTTCATTGCAAAAAAAATTGTTTATCAAATAAATAGAAGTAAATAAATATGTACATATGTACGTAATAGTTTTTATCAAACGTTAAAGTGTATTATAAACATACATATGTATGTTTCTATAAGTACATATGCACCTAAGGAAATTTCCTTAAAAAATTATTAATGTGTTATTGAAACGCATACATGAATGAATTTTTTATGTTATTTACTGTAGTTTTGATGGTAAGTCGCCAAATTAATTACAGCAGAAAAACTAAGTGGATACATAAAAAAAAATACTAAAGAAAATACATTTAAATACTTAATAAATACAAATGAAGCAATTAAATAAATAAAACAAAAATAAAAATAAAAATCAGTCGACTGTTTTAACAAAAATACGAAGGATAATCGCTCGTTTTAATGATCTTTTAAAAGCTACCTTGTCATTAACCGAAAAAGTAGTGATGAGTTTAATGATAGGCGATTGCTCATGAATTATTAAAACAAAGGATGCTCAGTTACATAAATATTTTATAGAGCGTTACGATGTTAGTTTTTAAATATGTATGCCTAATAAATGTAAATGACCAACAAACGTGTATTTGAATTTATTGGCCAATCTTCCCTTATTGACATTAAAACGCACAGATTTCTTTTTATTTTTAGTTAAAACGCATAAATTTATTTCATTATTTATGTATAATTCATAAATAATACTCATACGGTTACTTAAAGTGTATTTTTCCTCAAGTTTGATTAATTTTTTTTTTTAGTTTATGCAATATGTATGTATGTTATAAGTATTTGTGTACACACAAGCCTTTTTGGGTATTTGTTTTATAACTAAACTTTTGTTTGCTTCTCGTCATTAGCTCATTGGTTTTAGATTATTGCTTAACTTAGCATACATACATATTTAGTGCCCGACATTATGATAAGGTCACAAGTTTTGACTACTGATTTTTTATTACTTTATTTTGATACTTTTTTTTGTTTTTAGAAAAGTGTTGTGCATTCTATAACAAAAACCCTATATAAATCCAAAAAAAAACTTGTCAATATCCATAGGGGTGACCTTATCATTATGCCCGGCACTGTATTTAATTTATTTCGCTTATATTGTATATAATTATTTTTCTAGTTATGCACGCACACATATTTTGTTTGCTTGTTTCTTCGAATGAATTATATAAGATGCTTGTTTTGTTTTGTGCTTCGCATTTTTGCATTTTTTAAAAATCAATAACTTATCATGCACTTAAAACGCAAAAAGGAAAAGAAAAAAATTGTTAAAAATATAAAATCATCACATACATATGAACCGAGCGAAATCCAAAGTTTTTTTTTTGTTTCTTTTTCATTTCATTGTTTTATATTTTATTAATTTAACAAAATGTTCGTTTTTGTATGCGTTGTTTTTTTTCTGCTTTCTCGTTACTTTCAATTAATGTATTATTTGGCCAATTGTTTTTCGATTTCTGTTTTCTGTATATTCAATATTTTATCATTCCTTTGTGAAATTTTTCGTATTCAAACATATAAAACTACTAAGTATATTTGTTTATAAATTGCTTGTCTTTTGAGCAATTTAATAGTATTTTACACCAACACATATTAGATTAATTTTTAGTTAATTTATATTTTTTTCGTAACGTTTAAAATTCTTGTTTGCAATTTATTTGTTACTCATTTTATTTTCCATATTCTCAACTTATTTTGGTTTCTTTTATTTCGTTTATGCATTTGAGAACTTATTCACCCGAGGCTAACTAACCATCGACGCTCAAATAACAACCGCTTTGGATCCAGACGCTCATTTGCATGAAAATCAGACAATATACATAAGTAAATTTGCTTCAAGATAATTAAAAAAAAAACATTAACTTTTGTAGTGAACGATTTTGTAGATAAAGAATTTCGGATTACATATTTAATCGGAATATGGAAATAAAACGTAGTCTTACTTTTTTGTTAAGCTTGCAAAGGTAAGCAAATACATAAATATGGCAAAAAATTAATTAAAATTCCGAAATACTCACATATGCAGCACGTTTTTAGTAAATTTCTTCTTCTTTATTTAGCCACCGATTTTTGAAAAAAAACTTTTGATTCTACCAAGCGCGCAGAAGTATTTTAACAAGGGACTGTGTACATTTTATGTGAAATAGATAGAGCAATTAATACGCGCACGAGCTGCCAGATTAACGTTGTTCAACATTATTCATAAAAAAAAACTAATAATAACTTTGCTTGTTGTAATAACTGATTTAGATTTTGAAGTTTTTGCGTTTAAAAATTTTAATTCTTTGTAATTGATTGTTCATGAAAATTATTTAATTTTTTATTAATACTTAGTTTTAAGGTTTTTGATTAATTTCAATTGACACATGCCTTTTTGATTTGATTGTAGGTTTTTATATTATATGTATTACATATATTATCTCATATTATATATTATTTTTATATTATACATATTATATGTAGTATATTCTACGTGAAAAATTTTTGAGTTTGAATGTGAATTCGATATTGATACATACTATTTATTTTTTATATATGTATTTTTGTGATATTTTATCTATTCATATTACATGATGTTCACACATAAAATTTACTTTTGTTTACGTATATACTTTATATTTTTTACTAACTGACTTAAAAAAAAACGAGGAAGGTTATCAACTCGTCGGAGTATTTTTTCTTCTTTTATGTATATTACCGGATAACTTTAGACCGCGTGAACCGTTTTGGATATTTTTTTTTATCGTAAGGTTAGGGTAATCCAAAGTTGATTTAGCTCTGATCATTGGATCATGAAGAAACGAAGGGTACTTCAAACATTTAATTTTTATGAGCATATAAACGATACTCTTTTTAATTACTTGTTTCATATATTTTTCTGAACTTTTTATTTAATAATATACATCTTTATTTTAATTATAATGTACCGCTATTTATTTTGCAATTCATCGGTCAAAATGTTTTTTTTTGTTTATTGGGTACAGTAATTAGTTTATATTCATAAAAATTAAAATATTTTTGAAACACGCTATAAATGAAATAATTTCATGTATGAAATTATCACTTTTTATAATGCAGCATTTCATACCCGTTACACTTTTTTATGAATATGGCCATATGCATTTAAAAATTTCTTGTCCAATTAAATTTAAATTATTAATTCATTTAAAAAACAAAGCATATAAAATTTGTGTGTGCTTATTTTGTTCCAATTGAAATTTTTTATAGTCAAACATATGAATTGTTATTATTACATACATACTTGTCTAATTAATTTCTATTATAAATTTTAGTACAACTACAATTTTTACTTACATTAGTTAACAGCCATTTATAGTAGTTCATTAAGGTTTAATTTATTTTCGTTAATTTTCGTAAGAAATAAATAATAATAAAGAATAAAGGCAAATATTTGTTTTTCAACAATTTATTTGAATAATCCGCCACAAGCTCAAACAAATTGCCGATTTAGAAAAATTTATAAAAAAATATTGTTAAATTGAAATCTTTAAATCACTAAAGCGAAAAACGGGGAAACTTTAAACTCGAAAGTATTTTAATACAACAAAAAAATTTACGCAACCTTAGTGGCTACCGAGGCTTTATCCAGTTTAAGAAAATAAATATCGCTTTTGATTTTCGAAAGTAATTTGGAAGACTTTGACAGTGTAAATATGTATACATATCACGATGGCTGAAAAGCTGCTGTAATTTTCTATAGTTACACATTAATAAAACCAATCTAAATGAAGAAGAAAAATTATGTGGGTTTCAAAACATGCGTAACCTCAAAAAGAATTAAATTTTTTAATATTTTAACTTTTAATAAATTACAACTATTGTAAAAGAAGAAAAAAACTATGTTTAAAGACAGGGAAATAAATAAGATAAAATTGAAAAAAATAAAATTTCATAAATAAAGATATAATAAATAAATAAAATACAACAAAATTAAATACAAAATAAACATTTTAGTTGTTACACAACACCACCAATAATTATTGCAAAACCAAATATTTAAGGCTGGAATAGATACAATTCCTATGTAAAATTTTGAGATCTGTAAAGAAAAACTATAAGCAAATTTTTATCAAAAAAGTTGCATAAAATAAAAGTTTTTTTACACTTACTTTATTTAAACTTTGTATCCACTCGAAATCTGATAAAAATTATATTTAAAAATTACGGCATCTCAAATGGGATTTTAACTTAACGATTATTATTTTTTTTTTAATTTTTATCGCCTACACATACTACACTTTACAAAACTGCGGCACATTTTCAATTTGTTATTATTATAATCATTTATCTTTTACTAATTACACACTAGCACAACATTTAGGTACAATATTTCAACAGCAACTGTTATTTGGAGTATTACATACACAAGTACATATGGATGTGCAACATAATTAACTAATAGTACTTTACTCCTATTTATGTATTTATACCACTTATTGTACTTACGTTTACTACTACTATTTTATTTATTGATTTATTTATCACTCGAAGTGAACATGATATTAGCATTCAATTTCCAGTTATTGAAAAAGTGCCTAAATTTAGGCAAACAGTTTGCGACTACATATAGCGTTGCTTTCTTGTAACTTAAATTTGCTTGTAATTTTCATAGCCCAACTGTTAGGCGCTAATTTTGAACGTTTTTGACGTGAACGTGAAAAAGTAGAGGAATTTGGAGATAAGACAAAAAGTTGAATTGATTTCAATGCAGTTTTAAAATCATCACTAGTTTTTTTTTTGGCTATTAATTAAATAAATTTCGCTTTAAGCTCTTTAGCGTTTTTTCTCAACAACTACATACATACTTTGAATGGCAATATTTTACTTATTTTAAATTTAAATTTCTTCTATGCGCATTTAAACACAAATTTCTTAAAAAATTTAAATAAAAATCATCAAAAAAAAAACACATTTGTTTATGCTATATGTATGTATGTATGTATTTTAGTTAACGCCAATTAATATGCTGTTAAATTAAATATCACAATTTAGATTTGCAGTAACGTTGTCAAATTCTTGTTTGTTTCTTGTTGCTTAAGCTATTTTTATTACTTACGAATTTCATGTTTTAATTTTCATATATGTATGTAGTACATGCATACGTACCATATATTTTTTTTGCATTTTTGTTAAAAATATTTTTTTGGCATTTAAATTTTTGCTATTTTGGTTCCGTATTTTTGCTAGTGTTGTATACAAACTAACTATAGGTACATCTATATAATATGAACATGTATATATTTTTATCTACGTATATATATTTAAGCCATTAAAAACATATACAAACGTATATAAATGCCTATTTACTATTATTTTCTACATGCATATGTATGTATTTATGTATGTAAATATTTCGTATCTAAACTTTCCACTTCTATTAACACTAATATACCGTCAATATACATATGTATGTATGTATGTATGTACACATTTATTTGATAACAACATTTGTCAATATACCTTACCTTAATATAGAAAGGCCTAACACATATAGCCGCTGAAATGCAAAAAAGCCGTAACTGACTAAAATTTGTTATTGCTTAAAATAATTTGGCGACATCGTAATCAATCAAAGCGGGAATTTTGGATTTTTACTTAGTTATGATTTTTTTGTATTTCAGCGACGATGTGCGATAGGGCCTTTCTATATTGAGGTAACGATATGTATGTACATATGTATGCATGTACATTACTTAATCTATCCAGCTATACTTGTATAAGCTTTAAGTATGTATGTACATACATAGTATTTTTTTATTTAAATCTAATCTAAAAATTGCGCTAAAGTATTTTTTTAATTTAGCAACTTTTTTTTTATTTATTTTTTTTTTTTTTTTTCTACAAGCTCTTGGCCTTAAATTTATTTTTTTCTATAATGGCACAACTTTTATTCTTTTTGTAGTAGCCACACTTTTTTTAAATTAGAAAATCATTTAATTTTATAAAAAAAATGGTTTGAGCTTTTAACTTAGTTTTTTTTAAATTATTTTTAAAGGTTACCTTTTTATAATTATTGCAAGTTGTTTTAATTATATTTTGTTGTTTTTCATACACAAATTTTGTTTATTAGTTTTATTTTTTATGAAAGTAATTTATTTTATTTTTCTTTGGGTAATTTTTTATTTACAATTAAATTTAAGATTTTTATTTTTATTTGTATTTTTATATGGTTGTTAAATAGAGCCCTAAATCATTATTTGTTAAATATAAAAATAAATTTTATATTATGTTATTTGTCGAAATTTTCGCCATCAGAAGTCATGACATTTGCCCTTCTATTAGGCAATTTTTTGCGAAGAAGCGCTCATATTTGGAGAACGTCTACTTATCAAGCCAAGAATCAAAGCCTCTCGAGAATATTTAAATGAAGTTGGAACTAAAAAGAATCAGATATTTTCCAGAAATGCCTCACAGCTGAGATCACCTGATTTTATTTGCTACAGGCTTACACTCAATATCTACAAAAAAAAAACTTTAAACGGATTCTGACAAAACCAGCAAGAAAAGTCGTGTGATAACGAAAGTGCTGCCTAGTTTGTACCAAAAAATTGTTTTTGGGCCAGAGTACAGGGAGAGTCTTGATAAATGAATTAAAAAAAGAGGAAAATCGGGACATCATCGGTAGAAATATGTGATATCGGGACACTTATACGTCCCGATTTTTAAAAAATATTCAGCGGGACAATTGTCTCAAAATCGCTACTGTCTCGCCAAAATCGATACGAATGATCACCGTACGTATGAGTAACATTATTTTGTGCTCCCATTTTCTGTCAAATTTTTTTAAATTCGCAATGCAAACTTTAAATGAAAATATCTTTGGAAAATGATTTGATCTAGGGAAACGGTATACAGATCCGCCATCTACGATCATTTTAGCATCTTCTTCTTCTTTATTGGCGCTGTAACCCCCTAAGCGATTCTGGCCGAGTCCAAAACAGCACGCCAGTCGTTTCTCATTTTAGCATCCCTGCAGTGTAATTGAGACTAGGAAAGCATTCTATACGACGGAAAGGCCAAGTGGATAAGGACTTGGTTTCACTTGGCACAGGAAATAAATGACTGGCGTGCTTTATTGGACTCGTCCAGAATTGCTGAGGCAGTTAAAGCGCAGGAAGCATATTAGACTACAAACATATTTATGTGTATAAAAACCAGTGCAGCACAAAAAAATAGGTTTTTGCCTCTTACAATTTTCTAATTAATTACAATCTCCATGTGTATATCAATCTGATTGACGTATCAAATTCATTTAATTTTCTTTTAATAGTTTAAGATTTTATTAATTATATTAGTAAATAATTTTTCTTATATTTCTTTCAAACCTGCATATACATACATACATATGTAGTGTTTATTGCATTGTATTAAATACAATTTTCAACATTTTTAATTACACTAAAATTTATTGCCTGTTTTATTATTTGATTTTTGCTACATACAAACACACATTTTTTCATATCTAAACATATTAATTATATACTCACTATTTTTTAATACCAACAACTAGTTATGCTCATTTTTTTGTTGCGCTTTAACTACATACAATTTTTTTCAACAATTAATATCAAACACTACTCTTATGCTTTTCGCATTTATGCAATAGTTTATAGGTAGGCATTTGTTACATATCAACTAGTACAAACTACCTACAAAGTAATGGGTTTTAACATTTATGCATAGATACAAATACGTAGATACATATGTATATCGATAAGTAATACACATCATTGTTTGTAAGTACATATTTACTTATTTTGCGCTAAAAGGTACTTGAGTCTCTCATTATATCGGTTGCTTTTTGTAAAACAAACAAAAACGGAAAATCTAAGTCATCTAGAGAAAAACTGCCATAGTACCTACTTTGAGTGTCCAACAACAAATTTCTATGCCTTAAATTTCTTTGCAGTATCTGCCTACAAATATATGGTTGCACAAATGTCTGTATATAAGTCTGTGTATGTAAATAAAATGTTAACATATTTATTTATCTATATCTGCAATATTTGTTCTCATCCTTTCGCAAATTTTCCCCAGTTCCCTCTAAGTTGTACTTGTCATAAAAGTATAATCGAAAATGTTTGCCTATAACTTCCTCACTGAAATATGAAGTTATTGTAGTTTTTAGAAAATTCAATTCTTCATTTGGTAAAAAAAATTTGCTTTAGGAATATCTGTTTTCGAGTAAATAGTAGTTGTTTATTTATATACTAAATTTTTCGGCTTTCTATTCGCAAAAATAGTGCACATTCGCCTAAAAGTTGGTTATTTTAAACGAGTTGAAATATTTTAAACTCCTATTAAAAATACCCGAGTATTAAAAATACAGTATTGTAGAGTGGTAGTGGTTTCAGTGACCTACTATACGGTTCGGCAATAAATCAAACGATAGAGTGATTAAGAAATCGATTCGCTAAGTTTCGAACGCCGAAAAACTCTAACTGAGTAACAGAAGTGTCTGGCGCATAGCCGATTTTACTATGCACCGTACGTGCATACTTTGAGGCGCTTCTGCTATTCATTTCGGGATTTCTAATGAGTGAAATTTTGGCTAGCGATTTTTAGTACTGCACTGCTAGAGTAATAGTCTCTAAAATTATCATCTTAAAGTTAAAACAGAATCAAATCGCTGAGCAAACTTCGTCGAAAGAAACTTCGCTGTCAAAATTAAAATATATATGAGATTGCATACAACCGAAGCGACAACGAAGTTCGTCTGACGAAATTCGGCGAAAATTAATTTATTCTTTATTTTTCAGCTGCCGCCGGTCACAAAAGCAACTGTCAGTGAAAAAATTGCTTTGTTTCCTCACATTCTACTAGATAATTATCAGAATTGCGAATTCTTTCGCTTTTGTATTTTTATATTTTTTATTTGCCATTCAGCTGTTGCGAATTTCCTTTCGGTTCTGTTTTACTGGGCGGCACCGCACCGCAAGGCGAAATTCGCTTAGCGATGTGGTTTTGTTTATGCTTTTAATGGAGACAAGGACTTTTCAAAGTGCATGTGCCAACACGTTCTTAATATACCAAATTAGACTCAGTTAAACATTTTTTTTTAACAAACTGCAAAATTTATGTAAGATCAGAGTTGGGCATTATTCGAATAAATTGTTATTTAGATAATTATTTGAATAAAATTTTATCCGTAATATAATTATTCGCAGATAACTTATTCACGAATAAATTATTCGTGAATAAATTGTTTGCGAGTAATTTATTCGTTATTTTATTCGTTATTTTAAATAATGAATAAAAACTCATTTTTAACACATTGAGCCACCTTTTACTTTTAATTCTATTGTCAAGGATTGTGAGTTAGCTGAACTCTGTTTACCATTTTATCAAGAATACTAGCCCATTCCCTCTGGTTTCGCGACCCCTGATAAGATTTTTTGCGTTGGCCAATGCAAGAATAGCGTTGAAAACCAAATATGGGTAAAGTAAAAATTCTCACACATATTTCTGCAAAAAAATAGCGCTCTGATGCTATATGCAAGAAAAAATTCCTTTCAATGTCATGAGCTTTACCGATGGTCTTATTTCCACTTGTGAGATCTTTTCTAAGCGTGCGTAATCTTCTTCTATGATCTTGCAACTACACAATTGGTCCGATGCGTCAACCTCTGGTCTTATGTCATGTAGGCCAACAAAAGTCCTTATAAGGAAGCTGAAGAGCACAGATGTGCGTTTTCTACTATAGGAGAGCCAAAAATCCTCGATGTAAAATTTGACCATTGATATACCAACAGTGGTCTTTCTTGGAAGGATGTGGTCGAAACTTTCCTTGCTGATTCGCCACTTTTAAAATATCCAAGAGCTGGTTTCCTTGAGTCTAACTGCTGCAGCAATGGCCGCCCGAGCAATTTCATCAAGCGGAGGTAGATGCAAGGTCGCATTTAGGGTGTATGACGACGTGAGACATCGTAGATTCGTATAATATAAACATAAAAACAAAGTAGTCCAGACATATAGGGTTTCTAATGATTTCGACTGCAGCACCATTATGAATTGCAGCCTGATTGTACAATAAGTAGGGATTTTCTAAATAACTCAACTGTAGCGCCACCTAGCGGGTCCATTTTTCGCATAAATATTTTTCATCATGCAGGAAGAACACATTTTGAATTTCAACGAAATCAGTTCATAAATGCGGCTTTTATAAATAACTCGGCTCCATAGCCACAAAGAAGTTTTCTAATAGCCTTTAATAGGACTTTGTGCGCATGGAATAACCTCCGAAAATTTGATTTAAATCTATCCAGGGGTTTGAGTTAAATCGCAACAACGAAAACGGTTATCATTTTAAACATAAATATATGTACATATCTATATACATAAATTACTTGTTTTATTATTATTTTATTCGTTATTCGAATAATTAATGAAGATAATAATTATTCGAATAACGAATAAAATAGTTTATCCGTCATTCGAATCATTTTTTTTTTAATAAACGAAATTATTTACTATTTACGAATAACAAGAAAAACAATTTATTCATTTGTTATTCGTCATTCGAATAAATTTTGCCCAACTCTGTGTAAGATTGAGTTTAAATAGAAAATATGAATTTGGGTGGCAAGAGCAATTTTGGGCGATTTGAACACATTAAAATAAGGGACTGAAAATAACGGTTAAATATCTTGATTTTTAATTTAAGCTCATTGCAAAATCTGTATTTTATAATTGATATTTTTACGGTAAAATTAAAATTTTGTTTTTAGATTTTTTTTCAATAAAAAATAATTGTTATTTTGGATTTTTATATTTTTTTCTGATAATTTTTAGCCGTTATAATGGAGTACGCATTTTCATGACCGATTTAAATCGTGTGTGATCTAAAAAATTAAATCTGAAAATAACAGTTATAATAGCTATGGTCCAAAAAATTAAAAACCAAAAATAACAATAAAAAATTTATCTAAAAAATAAATGTCCGAAAACAACTATTCTTGATCGAAAAAATAAAAATCATAAAATGAAGATTAAATTTGTTGGGAATAAAGAACATAACCGTTTAGAATGCCATAGCTTTTTTCGAGTTCACGCTTTCTACGCGCGCAACACAAAAGTTATAGTTTGGAAAATTTCAGAATCCATTTCACTTCTGTTGAAGTCTTACTGCCGGTTTCACGAAATCAATTTAAGTGAATTATTTTTTTCTGCCATATCCATATAAAATTCAAAAAAAAAAAAAAAATATTTTTCACTTAAATTGCTTTCGTGAAACTGGCAATTAGTTTTTTTTATTATGTGACATTGTAAAAAAAGTATGATAAATGTTTACGTACATATGTAAGCAGTTAACAACTATAATTGCTGGTTAAGTAAATAAACTATTACATACTCTCTAATTTACCCACTATCTATCCGCATTAGTTACCACAAATCTTCATCACAATCATCATAATCAATGCTATTTTGTTGCCTTCACTTGTACTATACGTTGCCTAATATTTCTCACTAATTTGCACTATTTCAGGACTACGATTCGATACAATATACAATTCAGTATAATAAAAATCAATCAAATAACACTATGCACCAACACTGACTTCAATGAATTTCCACAACAATAACAACAGTCTTATGCCTATGTACTAAATACACAAACATTAAGATCCCAGCTGGAAAATGTCTTCCACTTCACATACAAAAATGTATATATGTACTCAAGCGAGTAATATTTTCGAGTGCAATTAGTACTACGTATAGTTTTAATATGTTTCGTCGTTGTCACGTATTTAGGGACATTTCCGGAAATAACCTTTAACTTTAAAGCTCACTTTATATTTAAACGTAGGATTAAAAATAAAGCTATGCCTAAAGTTAAGCATTTCTATTATCGGTTTTTGACGTATGGTTGCTTCTTGGTTGTAAACCAATTTAAAACCGATAATAAAATGCTTTACTTTAGATACAATTATAAATTTTAATGCAACCTTTAAATATAAAGTGAGCTTTAAAGTTACAGGTTACTTGAGAAAACGGTCGTTCATAGTTCATAACAATATCAATGATATTTGCAATAATTAAAACGCTAAAAGCATAATTTTAGCCGCAGTAGTTAAGATAGTCATCATGCGTTGAGCTTTGTCATTGACGTGGGAATAGGGCTGTGTGTTTCACCTTCGAATCCACCTTTTATACCACACTGCGCCTAAAGCTATGCTATAACCACTTGTACGAAATTTCGTGGGTAAGACATTTCCAGCTGCGATATATCTACACATCATTTTTATTTTATAGGATTCAAATACTCAATAGCACCGATTCTTTTAGTTTCAATAGTTAACACCTATACATATGGAGACTTTCTCTTAAAACTGTTTTTAACATACAATACGATCACATAAAAACACCGATCTCTATCACACTATGCTAAATAACTATAATGGCGCAGATACAACAACACCTTTCAAAACCTTACGCTAATAGTCGAACCTTGCTAGTAATTCAAGTCAACATTTGAGCACAATTAAATAATTTTCGACTATGGTTTTGTCCAACAGACAAGAAATAAAAGCTAAATTAGACAGCAAAGATTTGGAAATCTCATTGTGATAGTTTTAATTAACTTGACCTTAAGATCGAAAAACATAAAGATTTTTTTATAAATTTAAAATAATTATCATATCTAGGCTGCGGATGTTTATGCAAATAATGGAATTATCATACAAATAACGGAATAGGTTTAAATACATAACTTTTAAGTTGAAATTGACAAAGGAAAACCTGATACTTGTAGAAGCGAAGATCAAGAGGGGATTCGGGAGTTTACTCAAGCGCGCCAGATTAAAATATGGGGGATACCTTGCATTCTGTTGAATACTTCCACCATATCTAAGCCCTCGCGCGGCACAGTGTTTCGACTATATGAAGGCAGATGGAAACAATAATAAAGCCTGCACCAATTTCACTGAAACTTGACATGTGCTCTAGTTTTATTTAGAAATAGAGAATTATGAAATTTTGTAAAGATGGAATAATTGCCACGCCTTCTACTCTTGTGGGAGGAAACATTGAATTAATTTGCCAATAAGGCGATGTTTTTTTGCATTTTGAAGCAGCTTCTTTCTTTTCATTTTTAACCCTTCCGTACGGCAACATCCTCCATACAAACTGGCGGATTAACATACATTCCTCAGCCATCACAGGGTATACATCATATAACCGTTTTTTCTATCACATATTTAAAAACCCAATAGGTCTCTTCGACGCTTGAGTAAATCCCGACTTAGCAACGTGCTCTCTACTATTAATTTTGTTTTTTGTAATCAACTCTGTGTGGGACTCTTTTTCTTTTTTTGTTTCTTTTCTTCAATAGTATTTTCCGCTAGTCTTTTCAGTGCGAAAAATAAGACCCTGTTTACATGACGGGAGCTAATCGTGCCTTTACAACTACGCCTATTTTGTTGCCCTTTTCTCAAGCTGCTAACGCAAGTTAAACGCAAGTAAATTCGTGTAGGTGTTATTATCATATGAACGGGGTCATCCAATTTACTCTTCCACTCGAACAGTTGCGCCTTGTATTAAATATATGGACGTTGTCGCCTCCTCGCGGTTTTCGCTGGCAATTAAGCATCCACGAAGACCAAGGCGCTTAGAAATAAAAGTGAAGGAAAAATTACCGAAGCCAAATTTGCCTTGGTATCGGATTTCGATACGAGTATTTGTTTTTCGATAACTATTCAGTACTTGGTTCAAAAGTATCGATACCAAAATTACTTGGTATCGACAATTGTATTGTATATAGGTACATGCATTGATGAAAGATTAATAATTTCCCAGCTCAAGCTTTCCGGGGAAACCCCGTACACGTACACTTAGCATTTTTTTTTTACAAATTGACAATGCTTTCAACCTTCTTATGGCGACAAAAAAAAAAACAAATAGGAAGATATACGTTTGGGTACTAGTACGTTACTAGTTACATATGTACAGTTACAATACTTATTTATGTAATTTTAATTCATAAAATATGTCTGTTATTTTTTTTTCTTCTTAGGTATAGTGTGTACGCTTTTAGTATTTAGTTGGGTTAGGTTGCACTGCACGTTTTGAACACCTTAAATTATGCCTTAGAAATTAGAGTTATTATAAGTATGATACTTGTAGAATTAAGTTTATAGTTTTGGTTACTTATGACTGCATTATAGTAGTTTCAAGTCAAAACATGTAATCTTTTCAACGTCCGTTTTTCAGTATAACTATAAGTTGTTACATACATATGTATGTATATATGCCGAAATGTAGATACTGATAAAAATAAATATGTACGTAGTCTACAATTGTATGATAAATAATATGCGCTTAAGTACTTACTTCGTTAATCCATTATTTTGTTTATTACTTTACTTTCTTTTACGGTCCAACTGCGAACTGAGCAAGCGTGAGAGAAATAATCGGTTTCGCAGCACAATTATTTCTTGCTAGCATTATTCGTCATGGTAGTTGTTGTATTTGTTATTGACTTGGTTGTAGTAGGTGTTGACGTTGTTGGGCCGCCAGCTTTCGTTTGTGTTGCCGTTGTGGCGGCTACACTTTTTATTGGCACTGTGGATAATGTTGCTGCTGCTGCTGCTGTTGTGGGTGTTGCTTTAGTTGTAATAGCCGCTGACGCCGCCGTAACCGACGCCTTTGTTCCACCTCTATTTGTTATTACAGTTGTCGCGGTTGCAGCTGTTGTTGCCGTCGCCTTTGTTGTTGCCGGCAATTTAGCTTCTGCTGTTAAAGTTGTTGTCAGCACTGTTGGCTTTTGTATAGCTGTGATGATGGGCTTTGTAGCTGTATTGACAACTTTTGTGGCTGCAATTTTTGTTGTGGCTTGCGCTGCAAGCGTCGGAGCTGGCGGAGTGTTAGCAACATTTGGTTCCGCAGTTGTTGCTGTTACTAATATGGCGCTAACCGCTGTTGTTGTTGTTGTTGCTGTAGTTGTGACTTTGCCGACAATGGCCGATACTTTGGCAGTTGTAGTTGTTGCTGTTGTGTTAGGTGGTGTGTTCGTTTTTGCAGCAGAGACTGTTGTAACAGCTGTTGCTGATTTTGTTGTAGTTGCAGCTGGTGTTGGCGGTATGGTAGCAGTTGTTGTTGCTGATGGCTTCTTGACTTCTGAAAGTAACTTTGTGACTGCTGTTGCAGGCTTGGAATATGTTGCTGTTGCTGACGTGGTTACTGTTGCAGCTGCAGTGCTGGCTTTTGCCGTAAGCATTTGCGCTGTCGGTGTTGTATTTGTTGTGACTGTTGTTTTTGGCCTCGCTGTTGTTGCTGACGTTTCTGTGGCTGGTTGTGTTGTGTTTATAGTCGTCGCAGTTGTTGTTGCCGCTGCAACCACTGGTGTTTTAACAGATAAAGCGACTGTTGTTGCACCTGCCGTTGATGTTGTCGCCAGCTTAGGCTTAGCAATCGTTGCTGTGGCAGCAGTAGGTGCAATTGTCGTCGGTTTGGTAACTATGGTTGATGTTACTGCAGGTGCACTCGTTGCCGGCATTGCTGATGCAATGCTCAAAGGTTGTTTTGTGCTTGTTATTGCTGTTGAAGTAATTGTTGGCTGTGTTGTGCCACCCACTAACCCTGGCTTATTATCGACGGCTGGCACTTTAGAGTCCGATGCTGCTGTTACTGACTTTGCGTTGGCTGCAGAAGTAGTTGCTGTTGCAGAGGTTGCCACTTTGGATGCCGGTGTTGCGATTGCTTCCGCTCCTGGTACCACACCACGTTCACCAAACGTGGTGAGCATGCGCTCGCGGCCACTGCTCATTGTACCGGCGACTAACACTTGTGTTGTTGCCGCCGTTGTGGTGGTAGCAGTGGGCGCAGTTGATGACACCGCTGTGGTTGTGGTCATTGCCGTCTTAGTTGGCAATACAATACTGGCAGTTACTTTTGTCATTTTATCACTCGCCTCAACACCCTGACCATTGGCTAGTGCTTTGCGCTGTGCCAGTGCGGCTGCCTCATTGAGGTACGAGCCGACACTGTCGTTGGCACGCAGCTCCGCTTCTATTAACGGCTGCCGGCTTGGACTCGCCTCGGTTTGATACTGTCCTTTGCTACGGCCATTGCTGGCTGATTGGTTGCTCTTCGAGCTCTTCAATATGCTAGGGCCAGGTAGCTTGGTAGCGCCAGTGGAGCTGGTTGTTTTGATGGCCACTGAGGTGCCATAGTCAGTATGCTAGAAGTTTACAAATTAAAGTGGTTTAAGCGCATATGTATGTATTGATTTTAAATTATTTTGCCAACTTACACTTCCATTTCGTATTGTCACAGCAGCGCCGCTGCCTCTTCTATCGCCACCGCCTCCTCCGCCGCCAGTTCCACCAGTGCCATTGCTTGCCCCATTACCACCCATTCGTAGACCCATCGAGCCATCATCGACGTGATCACTCATGCGCACAACAGCAGTGGATGTTCTAGCTGCTGCTGCCGTAGTCGACGATGCGCTCACTCGCTCTCAGAGTTGCATCGCCTCGTCACGATATCCATTGCTGTTGTCCTCATAGGGTGACACATCGGCGGGCAGCCCATTAATTAGTACTTGCGTATTGGCCACAACGTCATAATTTTGGCTGTCGTAGCGCTCGGCATGCAAATTGACGCATGGTCTTCCCGCAGGTCCCCATTCGGCAGTAGGACGCAGTAGAAATTTTAAACGCTCTTTCATGGAAAGCTGTTTAGGCGCCTTGCAAATTTGTTGGAAGGCGATGATGAAAATAAAAAGTACCGGCAAGAGGCCGATGAACCAACCAACCGCATCGGCCCACAATGGGTAGACATAGTGGCCGTACGAGGCGGGTTTGTATTCGACCCAGTTGAAGAAGAGAATAAACTGAAAAGGAATGCCAATAAAATAATTTAAGAACTTACAGTGCGACACCTGAGTGGAAGCTCGACCTATCTTGGCAGCCAGTTCGAAAACACCCTATCTCACAAAACTCCTACTTCAGAATTTCATCGAAAAACACCCTATCTCAGAATTCGCCCTTAAAAACGCCCTATCTCAACTGAAAATATATTGAAAATGTGCTGCCGAGATAGGTCTATCTTCCACTCAGGTGTCCATATATGATAAGCAGAAATAATTTTTGAAGGAGATACATATATGTATTTATCTATGTACATTAGGGCGCATCACCCCTCACACAAAAAATCGGTACAGTTTTTCCATCGAAACGATTAAATTTATTATATTTTAAGATTTTCGGCAAAATATTAAAATTTACCTGAGCTGAACCGATTAGAAAAATTACCCCCAAAAATTTCATTATTTTGATTCCGTTGCTTTGTTCAAACATTTTTAAGCACATCGCTTAAACTGTTCTATGCCAGGTGAATTTTTGTGGAAAAAAAATGTTTATAAAAACTTGCAGTTCCTACTATCCCAACGTATCCCCTAATGGCAGTAAATTAAAGCTCGTCAAACATAATTAAACTTTTGCTAAGGAAGTATTTTGAATTAAAATATTTTTGAAGTAGAATTACTTATTAAAAAAAAAATTGCCTAATGTGCATTAGGGTGGTACAAAAATGTGGAATTTAAATGCTCTCACGCCTAGAAAAAATGTTTAGAGCGCCCAGTTTTCCATGTATTGATATGAATTTTTTTTTCGTAGAAATGGTATAGAATTCTTGGAAATCAATATTTTTCGATCGGAAAACTCCGTTTCTCTTTAGGACCCTTTCAATTTATTTTACCATTTTTATTGCATTTTTTTTGGAGTTTTTAGGAAATTAATAAAAAAATAGCTAATACTAAACAAGTAATTTTTAAGTAAAAAACAAAACCGACTTCAATTCTCATATAAAAATTTAAGATTATCGTTGATTTCTTCACGATCCAACTATCGGATCTATACAAAATTAGTATGAGACCACCCCTGAGGTACCACCTTTCCGATGAAAAAAAAAGAATTATCGAAATTGGTTAACGTGGTCCAAAGTAATGCGGTAACATACATTAAAAGAAAAAAAAAATATTCCGACGAACTGATAACCTCCTCCTTTTTTGGAAGTCGGTTAAAAATGGCTTAATAAACCATTTGGTATTACTACTGGAAGTCTCTTGACGAGAAACAGAGTTTCCGATCAAAAAATATTCCTTTCCAAGAACTCCTTTTTTTATCATCCCTGGGTTCGCCCAAAAAAATTTTGTTTTTGTTTCACAATTGCCCTGCAAAAAAATATTAGACTCAAGGGTCTACGGCGAACTTTTTTTGTTTGTTTGTAAGTTGGTACGGTCTAATGTATAGCATGTACTATATATACATACATACATTCACAAAACTATATTTCTTTTAAAAATTTAGTTTTTCTCTTATAATTAAGCATCAGATTTACTCATTTTACTTTCCCCATTGCTGGTACTTACCAACAATGTTGCCGGTGTTATATAACGCCACATTGCAGACCAAAAGGCATTCCAGAATCTCGATCTTTTACCTATCATACCCTGAATGTCGTTGAGAAAACGTTGTGAACCATAAATCCAAGCAATTAAAACACACTCGGATATGGCAATAAGTAGTACGGACCAATTGGCAGCATACTTGTCCATTAGTTGCAGCCAATACATGCCGCTCTACAAAAACAGATCAAGAAAACAATTAAGAATTAAAATTAAATTACGCTTGAGGATTGCCTTGCACTCACATTCGTGGTAAAACCGAGACCACCGAGATAGCCAAAAATACCAACAAAAAGCACAACCCATGTCTTGTATTGTCGTAAATTGGGAAATTTATCCAATATGGCAGTTGTAACTGTTTCCATGAGAGCGAACTGAAAAGATGAGAAAAAAAACAAAAAATTTCAAAAAATTCTGCCGAAATTCACTACTATGCCGAGTATCACCTGTGAGTCCAGTCCCAGCGTAAGTAACATAACAAAAAATAGCACCGACCAAACCGGTGAGACTGGTAGGCGTGTCACCACTTCCGGATAAACAATGAATGCCAATCCAGCACCTTGATCGACAACTTTCTTCACTTCCACCTCTAACTCGTGCGCTAGAAAACCGATGATCGAGAATATGACCAAACCGGCAAAAAATGAGGTGGCTATATTGCAAATGGCCACGATCAGAGAGTCTCTGAAATATGAATAAGAATATTTGTGTTATATGCAAGTACGTAGGCAATAAAGTGACTGACTTACTTATAACAATTGTTAGAGAATTTATTGTAGGAAGACAATGTGATCAGGCCACCCCAGGCGGGGCTGAGCGCAAAAAATATTTGCACGGCAGCATCGCCCCAAACCTGTGTGAAAAAAATACAATAAAAATAAAATAGGAAAAAGATTTAATTTGAGAAAAAAGGTAGTGGGAATTTTATTTTGCTTTCATTGAAATCCACCTACCTGCGCATTAGCCAACTGCTTGAAATCGGGTGTCAAATAAAATAAAATGCCAGTTTTAGCGCCAGGTAGTGTTACGCCTCTAAAGAATAGTATAACTAACACTACATAAGGGAAAAGCGCCGTAAAGTAGACTACTTTGCCGGATGATTGCACGCCTTTGCAAAGACACAGAAAAACTATAGCCCATGCGGCGAAGAGGCATGCGGCTAGTTCGGGTTTTATGCCACCAGTTTCTTCGATGCCTGAAGATAAACCGAGTACGTAGTTTCTAAAATAATATATATATATATATATAAATAAAATGGAGAAGAAATCATTAATTGCGCATTTCTTTTGCAACTTTAATATTTTTTGAGACTCACGTAAAATACTCCTCAGCTGGTGGTCGCTTCAGCGCATGCAATGCCAATTCAGTGATATTGTGCTCTTCGGCGTAACTAATATTGTAGCACGTTCTCAGGTAGAAGGTGCCATTGACGGAATCACACTGATCGGCCATTTCGTAAGAGAAGCAATCTGTAATGAGATGCAAAGAGTATTTAAATTTGAAAAATCATAGTTACTAGTGGATAATATTTCAGTACTAAGTAGATGTGTGTAGATGATTATGTGGATGTTTTGTATTTTAAAATTATCTAAAGAGGTGTTATCTGCGAGAGTTTGCGTTAAGGTTGCCACCTATTCGAAACTATTTTCAAACTAAATAAAATTATTTACGAACTAAATAAAACTATGGGTTGAGAAGTATTTTAAAAATCCCCAATATAGAGATATTTTTGAATAGGATTGCCACCTATTTTCTATTGCATCTTTATTTAATTTATTGTTTGGATAATTAGGATACAATACTACTATTCATGGGTATTAAAAGAAAGCTCTTAAACAATTCTTTACCTTTATAGGAAGTGTTATACTTTAGAATATTAGTGTAAGGTTGCCACTTATTTTCGATCCTGCAAAATTTGCCTAAAAATACCTTATATGGACATGAAAGGAAAGTTTTTTTTTTGTGTACTTTAATAAGGACATATTTTCAATGATGGCTGTCACGTTTTTTGTTATATAAATTTGTGTCTTATTAATTTCAGTGACCATTATTTGATAGAATAGATTTTAATTTTTAGATCATAGAATGCTCTGTAGGCCCTCCGTCTACGATTTTACTTTTCCAGCTCAGTTTGCTCTCCACCACAACTTCAAGATCTTTTGCGTTGGATTATAACGCGAGTACCCTGACGTCGATTAAAGACAGTATAAATTTTAACAGCATAACGCTACCTAAAGGTGAAAAGGTGCCAAGTCCAATTTATCTTTTTTAAAAATTTTTGTTTTTAATGCAGAATGGCAGGTAATACGAAACTAAATCGATTTTCCTTTTCCCCCTTAGGGGGATATCTATTTTTCAAGTAGCATTACCCTTGTCCTACTTTTTTTGTAGAACCATATATATATATGCCATTGCATATTAGACCATATTTGCATCTTTCTACGTTTGTCGGTCTTTCCTTTACTCATTTGTTAAGTGAGAAAGAACACTAAAATTAATTTCACACTGGGTGCAGTTTTCCTAAAATATCTAGTATTTAGGCTCAAAGTAATTATAAATAATGTACAAGTATGTATGTATGTATGTATGTATGTATGTATGTAAGTAGGATGTGGAAATCACTACACTCCTTTGCTGAATATATATACATTAGGGTGGTCTTTTAATGTAGGAAGCAAATTTTTACATCAGATTTCCAAGCCTCAACACCTACGTCGATGCTACTATAGTCGAAGATAACACATATAAATTTTGGCCCCGATTGGAGTCGGTTAAGGCGTGACTGCAATTGGGACCAAAATTTACATGTGATATCTTCGACTTTAGCGTAATCGATTTTGGGTGTTAAGTGAAAAAAAAAAAACATTTTCAATTATTTGAGTCTATCCCCTTGTAACCGACTACAATCGGGACCAAAATTTATATCTGTTATCGTGGTATTACCGATTGAGGCCGTGAGACTGAAAAAAATTGTTCGTTTAATTTTTTAAGGACCACCCTAATACACATCCATACTCGTATTTATTTTGTTAATTTTTCATTTTCGAGGAGCATGAAAAGCGAAATACCACCCTCGAGACTATTCATTTCGCTCAAAAATTTTAATTACTCTACCAAATTGTTTGAGGTCAGGTTTCGGGTTCAGGCGACTACTTAATTTCATATTAAACTTAATAACTTCAATTTAATTTGTAATTTTCCCTTTTTTCATTATTTAATATATGCACATATTCACATGCATGTTGTACAACTTTTTTTAATTCCCTCAGATTTTCTCATGTCTGTATATATGAGTATTTTATTCATATATAGAAACAAATCCTTTTGTCTCTTTAATAATGTTGGGAATTGACGGCAATGCCGTTGAATTTTTCATTGCCATCCCTTGTGTATTAAATGATATGTATATATATATACTCCTATATGTAGGTATGCATGTGTATTCATTTTAAATTTGCAAGTACATACATACATATGCTTGTATTATTAAGGTGGTACAAGTTTTTTCCCAGCCATCCCCCAGAACTGTTGAATATCGAGAATAAGGAGACCCATATTTTTGTTTTGAAATTGGTTAATATTTAATCGAGCTTTGAAATTGTCTATATAGTTTACATGGAGAAAATATATTTTTTTCGTAAAATTGTTATAAACTCATTAAAAGTTCGTATTTTTTGATCTAATAAATTTATTTCTTTTCAGAGATTTTCAAAACACAAAATAATGGTGCACATTTAACTTTAAAAACCTACGTACTATTTTTGCATAACCGGTAATATTATATACAAAAATATGTTACTTTATGTTTTCATAGCCACACAACCCAAGTTGTGAACAATTTTTTAGTACAATTTTGAGGTTAAATATGCGTCATATTTTTTTTTTAAGATTATTAATGGGAAATCTTCTTTCGACAAAAAACTATTTATTTTTAATGATTTTATGGCAATTCTGAAAAAAAATCACTTTCCCATCTGAAATATATCGAGCCCTAACCGCCAAAATAACGTAAGCGACATTTTTTTCAAAATTTTCTTTTTGATGCAGAAATGCATCTAGATGCTCTAGGAATATTTCTGCATCAAAAATAAAATTTTGAAAAAAATGTCGCTTACGTTATTTTGGCGGTTAGGGCTCGATATGGCAGACTTCAAAACGCTGGTGGCACGGTTAAATATTAACCGATTTAAAAAAAAAAAAATACGGGTAGTCTTATTTTCGATATTCTTCAGTTCTGGAGGTGCTAGCGGGAAAATTCTAAAAATATGATTCTCTTGTGTATTTTTTAACCCCCCTAATGTATATAGTATGTATGTATGGAATAGCAAAAATCATTAATTTGTTCACTCTTCGAGCATTTTCGGATAGCTTTTGCTCAAAAATGTATCGACGAAAAATTGCTTGACTTGAAAATTCTACTTATGTAAGATTTTGATCCAGAAGCGTTCGTTTATGAGGTTTAGAACTGTTAATGTAAACATTTTCAGAAGTTAATGTTTTTATGGCCATTAAAAAAGGAAAAAAAAAAACGTTTTAATTTTTTCAAGAAAACAAAGAGGATCCCCAACGAAAAAACTTCAAAACTCAAGAATTTTTTAGCAAAAATGATAAAAAGATTTTAAAAAGCAGTTTTTTTTAATTCGCACAAAAATAAAGTGAACTTTCATAGAAAACTATGAAAATACTCTAATTAATCCATAAATAAGATCAAATATAAAAAAATATTGCAAGATTGATTAAAAATATGAAAAAAAAGAGAATATCGAAAATTTAAGAAAAAATATCTAAAACAAACAGCACTTTTTCAACACGCACACATTTGAACAGAGCCCGTTACGGTTATAATCTTGATAGTAAAAATGACAAATTTTTAAAATTGGATATATGTATGTATGTATATTTTTCCGATAAAATTTAACCTTTATTTTATGACTTTTATTTTTTTCGTTTCAGTCATCAAGTTTATGCATATTAAACTAAACCTTTATATACCTATGTTATTCGACGCGCTGAATGCGAATCCGCGGTCTGTTAGCCATATAGGGAAAAATTCATTGGATAAGCCTCAAAATTCCATACAATTCTTCTAAATTTGACCCTGAGATGAACCTGAAGAATCAAGGGATCACCGTGTTCAATGAATCTTTCGCTTTTTGACCTTCAAATGACATCGAACCCGAGATGATGGAGGTTAACAGACGTCGGATTCGCATCGAGCGCATCAAATAACATAGAGTTCAATATGCAGAAACTTTTTCTGTAAACCTGTGTTCCTTGATTGGCAAAAATGATTTAAAAAATAAAGATTTTGAAATGAAAATGATAAAAATAAAAATCTTGGCATTTAACGGTTATTTTAGGCACCAGCATTTAAATAATTTCTTCATTTGCAAAAAGAAAATCAAATATATATTTTTTTGCTAATTGTACTCTACTTTTCTTAGATACCACACTATACATACGTTGCGTTTTTTCGACTCTGAACCCACTAAATATAGCATATTTTCTTGCATACTTACTGCGCTTTTTTGCTTTATTCCCTCATTAGCAGCAGTAAGTTGCTTTTTAGCTATTTGAAACAACCCGTTTCATATATTTAAAATAATTTCTTTCACGGTTTTAATTGTTCGTTGCTCAGCTTCATATTTCGTATGTATTTACGTGTATGTGTTTGCAAAGAAAACTTTTATATCCCTTTTAGCATCTTTATTTTTTTTTTATTCTTCATCTCTAATTAATTTTTGCATATTTTTTTTGTTGATAATTAAAGCGAAGCGTTGCTTATTGCCATAGGCGTTTTCCCTTTTAATTGCTAAGAGTCTTTTTACAAAACTATTTAATTACCCAAAAAGGAAATAAAAAAGTTTTATAAATGATTACGGTTAACTAGTGGAAATAAGTTAACTTGCCATATTTCGAATTTCGTCAATAATTTTCTTACAATAACAATCCTACAAAGAGAGTGCCGCACAGTTAAAAATAAGTAATGATGAAGAAGGAAGCTCGGGACATGTCGCAATAAACTATTTAAGCAATAATACAGCATTCTGGTTTTATCTTCTGGTGCTCGTATGCCTTCTAAAATATTTCAAAGTTTCAAATTTCAATCAAAACAGTATCAAATAAATGTCACATCTTTCAGCTCGCTCTTATTACTTCACCTGGTATAATACACCCATGCACTGAGATTAATTTTATGAAAAATTTTTCAGTTTTCATTCGAACAGAAACATTTTCCTGGAGAAGTAGTGGTGGGCCTTTTCCAATTTTCTATCTTATAAAACATATTTGCTAAAGGATAATAAAAGCCAAATTTATGTGCGATTACATATGGATGTAATCGTTTTATTTTCTCATTTTAATGTGAATAAAGATTAATGTACACGCTAAATTTCCCAGTAAATCCTTTACATAACCACCTGCAGCTACATTCATCAACAATTTCCTATTCCTTTCAACTGTGGCAATTTCTTTGTTAGGCCTACTTGGCGTATACGCAACACTCATTGAATGGGAGGGGATGAATGTGACGCATACACATACATACATATTAGACCTCTGCATGAGTCGATTCTAATTTGAAGCCAAAGAGAGTACAGTAGAATTGTGTATTCTATTTCAAGTTCAAAACACCCAGCGTTTTGAATTTTGTATTTTATGAATATTCATTGCGTTTCAAGTTTTCTAACTTCATATAGAATTATATAAATGAATGAATGAAAAACCTTAAATTTATTCAGACTCAAATTTATTACAATTTATGTGATATTTTGTGTTTAGCATCGAAAACGAAAAAAAGAATGGAAAGTGTAGAGGAAAATGTAAGTACGTTTAGCTTAAAATGATGTACGTATGTATGTATAGTGAATCTACATTTCGGTCCATTTAATAATGATAATGGTATATGTTTATAATAACAACACTCCGCAAGCGCATTATTGCAAAGTGCCGGCATCAAGAAGAAGCTCCACAGTGGAGAATACACACTGAGTCAAAAAAGAGGTCGTAGCAAAGTTTGGGAGATATTTTCCAATGTTAAAAATAACTCTGGCGAAGAGTTGCCCGATATTGTAGCATGTAAAAGACGCTACAGCATTTTCAAATTTACGGGGTGCACGTCAAATATTGTAAGACATAAATGCTATATTATAAATACCCATACTGTGGATCAGGAGATTCAAAGTTATTCAAACCTAAATGTTACGTTTACTGCTGACTTCGACTGCCTTAAATGGTGGTATCTGAACAAAAATTTTTTTCCAATTTTATACAAAACGAGCTGCAAAATTTTCTGTATACCCGCAAGTAGCGCGGCTTCTGAAAGAGCCTTTTCAGATGCAAGAAATTTAATAACCGAAAAACGTTGTACTATTGCTCTTAACCCAGACAATGTAACTAAAATAATGCTTCTGCATTCAAATATAGAAATATAAATATACTATATGTTGAAACCAATTCTATTCTTATCTAATGACTCTCTTTTATGGCGCATACAAGTACAAAATATGTATAAGAAAAGTTCAATAAATACAAGGAAATGTAGGTATTTAGATTTATAAAAATAAAAACAATTCCATCATATTCACTCAATTTGTTTTCACATCGTTTGAATATTGTAATGTCGACAATCATATCAGCAAAGCTATTCATTTAAATTCAATAAAATTCAAACCCAATCACATTCATTTAATTTCAATATGAATGATTCATTTGCCGTTTAGAATGGATTCATGCAGCCCTCTAATACATATACACACTTAAATATGAGTATACAAACATAAATACGCGTGTGTGTAAAGGCATTTACGTGTGGTGTAGGCATGGACGGAAGGATTTAAGTGCGAGTTATGCATAATCTTACAATTTGTTTATTTATTCATAAATTGTTTGCAGACAAATTGATAGGAATACGTTAACACAAACACACGTGATTACAAATGTATATGTGGCGTTCCATACCAAAATGGACGCGATTCACACTTCATGTGTTTGATTTGTTTCAAATTTTTAGGGTTGATGGATAAACATAAATAAAAATGAAATATGAACTCGATTAATACGCTTTTAAAAACTTTACAGGACAAAAACAAAAACAAATCGATTAAAAGTTTTCCAAATATCTCGAGAACTGGGCGAGAAAAATATTAGAAAAAATTACACATCAAAATTCTCTATAAAAAGAAGCATTTTCAAAATATTTTTGCTTGCAAAACTTTTCACATACAAATTTTTTTTCTTGAAAAATTTTTCACATACAAAATTTTTGATAAAAAAATTAGGTTTTGAAAATAAAAAATTGAATATTGCGCAATATTTAAGTATAGTATTATAGGGTGCACTCTACAATAATTTGAGTAATGAATTTTTTTTTACATCGAAGTTGAGTAAAATGGGTACATTACGAATTTATAAATTTAATTTTTTTTTTTTTTAATTTAAATTAAATCGATTTGTTTTTATTATTGTGCTGTAAAGTTTTTAAAAATGTATTAATGAAGGTGATATTTCATATTTATTTTTTATTTATGTTTATCCATCAACCCTAAAAATTTGAAACAAAGCAAACACATGAAGTGCTAGCCCCGTCCATTTTAGTATGGAACGCCCCAATATACAGATGAACAAAGTCATATATGAATGTTGTTATACAAAATGTGTGTGGTTATTTTATAAGCACACCAGAACGCTTTAATATCCTGCCCGCGTATTTGTCCTTGCTCCAATTATGTCGTATTGAGTTATTTGGAAGTATGTAAAGGCTTTGAATGGGTTACATGTGCGAGCTCGTTCACTGGGAATGTGTATGGCATTTGCATGTGCATTTGCTGATGGTGCTGGCTCAGGAAACATTTGGGATTTAGCTCGAACGGGCCAAATTGTTATCTCCTCTTGAAACCACAAATCATAAAACAACCAACTAATTGAAGTATGAAAAATAAAAAAAATGCAAAAGGTGCAGAAAAAGTAATTTTAAATATGCAGAGAAGAATGGGAAAGAGAGAAACAAAAAATAAAATAAAATACATATTTATTTTTTGCGTGTGAAGAGGTTTAAAATGCCTAAAGCGTAGTTGTGTCGACACAAGGCATTTTGAAACTAATTTCCCTGCTTTAGTTCATATCGTTTCCGATAGTTATATGGTATATGGATATTATGGTCAAAAAGCGAACAGATAGCAAGATTAAGCAGCTAAAAGCTATTCTGATATACATACATACCATATATCAATTGATATAGTGCATAATAACCAAATAAATTTGGTGTACGCTTTTTGGTTGCCAGTATTTCCACTAGGGTACAAGTATGATTTATTTGGCAAATAGTAAAATTTAGTAAAATTTGTTTTGTAGACAATATGGTTTCCACGTTGTGCCAACTTCTGTGTAATTTTTCGTTCACCTATTTCCTTTCTTGAGTATTAGCGGAACTAGTTGCGGTGCCCCTATGACGAATAAATCAGGTACGGTTACCGTTCAATATGCAGAGGCGTCGCGAAGAGTTGCCGTATACTTTCTTTAGAATATAAAAGTTCTGTGGTGTTTTATTTTTAAAATTTAAGAACATAACTCAGTGGTGCAGAACTAAATCAACCGACGAAGAAAATTGATTCAAGTTGAACATTTGAAGACGCATTTATAAAGCAGCATCTGTGAAGTGCAGAACATAAACTTATTCAAACAAAAAATCGCCAACCAAAAGTTTGGTTAATGTAAAAAAAATTGTGGTTAATATTATCAAATCTTTGTTGAAAATATCAACCTTTTCAAGTTTGTATTTGGTAGTATTAACCAAATTTTGGTTGATTTTTCTCTCAGTGTGTACATATTACCTAACACCCATACTCATAAAAAATAAAGAGGACTTTTAATCCTTTATAAATCGAACATTTGTATGAAAATCTTACTTTACAAAGCTCTTTAAATATATTTAATTTTTATGAGTTTTGGGTGGGAGTAACAACAAAAAGATACTTTTAGGGCGCAGCGCGGCACGCTGGGGTGCTAGTTTATGCTAATAAAATTAAATAGGATGCGCCAGTGTCGGGTATTTGCTAGTAGATACGTTAATAAAATAAATAAGATGTGTCAGTAATACCCGAAACGATTCCACTTTTTGACTAAAATATCCTAATGGCTGATACTATCTGACCCAACTCAACAAAAATTTGCCCAATGCTGGCTATTGCCTCGCCCTTGCAGTGTGTTTTTTTTAACTTAATCTACTTTGCTCACTCACATATTCCTCTTCAAAGCATAAAGTAGAAAAAAGGAGATAAAATTATCACTCCCAGAGTAAGTCTGTGAATCTCATTGTTGTGACGGCCTGACAAGTTATCCTCATTGTTAAATCTGTGTGCATTGATGCCTTCACTGACAAACTTTGTACGCACAACTCATACATATGTATACGTATATACATACATATATATGTATACTTACGGTGACCATATTTATGGCAGCCGAATACAGGACAACAAATTATTTTGCCTTTTTTCCACAAAAAAAGATTTTACAACCTTTTTCAATGATCCTAGATTTATAAGCTCTGAATCAGCATCTTTTTTGGCATATATGTATTTTTCGATCTTCCATAAATTTGTACTATGTGCTCGAGATTTTTACCTCGCAAAATTTGTTACAAACATTCCAAGGTAGAGAAACATAATGAAAATATCCAAATAATTTTGAAGCACAATGCAGTGAATAAATAGCATCCGGTACGAGTTAAATTGCAAGGCTTACATTTGAAGTGTTCCACTTCCCTTTCATCTTGCAGAATTTCTTTACTTTTACAATGAATGTCCTTTTCTTCACAAAATTGGACAGTTAATCGCAAGGCCAATTGAACAGGTAGTATCAGTAGAGCAGCTGATTTCACTTTTTTTGTATTTGACATAGCACACTTAAAAAAAAAATCAGAACAGTTTTTGACACTTTAGATACCAGAAGCAACACAAAAAAAAACACATAAATGTCGTTTTTGCTCTAATGCTACTACCTGTTTGATATGCATTGGGTATTAGTGCCCGCTAATAACAGCAAGTTCTGTGGATTTTCTTGTTGGTTTTGGAATCTAAATATATACGTAAACAAAATTTGAAATTTTACAGTAAAATGTAAACAAAGAAGTAAGAAGCGAAGAAACCTCTGAAAACCTAAATACTACTGAAATTACGTTTAGAAATTTGATCAATAATCATTAACGTCTAATTTCGACTCATATTCACAAATACCAAGTTTTTCTAGACAAAATTATAGCCTTAGATATCATCTACATTTGAACATATCGAGCCCTAACCGCCAAAATAACGTAAGCGACATTTTTTTCAAAATTTTCTTTTTGATGCAGAAATATTCCTAGAGCACCTAGATGCATTTCTGCATCAAAAAGAAAATTTTGAAAAAAATGTCGCTTACGTTATTTTGGCGTCCAGGTTTTAAAATAAAAACTGGTTCATAGGCATGTTGTTTTTAAAAGCTGTTAAGGCGCCAGAATACCAAATACGGGACATTAAAAGAAATACAGAACATTTGGTGTCCCGTGTGAAATAAATAAATTATCAGGACAATAATATAATACAGGACGGATGGTCACCGTATGTATACCATATACCGGCATTCGTGTATGTGAATATTTTAATATCTTTATGCACATACATATGTATGGTATGTATGGTGGTTTTTCGGCGCGTGTGCTCGAGTTCGGAAACCCATGTCATCTCAACTATTGAACCTTAACATTTCGCCACATTTATGCGCACAATCACTCATTCATTCCGACTTCATTAATGCGATTGTGAGTTTGATTAACGTGAAAATTCGTATAGCCAACATATTATAAGTATGTGCATATAAAAACCGGTACTGTGTTTCCACCAAAATATTTCGGAAAAATATTAAGATTTAAGCGAGCTGAACCGATTTGAAAATACTCCGAAAAATGGAGTTTTTTATGAATAAAAATAGTTTCTTAAAGAACTTAAAAAAAGTCCTCTCAGATGACAAAGAAGATTAGGCTTAAAAATCTGCATAAAAATATTTAAAAATCTTTTCAACGGAATCGTAGTAATGAGATTTTTGATGCTGTTTTTTACTTTTCCAAAGATTGATTTACGAAAAACTTAAATAACTGGGCCAAAACTATTCTGATTTAGACTTATGGGAACTCGGTAGAAAGGTATTTTCCCACAATTTTTATTTATGTACAAAAAAAAAGTTATTCGTATCACAATTTTGTTTTCAAGTACCAACACATCTTAATTCAACTTTGAATGATGTTCGTTCTCTCTTTTTATTCATAAAAAACTCCATTTTTGGAGGTATTTTCAAATCGGTTCAGCTCGCTAAAATCTTAATATTTTTCCGAAATATTTTGGTGGACGTCTTAAAATATAATAGATTTTATAATTCCAATGGAGACACAGCACCGATTTTTTTTTGTATGGGGAGTGATGCAGTCTAATGTACATATATACATACACGAATATATGTATGTGTGTATACAAGCAAACAAAGAGGCATCACAGTTCTATGTCTGCCACAAGTGAAAAAGGATATTGCAAACCGCAAGTTTAATGGGAAAAAATTGATGAATTGAAGAGGGAAGGTGACGAAATGAGAACACATACATACATATGTACATATGTATGTGAGGCGATGAAAGGGTATAAGGGTACTGACATTTGTGACAAAAAGCTTCTAAAGGGAAAATAACTTGCTATTTACAGTCGACGAAAGTGGATTAGAAAAAAGAAAGAGGGTATTAAGTAAGTTAAAGAATTGCAACTCCAATTTGTCGAATTTGAAATTGAAACGAAATTTTTGCGCAAATTGGTATACAATAAAACATATATGTATGTGAAAAGTAAATAAAGGTAATATACTTGAAGGCAACGAGGCATTTTATCAGTTACATACCACAACCACAGAAGAAACCACAGCAGCAGACAAAAGTAAATTGTTGCAGCATTTTAAGTGCGCTGCGCTGCCTTTCTCACTCAATGCCTTAAATAACACCTTTTAAGTTGACTTTGTGATTTTCTGGGAACTTGTCTTCAAACTACCGAGCTTTTGTAGTTCATTGATGGACCGTTGCACGTCTGCAAAATATGATACATACATACATACTTATGTATATGCAACGCACACCCACATGCACTTACATACATGTATGGTACGCAAGACCAATTATTTAGCAGATATCTATTGGTTGCCGCGAATAGACAAACTACCTCGGTTTATTGTTGTGGCGGACATTGTGTGGCATTCTACCAAATTGTGTACCCATATACATAGCTCCATATACGCGTACGTATTTATGTACGTTCGGGTGGTCCAAAAATGCATGTGAATAAGTAAAGTCGGAATTTTAATGCTCTCACCCCCTAGGAATTTTCTAAGTACATCGAATAAAATATGCCCCTGTTATATTATTTCGAAATCAAAAAAATGTTCATAGGTCGCTCAAAGCGCTCAAAGTTTTCCATCTCTTATATAAGGGGAGAAAAAACAAGTTTCGTGGAAATGCTATTGGATTTTTGAAAATCAATATTTTTCGAAGGGAAAACTCTGCTTCTCTTCAGAAAGCTTGAAGGAATAGTAACCAATTGTTTATTTTACCACTTTTGATACTAAAGATTTTTTATGGGTCCCCATTGCATTTTTGGGGCTTTTGAGGGAACTATAGAAAATAGTTTATATTAAAAAATTGGCTAAATAAACAAATAAGTATTATTATTGGAGGTATCCTACAGAGTTTCCCTATCTAAAAATATATTATTTTCCAGAATTTTATACCATTTCTACGAAAAATTGTTTTTTCCCTCTTAATATTTTTTTATTTAAAAAAATAGGGGTACATTTAAAACTTCGACCTTACTTTTTTTGGCCACCCTAATATACGTACACAAGCGTACAAAATTCACGGATTAACTGAGACATTTGTATTGGATTTCCGCTTAGAAACTAATACACTACCACAAAATGGGCTGTGACAGGTCATTTGGGGCATGGAACTTGTGAGTGAACAAATGATTGAATGTACATACATATGTTATACTTATTAAATTTTGGCTTTGGTTAAAGATTTAAAGACGAGTGGATTGGGTTGTGAAAATTTAAAATATTGATTAATTTCTTTGAAACTTAAGCTTTAGTAGTTTTGTCATGGCTTGCTTAGAAAGAACTTCTTTCAAAGAAGGCTATTGCGAGAGAGACTACGTCATATGTTAACATTCGCAAAAAATTAAGAAAAATCGATAAAAATACGATTATTCGTGAATGAGAATATAAAAATAAAAAAATACCATTAAATTTGTCGCAAAAAAATAAAAATCCAAATTTAAAAATTTCTTTATCGAATAAAATAAAAATCACAGAATAACGATTAAAATTTATCGAAAAATAAATATCCAAATTTAAAGATTATTCTTAACGAAAAAAAAATCACAAAACAGCGATTAAATTTGTGTGAAAAAATGTAAATTTAAACATTATTCTTAATCGAGAAAATAAAAATCACGATTAAATTTGACCGAATAAATAAAAATGCTTAACGATTATTCTTGATCGAGAAAATAAAAATCACGATTGAATTTGACCGTAGAAAAAATCTCTAATGATGGTTAAAATAAAAATCACGGTTAAATTCGACAAAAAATCCTATTTAAAGATTATTCTTGATCGGGAAAATAAAAATTACAACACCTAGATTTGACTGTGGAAAAAAATCACAAAAAACGACTAAAATTAGCCGAAAAAATAAAACTCACAAACTACCGATTAAATTTGGCGAAAAAAAATAAAAATCCTAATTTAACGATTATTCTTGATAGAAAAAATTAAAAATCACAAAATAGCGATCAATTTGGCCGAAAAAATCAAATTTAAAGATTCTTGTTGATCGAGAAAATAAAAATCACGATTAAATTTGACCGAAGACATAAAAATCTTTAACGATTAGTCTTGATCGAGAAAATAAAAATTACGACTAAATCTGAAAAAAAAAAATCAAAATTTAACGATTATACTTGATCGAAAAAATATTAATAAAAAATGAAACGATTAATTTTGACCAATAAAAATCCAAATTTAACGATTATTTGATCGAAAAAAATTACAAAATCACTGCCTTGCAATGATCTAAAAATAAAAATCTTGATATTTGAAGCTTGTTGGTCCTTGTATTTAACAAAGTCATAATTAAAATACTATGTAAAACTTCTTGATGTAATTTATGACACCCATTATTAAACTTACATGAAGAAAATACATCTATGTTCTTCCACAGCACTAATGTATTATAAATAGGGATGACAGCGATTAATCATTTGATTAAACGAATAGATTATTTTTGTCCAATTAACGATTAAATTGTACCGAAGGCTTGTGTTTCATTAATCGATTAATTGTAAAATAATCGTAAAAATATTTTCAAGAAATACCAATTCTGAGTTGTCTAAAATCCATCAATCGAATATTCTTTATTGCTAGTTGCATCAACTTTACTCGAGGTTAAAAAAAAGCATTTCAAAGATCCGTTAGCATTTACCTCAGTAATGAAGTTCTTATGAAATGAAATAATGTGCGTGGATGATCTTATGGAACCGGGTAGCGAGTCGTCACTAGAATCAGTAGAAAATGAGTTCGATCTTTGGGCGAAAAGATGATGTCTGGGTCTACCACAAGAAGAAATCTGTTTTTATCAAAAATGTCCCAGAGTCCAAGAACTAAAGTGGAATATAATCGATGCTTGGTTGGAAATGAAAACTGTTTACCCTAAACTTTACGGACTCTCGGAAAAATACTGTCCCTTATATGGTACCCCGGTGCCTGCTGCGCGCTTTTTTTCAAAAGCTGGTGCTACAGCCACCGAGAAACGTAATCGCTTATCAACAAAGCTTATCAACACTTTTGTCTTTGCAAACGTGGCTAAATAATAAATAATTATCGCCGCTAAAAATACTCGTTTTATTTTATTTCAGACTAATTAATAAGAGAATTAGACATTTTTTATGGAAAAGTGTTTTTGTGAATACTCACTGTAAAAAAGTTCCTTTAAAAATTCGATAAATCGATTAAATATTTCTCAATAATTGCAATTAATTGCAATTATTATTTTTTTTGCTTGTAATTAATCATATGATTAATTAATCGATTATTTTATTTTTTTGCCATCCCTAGTTATAAATAACTAAAAGAGGGTATTTTTAAAATGTATCACGAAGAAAATTTCATTGTCTCTAAGAGCCTATCTTATAAGTACAGTACTTATTTATGCACTCTTGGCAACACAGTTTACGCTGAAAAATAAAAGCATCATACTTGTTTTTTAGTATCTGTGACCTAGAAATACTTAACGCAATATATTCTACAAATTCTTTAACGAGTTAATTGTTTTTTTTTTTTGTAACAAAGTTGTAACCTATTTATTAGTCCCATTTACACGTATGTTCTTCTTTTTATTTTTATGTTAGCTATTGTTGCAATTAGCAATTGAGCAATTAGTTTACATGTGTTTTGCTTGTTTCATCAGTCGAGCATGTTTTGAATGTTTTTTTTTTGCGCAAGCCTCGGATTAAAATGAACATAACTGCATTTTTGCGAGTTCTTTGTTAATTGTATTGCTAACAGGTGGATTTATTCATTTAAATTTCATTTTCATTCACTGCAAAAGCATTAGTGCAATAAGATCTGCTATGTATTTTATAGTACGACAAAAAAAAGGTCAAACCAGAAACATAAAATAAGGTAATAAATAGTTACTAACACTAAAACTTATAATAAAATACGGACAATTACCCAACAACAACAAAGAATATCATTGTTTTATTTAGAGTATTCAGCGTATTGTATTTAATTATGGATATAATTCAACACAACACAAAAAAAAATCGCATGATGCGTTATTTACTAAATTATTCTGCTTTCGGTAATGCAATTCGCCGAAGTAGAGATACAAATTCTTTTAACACTGAGTCAATATTAAGATGAGACGATCTTCTTTCATAGTTGGTCGCAAATAAGTTTTTAGGTGGCGCACAGTGGTCGGAGAAGCTATGTTTTACGCGAAAAATTAGAAGGGCTGTTACGATTATAATAAAAATGCATCATCGCAATATTTTTGTTATGCTAAATCCGAATATGCCATACAATTTTTAGTTTGACAGTTGAGAGCTGTCATATCAGCTGCTAATTTCTCTAAAAATAAGAAAATATTTTTTAAAATACCACTTATTAGGTTTTTAGGCACGCTAGTCACGAATTTTATGTCAATTTAAAAGTTTGACAGTCGACAGCTGTCAAACGGACTGCCAATTTTTATGAAAACCAGAGAATATTTTTAAAAACGTTACTGAAAAATAAGAAAGTGTTTTGTAAATGCTACTGATAAGGGTTTAGACACGCTAGTCGCGAATTTTACGTGAAATTAAAATCTTGAGATTTGACAACTGTCGAATGGGCTGTCAATTTCTCTAAAAATAAGTAGAATTTCGCAAGAAGTAGACATACTAGGTTCTAAGGCTCACTGATCGCGAGTTCTATATTACATTCAAACTTTTCCAGGTGAAATCTATACAATCAACTGCCATTTTTAGTTGAGTAACACAATATATTTGATAAGAAAAATTTCTGATTTATTGTATTTGATCGAACATATTTAAAATCAATTTATGATCAGATTATGAATTAAAACCAATAATTATATTTATAAATGGGAAATAGTTGGGGCCGCCTGTTATATGTTCAGCACAAACAATTATTTAAGATTTATTTTTTTATTTTATACCAAATTGGTGATTTCCAAAACTAAAGTTTTCTCATTTTTAAATAACGTTATTCAGGTTTGAATTTTTGTAAATGAGAAAAAAAAAATATAAAACCATATGGATTTAAATTTGAAATAAGCGAACTTAAGAACCTCAAAATACCGAATTTCATGAAAGTTCAGTAATTTTTTTAATTCTTGGACACCAGATTGGATTCGTTATTTTCGGTTTTTGAAAATTGACTTCAGGTTTGTCAAGACACATCTTATAAAATGCTAAATATAGAAAAATTCCATTAATCCGTAGTGTTTTATTGTACCTTATGTTATTTGGAACAACTGCTTAAGTTGGTCTAGTGTAATAAAAATGGCCGCTACTCTTTTTGGCGCGAGTATGCGCGGCTATTCTTTTCATACATCCTTAAAGGCCCCCTTACACTGCTTTTTAGTAAAGGAATGAAGATCCTACTCGGCACTACAAATTAGTTATACCTTCTTGAAAAAAATATGTCTTGAACAATAATAATCCGTGTTATTAAGACATTCAAAATTTGGCAACAAAATTTTATTATGTAATATTTCATATGAAATCATAATTTTCCATCTTTAAGAAGTAACACTAAACCAGTTATTACTGTTATCATTTAAAGTTTCCATAAAAAAATTGTTAAGAAAGCTATTAACTCATAAATGTTAGAACAAGCCACGATCGAATTCATTAAATTAAATGGTTTCAACGGCTTGCTCAGCACATATTATTAAAAATACTAAGCAGCTTTGAGTTCGCTGGACACTTCTGAATAAGAATGGCTTCACTCCAGTTAATTTATCACAGTTTAAAAATAGGCCTTTTTCGCGTAAAACATGCCTTATCCGACCACTATGCGACGCAAAGTTTCAAACGCTCTTTCATTCGCGGCAGTCGTATAAGGTAAACCAGCTATGACTCTACATTAGTACTTGATGAACATTCGGAAAAGCATCGAAGTTACAAATAAGCAAAGCTTGAAACGAATTTTGAATATTTATAACAACGATGCGTTTTCTCCAAAGTTAAACTTCACTTGTCCATATTTCTGGCACCGAATCATGTAAAATACATATGCATATTTCTCAAACAGTTCACAACAAGATAATTCATCAAAATTTGGCGTTTTGTCAGGAAAGATGCAAGCAAAATTAGACATAATATCACGGTGTTTCAGAAATCGATCTACGGTATCTTAAATGCGATTCGGTAATACTCTTCAAAATGCTTCCGAGTGATTTGAGTCTGTTGTGTTTCGTTACCTTGTATGAGCGAAACTAAATGATACCGAAACATTTGCTATTGTTTGTTTGCGTTCTCTGGCTCGTTCTCTGATGATATTTATCGAACTATTCTGGCAAATCATAACTGAATAGAGAAGCGCAGGGTATGCTAGACCAAATTAATGAAATTAAAAGAAATATATATATATACATATATATTTTTTAAACGTAGAAAAAGAAAAAAAAATGTAATAAAAAACTTGTATGTACTTAAATAAAATTTACTTAAAAAAAATATATTTTTGTAAACAAAATATAAAGGTTAAATTTAATTAAGAGAAGACAAAAATTATTTAAGATCCTAAAAATGAACTGAAAGGAAACAAATTATTTTCCTTTTTGAAATAATAAAATACATAATTTAAAAGAAAATGAAGTTAAGAAAGGAAAAATAAATAAATTAAAAATATGAAGAAATAAATAAAATAAGTGCCTATAAATTAAATGCAATTACAAATATATAATAAAAACTTATAAGACCAATTTTAATACCGGATTTCTAAAAATTTGTGTGTATGTGAAAATATATAATTCGACTTAGCCATCTTCGCAAGCGCTAATTTTTGAAGGATTAAATTTGATAACCAAATATGAAAAGAGCAGCGTTTTGCTTCAACGTAAATGCCAAATTGCCGATGAAATATCACACCAATTATTATTATGACCTTTTAATGCCAAATTACAGTGCTGTTCAGCATTTAACTAGGCCATCAATTTCCAAAAACCTTGGTTGCCATACTAACACTCGAAAATGCGATGAGCGACAAAATCGCGACCAAAATAAGCAAATGCGCCTAAATAATAAGGGATGTACATTAGAGTGGTCCAATTTTTGCATGGGGGAAAAATATCGTCAAAATTTTTTCCTTTTCATATTTCTAATAGCTATACCAACTTTAAATTGTCCACTGTAACTAATACAGGGTGCTCAATGACCTTGAAATGCGCTACTGGATCGCTGTGAAACTGGGAAAAAATATTGGTGATTTTTATAAAAAGCTACTGTTATGCCATGACAACTGAAGCTTGTGACATTTTTTTCAATAATTTAAATTTGAAAGGTTCTTAAGTTGCTTAACCAATTGTTTGATTAATATACGTACACAAAACTTGTAGAGTAAAATATGAGTATAATGAGCATCCTCTACATTTGTACTGAGAAAGTTAAAGTTTGGTACCAGCAGCTCTTTCGGCAAGGGGAAAAATTTTGGAAGGTGCACCAAACACTATCACCGAAAAATTTTTTTTGAACCAGTCTAATGCACATAGATATCGAAATCTACAAGAACAAGTAAATTAGTGATTATAGATGCGCGCAAATCGCCTGGACAAATAGTGTAGATACCTAAGCACTAAATTTTGTCTGTTGCAAGTGTAGTGTTAATTACTTGCATACCCGCAGTTTATTCACAACGAAAATGCTTAAGTTTGAAATTACTGGCATAACGATAAAATTTATAGCGAAGTACTTCTCATGCTCTAGCATTTTCCCTAAAATTTCAGGTTTCAGTAGGGTGAAACATAACTCTTTTATATTAACATTTAATTGAAGGTTATGACATTAATAGTGACGATATTTTTAATGGTAGATGGTAATGATAATGGTAATGGCCCTATCATTTATTTAGCCGAAGTGGAGAGGGAGTCCAGGTTTAGAGCTGGGATAGAGATAGAAGGGCAGGTAGGTATTACCTTGTGTTGTGTAAGCATGTATCGAGCGCAAATTAAGTGTGGCGTAAGACGTGTCTCTTTTACTATAAATTCATTGAGGGACCACATTGGAGGAGGCATGCTGTACAATAAGCGTTTGTTGTATAATTTTTGGTACACAGTTTTAAAATTTTATATGTACATTGCTTGCGTATGCCGACGAAATCGTCATTATCGATAAAAACAAGGGCTACTTCTATTCTGCCTTTTCGGGATTATTTAGTTAGAGAAGCAAAGCGAATGGGTCTGGTAGTGAACAGTCAGAGCATACGCGTCACTATTTACTACAGTTATAAGTTTATAAAAGTAGAAGATTTTTTTTTATTTGGGAAATAATAAGGAAAAAATATATTAAAAAAAAAAAATATCAAATAACCAAAATAGTTTTCCTGAAAGTGATTGGTGCAAGCTTTGCGGTAACCAGCAGATTTTAAAAAGCTGCAAGGGATGTAAAAAGTGACACTTGGGGCGATCTTAAAAGATATTCTGTAAGGCTGCGTGCCTTCCTTTCTAGCACCTTAGCCGCCAGTTTACACGCGCCAGTCCATTTTCCCCGAAATGCAATACGATTCCATTTTCCTTACTTTAATTGCTTCTACAAACAGTATAATTCCGCGACATTTTTCTATATTTTTTGTTTGTTTTTAAAACCAAACTTAATTTTGTCAATACTGAAGTATCACATATCGTCGTTTAAAGTAGAAAGCCACATATCAAGAAAATGCAAAACCGCGTATGTGAGGTTGCCTAAGTTTTATAGTAGAGAGTAAAAATGGTTTGATCTCAGAATGGTTCTCTCTTTTATAAAGCAATCGCATTTCTGGCTAGTATATTTCGGGACGAATGGATAAAGATTGAGCCAAGAGCTTGTGTGAGCAAATCCAATTTTTGGCAGCAAATGTCAGTTACGCGATTTTGCAGAACGACGATACGCGGTTTTGTACTTTAAACTACGATATGTATATGACCAGCATTAACACCAATAATAATATCACCTTTGAATTCCAATGGAGACATACTCTTGATCACAAGTGATACTTTGAACTGAGTAGGCCATTGAGAAGTAAAGTCCACTCTCGTCGTACAAAAATCACACTCTATGAGTCACTCACCATGCCTATGCTGGTATAAGGTACGGAGGCATAATAACAAACGCAATACAAATATTACATAGAAACTATTACGTAAAGTAATTCAAGGTTACATACACTGAAAAAAATTATGATTCTTTTGAGTAAGATGGATTTTTTCAGCGGATATTGCGTTCTCAAGTGTAAATATATAGGTACTCGAGAAGTAAATATATAGGTACTCTCTTATAAGAGGCATTAAAATGTAATTTTATTTCGCGATAAACCTAAATAATACTTGCCTGATTTTGGTTATTTTTAGCACATTTGTGCTGTGCAGGAACATAGGTATTTTCTTCACACAATTTTAATAGTGCGTGTCATAAATTATTGTAAGACTAGCAGGCCTCGTATGCGCGAGACTTCGCCATGCGCTGAATGTGTAGATCTTAAATAAGATGCGATTGACACCTAAACAGGGTGCAACCCTACTATAAAATAATATATAATTGCGCATCTGGAGGCCAAGCCCTTTCATTTGACACCTCATTTCTTGGAATCGAACGAACAGCCCACATTTTTAAATTTTTCGCCCAGGTCGCAACCCTCTTCGAAAAATAAAACCTTACTGCAGATCGGAAGGTCAAGTCTTTTACTTTGACAGCTCTTTTTTTTAATTGAATGAACTCCGCAAATCTAATGTCATTAACAAAAAATACCCGCGCGTATTATACATGCATAATTTTTAAATTAGTGGCAACCCCACTCAAACAAAAAATAACAAAAATATCCTTTCACTTGGTACCTTAGTTTTTGGTCCAACAAACGGTGAAGATCTTATAATTTTTAAAAAGTGGCAACCCTACTCAAAAAGCAATACATTACTGAGCATCTAAAAGCAGAGCCCTTTTATGTTATACCTTATTTCTTGTAATCTAAGGATAATAATAATTTTTTAGACAGGTGGCAACCCAAAAAATTAAAGTTTTTGTACATGCGAAGGCCAGGCCCTTTTATTAGGTATCTCATTTTGTTATCCAACGAATGGCGAAAATCTTTTAACTTTTTAATAGGTGGCAACCCTATTCCGAAAAGTAATACATTATGGCACATGTAGGCGCAGGTGGCAACCCTATTAAAATTCTAAGTAAAAAAGGTCACTCTCCTGCCGATACAGAGTATACTAGAGAAAATCTCGTCAAAAACCGTTCCGTAGTTTTCGAGATTACCGCGTACAAACAATCTCGAATTTCCTTTACACTATGTATAGAAGTTTCAACTTCAGTCCAATTCCAACTACGCAGTCCAAAATATTGTTGCGTCCAACTTGATTGCGCGTTGGATGGATGTATCGGATCTAGTTAGACCTAGTTTAGCCTAGGAAAAATAGTTTGTCCTAAGATCGGGTTTGGCCGATGTACATAAGTAAGCTTAGGCTTGCCAAATGTACGGGTCTAGGAACCTCCGTGCTTGGGGCAAAATATTCGCGCTGCGGGTTTACCATTAATTTCTTCGAGTTGCGGTTAAACACTTTGAGATTATCCGATTTACTGGAAATATGACTAACAACAACAAGTGGGTTTCTTTTTAATTTTCGTGTATGACATTTGCTATGTGATATGCATTTAAATCGCTCTGTCAGTGTCGCTTAAAATATTTTAACAATCTTGTCATTGTTGGAACTATCAAAGTGATGTTTTCCGCTTTATGAGCAAAGAATGCTACCAAAATTTTAAGCTTCCTAACATCCTACCAACGAGAAAAGAACTTACCAATTTTGGTAGGACAAACCCAAAACGGCAACTCCGCTTGCGACCAAAGTATTTTTTTCGAAAGACATTTAGCAGAGATTCTTCATTACCAAAAACTTTCAATAAACGGGAAGTAAGGAAACGATTTATGCGAAAGTAGTCAGCTATTGAAAAATATAATTTGGTTGAGTTATTTAACAATGTGACAATTAAAGTTGGTACAAAAAACTTTTTACTATAATTTATAACACGTACTGCTAAAATTTTATGAAGAAAATACCTCTGTGTTCTTGCACAGCACAAATGTGCTATAAATAACTAAAATCGGGCTAGTATTATTCAAGTTTATCGCGAAAAAAATTTACATTTCAATGCCTCGTATAAGAGAGCACCTATATATTTACTACTATTTTATGCACATTTGAGAACGTAATATCCGCTGAAAAAATCAATCTTACTCAACAGAATCATAATTTTTTTCGGTGTCTGTGACCTTGAATTACTTTACGTAATATCTTCTATGTAATATTTGTATTGCGTTTGTTGTTATAACGAGATGATGTTTTTTTTTTCTTTTTGCAACAAAGATTTAACCTATTTTTTGATCCTATTAACTAGTATGTTTTTGTTTTTATGCTGGCTATTGTTGCAGTTGTAACAGCATTTGTAGACATAAAGCATTCAGTTAACAAGCAATTTACATAACTACATGTGTTTTTCTTGTTTCATCAGTCGAGCTTGTTTTGATTGTTTTTTATTTCACAAGCTTTGGGTTAAAATGCATACAACTGCGTTTTTGCGAGCTCTTTCTTAATTGTATTGCTAACATGTTGATTAGTTTTTTTTGCAGGAATAATAAAAACCATTTACATGCAAATTTCATAAAAAATAATATAATAATATTTCATTTCATTTATTACCAATTTGGTGATATGACACCATTAATATTCGAAATAAATCCTCTTGCACAACTCTTCCTTCGCAAGAAATCTGCAAACACTAATGGCGATTTCGTTTCTACAAAAAATGTTGCCTTCTCATCGACCTCTTCTTATTGTTTGTGCGTAGAGGGCAAGGAGAGGGTTGCATTTTTCGGTAGAAACGAAACATCCCTTGTTTAGACTTTTGCAAAAAAAAAAACAAAAATACTCTTTCTTTAATTTTCTTCTCATTAACAACCTTTTTCTTTTATTTTTATTTTAATTTGTCCAACCAATTAACAATAAATCCGAACTGGCATATTGAAGATGATAAAATATGACTTCCACTTCGATAAATAATCGGAAAAAACAAGTGCAGACACCGATTGGACTGAGTGGAACGTGAGTTTTCAAGTAGCTTTGAGCGAAAATTGGTTTTCGTTTGACAGATTTTACATAGACGAAAACACAAGTTTTAGGTCGAAGTTTAAAGTGTTTCTGAAATGTACCGTTATATGAAAAGTGGGCGTAATTTTAGTACGATTTCATTAATTTTTAACGTTTTGCTTGTATGTGGCAAGCATAATAATCATACAATGGTACAAATTGGTGGAATGGTTACCGAAATACACATATGTGGTCATAAGTGGACGGTGCTACGCCCATTTTCCAAACTTTTATCGTAAACGTATTTCTTGCTAAAGAATTATTGCAAACCTCAATTTTGAATAAATTATCTTCAGTATTTACTGATTTATCGATGATTTCGTATTTCTCTAAATTACCGTTATATGGAATGTGGCCGTGGTTATTGTTCGAATTTTATAAATTTTCAGTCGTTCGGTATATTGTACCAAGGTCAACAACTGTGCGAAGTTTGGGGGAAATTGGCGCAGCGGTTACCAAGACATACACATGTAATCATAAGTAGGCGTGGCTACGCCCATTTTCCAAAAGTTTACAATATTCTTATTTTTCGTCTAAAAATCATTGTAAACAGCAATTTTGAGTGAATAAGCTTCAGTAGTTACTAAAATATCGCCGTTTTTCGTATTTCTGAAAACTACCGTTATATGGGAGATAGGCGTGGTTATTGTGCGATTCAATATCTTCTGTCCTACGTTGAAAAGAAGTATACGTACCAAGTTTCGTTAAGATATCTCAATTTTTACTTGAGTTATTGTGTGCACAGACCGACGGACGGACGGACAAAAGAAAACATTTTGGTAGGTGCCTCAAATCCTATCTTGGAAACATTTTTTTTTTTGTGACCACTCTTATGTACATACATACTAACGTATAATTTATGCTTCTAAGTCCATACATACATACATATCAACCGACCATACTACATGACGCCATTATTCTAAGCTGTTGTGTGCTGCCTCCACAGCTGACGTTGGCATTGTGATAACTTTATAGTTTTGCATGGTTAAGTGTGATTGCATGTATGTTGTCATTTTGAGAAGCTTGTTTACAATCACACGAAGACTTTAGCAATAACCGTTACGCCTAAGCTTATGATAAAATTTTAAATAATTTTGTAAGGTCACATTGTAGCATATTTGGCAGTTGGCTTGTGGGTGTGCACATGTACGCATGTTCATTCTCACATAAACTAAGCGCATATATACACACACATACATATATTTATTTATAGTACATCGTCCTGCAGAAAAAAATTATTAATTGATAACAAATAAACCACTTGAATTTAACTTTTTTGCAGGATATCTCTAAAATATTTAAGTCCTAGTTAGCTACAAAAATCTAACTTGAAACTAGTTGAAAAGTAATGCAGGAGTAATGCAGACGTAATCGGGGAGATTGTATTCTTTGAACCAGTTTCTATTTAAATATCCTCATACAAATTCTACTTTGAATACACTTTTTTTTTTGCACTTCACAAATACTTTTTCGAATTCAGGACAAAAAAAGGGAAGAAGTTGAAGTTATATCTGACGTAGTTCGTATATGGGACCCCCTACAGAAAAATATGTAAACAAATATGTAATGCTAAATAAAGTGAATTAATAAACAAGTAAAAAAAATACAATAAAAAATTTATTTGTTTGCTGGGTTAGAGCTGCTTCGGCCGTTGAGTTAAAAGCGAAATATGTAAATTTCCTTTACACTCCTACGTGTTTCGACACATTTCGCGCCTTCCTCAGGGAGTCTGTGTTTTTTTATTAGAATGGCAAACAATAAACATGAAATACAACAATTCGAATCTTACATTTAACATCTAACTCACATTTAATAATAATAACATTTATGTCACAGGAAAGAATGAAAATGTATTGTTCTTATTATTGATATTTCATGTCCAAAGGTAGTTAGTTACAAGTTAGTTGGCATGAAATGCAGAGGTAACCCTTGAGCATTTCGCGACCATCGCCATAGAAATATAGTTAGCTTTGCTCAAAGAAAATACATATAGAAAGTAGTGACCTTTAGTTCCTTCCTAATCAACTTCAAGTTAACTTAAGGTTAGATACATTTTATGCAGGACGGATTATGTAATGTAGCTAGTATGCATAAGTGAACCAACACGAAAATTCGGCAAAGATTTGTTGCTATAATGGAAGGTGACACGTAAGCAGGTGAACTGAATGAAAAAATTTTTAAAAGACATATGTACATATTGTTAGCCTTAATATAGAAAGGCCCTAACTCATATAGTCGCTGAAATGCAAAAAAGCCGTAACTGACTAAAATGTTTATTATAATGTAGGGACTTATAATTCGATAAAATGCGTCATAATCAATCAAAAAGGGAATTTTAGATTTTTACTTAGTTACAGCTTTTTGTATTTCAGCGACGATATGAGATAGGGCTTTTCTATATTAAGGGTAGCGATATGTAGGTACGTTCATATGTACGTACATACATCTATATATGTGAGTAAGATTCCATCACATGTCGGACTGTCAAAAGCAGTAAAAATGAATGAACAAGACCAGGATGCTAGCAGAAATCAACAACATTGTACGAGTAATATACTTAATACTATTGTAATATTTAATGATACAAAAGAGCGTACTATATATGAATAAATCAGAAGCGAAATCTATTAAAAGACTGTTAGTTTCACATGGCTGCTACTTAATATACCTATACAAAACGAAAATAGATGTAAAACACTAACAACTTGCTTGAAGAGGCCAAAAGCTATTTGTGTGTCAAGTTGGATAGAGATCAATAAAGCGTGCAATGAGATGCTCTTTTACGTGGAATCCCCTGCAATTCGATCTATTAGTCTTACCCCAATTTTTTCTGAAAACACTAGAACGACTACTCGAAATGTACATTCGTCAAAAGATAAAGCCCTGTAGGCTATCTAACTGCCAGCATGCATATTTTAAAGGCAACTCTTGGGACACAGCGTTCCACTTTATCGTCACCAAAATTGATAAAATTCTAGCTCTCGAAGAAATTAATTTAGGTGGTTTTCGACTATGCCTTGTGACTTGTCATTGAAGCTGTCTTCAAGAAAGTTCTACCAGAAACTATTGTCAAATCCCTCTTCCAACTATGATTTTCGCCACCTTTAATGGTTTTTATTCGAGTTCTTTTTTCAAGGCCTGCCAAACTTAAGTCTGCGATTTACAACTATTCATTAATATTTCGAATTTGATTATATTTCTAAGCATGGGCTTTTAATGCTATCTGACACCGGGCCCAGCATTGGCGGTGCCCTTGCCAATCGTTGTGATTAACTCTCGGCAAGTATTCCTTGTAGGGCTTGTTGAAGGATAATTTCGGTAGCATTGTGTCTGTGAGCTTGATGACGGGATTTTCAAAGGCTGGGTTTGCAACAATCGAGCGTACTTGAAAGTCTTCACTCCTTATGCTCATTAAATTATTGAGTCGCAAAGAGCTCCAGCAAGCCTCATTGTCAATTTGTATGGCTAGAGGTGGTAAGTTAAATCGTGATTCCCCCGCCAACCCACATTCAACGTAAGCATCACAGCGCTAATATAAGAATTCGCAACATCTGTATTTTTATAGTTTAAATGAAGACAAACGATTTCTCGGAATTGAAGGAAGTACTTAAGGTGATAGTAAAACAAGCTGCAGCTGCTGCTGCGGCAACATGACAGATGATAGTATGTAGAAATAGAATAGGAAAACAAGGGCATATCGGTAGGTACTGCTAATTTGTTAAATTCCTAGGAATTATGCTAATAGTTTCAAGCGAATTTTTATTCACTCTATTGGCTGCTGCCTTACTCTAATTTCTTAGGAATTAGGTCAATACATTTTTAAAATTTTTTACTTGAACGTATCTGATTGGCTGCTGCCTTTATATTCTATGTTTGTATTAGGATTAAGAATTTCTGTAAAAGGTTGGAGAGTATTTTGAAATAGAATATAGGGCAGATCTTCTCCAGTACTCAAGAAATAAAGTTGTTCTTTATTTAACTCTGTCGCAGTAAATAAAGATAATAACGTAAACGAAGTCTGTCGCCGTAACCGAGTGGAGCAAGAAACCAAGTGGTATACCTGTGATTATTCCCAGTACTTTGGTTGGGCAGGTACGGACGACTCTGGTAATGCTTGACATTTGGCAACAGCTATGATAGGTGATCTCCAGTTAAGGCTTTTGTTAAAGGTTATCCCTAAACACTTCGCCTTTCGCGATAACTCAATTTCCCAAATCCACGGCGGGGTTAAGACAAATCGATTTTCCTTCTTTTGGGGAAGATGACGATGGTGGAATTTAAATTTCTCAGTTTTAAGGCTGCCTGCAATCTAGAGGTAATATTGTTTGCATTAGACATACAGTGACTCAAACAAGTAACCACGTGTTTTTTTTTAATATTCATAATGTTTTTCGAGCAATTTTTTTTTGTTATCTTTCTATAAAAATATTGCTTTTGCGGTTTCTTTTATATAACAAGGGCAATTTACAAAAGCTGGCGTTGTTTTTTTTTTAATTTGTTGCGAACGGTATACCGCATTTTATTTCATAAGAAATTCATGCTTATATGGGAAAAAGTGCAAAAATTCCGTAAAAAAAAATTCTCAAAAGTCAACGGCATTTTTTAGCCGGTTTAAAATTGCACTTCATTAGACTAAAATTGTACGGGCTATAAAACTGCTTACCCAAAAATGTTCTAAAGACTCAGATTAAATAATTAAAATTTTGATGAAGATTTGTTGAATTTTTTTTAAATTTTTTATAAAGTTTGAAACTGCGATTTGTATGGCTTTGCTTAAAGCTTGAACAATATTTTTATAGAAAAATTACAAAAAAAATTTAACTCGAAAAACATCATGAATATTTAAATCACTGTATCTTCTTACCGTGTCCGAGGTTTTTCGGTAATAATAATCTCATTTTACTAAGTTTAAAAAATGTATGTACCAAATCTTAAAGTTATGATTAGTGTACCAAACTGGAAAAAACTTACCCAAAATACTATATTTCGGTCCAAATGGCAACTGTGAGTATATGGACGAAATCAAACAGGAGCCAAACTGTATCACAATGGGCCACGTGTGTTATCATTTCTGATCTGGACAAGAACAACCTAACCTAACCTACTGAAGTGCGCGTATTTAATTTGAATCGGGCGGTGACACGCCCCTTTTCCAAATACATTTAAAATAATCTAATTTCTTCTTGAAACCTTAATCCAATTACAAGATATTTAATGGAAGTTACAGTCGTGTCTTGCTCACTTAGAGGAAACAAATCTATGCTTTCGAATTTGCTCTACATACATAGCTCGCGAACAGTGTCTGTTCTTCTATAAATTATTCAAAATATTCGACTGATTTATTTAACGCCAATTGAATACCTTTAAATGCTCACCCAAATACTCGGTTCGTAGTGCTATTGAGCTACTGAAATGTAAAAAAGCTAAGAAGTATATAGTCGGCAACAACAACAAAGAAAGGAGGAAAGAAGAAAGTAAAAAAATTTGCATTGCTTAAAATGGCGAGCACCGCAAAGTTCTATTAAAATTAGTCCTTGCTGGCGTACTCAGCTGGAGTATTGGTGCAACGCAGTTTGCCTAAGGCATGAGTTTTCAACAAAAAATTAAATAATAATTTATGACTTGTGGCTGCGTAGGAAGTGCGTGTGGTAGTGCGGCGGGTGGCGGACGGTGGCGGAGGGTGTTAGAGCGCCAAGAATGAGCTAGAAATGCTTTTGTATTTGTAGCATACGAGTATGTATGTATGTATATCAAAAAAAGTAGCCTGGGGTAATGTAGGCAATTTTCAAAAGCTTTGCCTTCGCTTTTTTCACTTTGCGGCACTTGAGGTGGTAAAATTTGCTGCTTAGAGTAGACTACAGGAAATGGCTTCAGTTAGGGTAAATAACAATTCAGTAGCATTTAAGATACTTTATCTTCTTCTTCAGTTGCGCTTATTACTTTTTCCATACAACTTTTTTTTTGTGTCATTACTTAACAACGCAATCACTTTCAATGCGGTTTTCATTGCCACCTCCTTACATCTACTCAATTTTAAACCAAAGCTCCAGTAGCTAAAAATCACAGCAACAACTCCGATACTCCAATGGGTACTTTGTGCTGCTTGATTTTATTGTTTCTACACCAAAGTCTTTTGCCTCAGCAGCATTTTGTGTTTATTTTGCAGTAATTTTTTATTGTGGCATATTTTGCTAACTTCCTTCCCTTTTTCTTTCCTTCCGTTCTTTGCATTTTGTTAGGTTTGTAGGTATGTAAGTGTGTCTTATTGTTTATTTTTTACAAAAAAATTAGAACGATTTAAAAACATGAACGTACATACACACATACTTACAGATTGCTTATGAATGACTTTTTAAATGGTATGGGGAACGAATTTTTTTTGATGAAAAAATGTATACCATTTGCTTTTTTTTATTTCTTCAATATAAAGCATCGGCTCTCATTTTTAAATGATATTGCTTGTCACCTGTATTTTTTAGTTATCTTGAAGAATTTTCAATTAAAATACAGTTCATTCTATAACAAGACCCATATAAAACTTTGTAGAAAATTAAAAAATGCAACAAATTGTCAACCTTTTAAATTCCTTTCTCAGAATAACTAGATTTTTTTGCGTATACAGTTTTATAGCCCATTCAATTTTAGTGCAATAATCTGCAAGTTTCAAGTAGCTTTTTAGATTAGTAGATTTTTTAGAATTTTTTTCGCCGAAGGTATTGAGGGTTTCTCCATATAAAAATAAATTGTGTTTTTATATAAGCAAATGCGAAAAAAAATAAATTAAAGAAATCTACGGTAATTTTAAGCTACCAGAATCTTGCACATTACTGCACTACAATTGAATAGGTTATAAAACTGTATACTCAAAACAATTTGGACGAAAATTTGTTGCCTTTTTTAAATTTTCTATAAAGTTCTAAGCTAGGGTGTATTTGGGTTTTGTTAGAGAATGAACTGTATTTCAATTGAAAATTCTTAAAACTAAATAAATAAACATAAGTGGCAGAAAAATATCACTTTGAAATGGGGGTGTTATTACACGACGAATTGAGAACATCCATATTTCTTTAACGATACAAAAAATATGAGTATTCCTAATAAATTGAAAATTCAATTTTCTTTAAATTTTTTCCAATAAATTTTTTTTTTAAAAAACTTATTTTTGTTTAAATAGCCCTAACCGCGACATCTTTTTTTAAATTTTCTTTTTGATGCAGAAATGCATCAGATGCCCTAGGAATATTTCTGCATCAAAAAGAAAATTTTGAAAAAAGTGTCGTTAGTTTGGCGGTTAGGGCTCGGCATGTTGTTTTGTTAAAATTATTTGTATTAAGAAATATTCTTTCTCAAAAAAATTTGGTTTTGAAATAATTTTTTTTTTCTAAAAATTACTTCTCTTTTCAAACATTTTTGCTTTAGTTTTTTTATAAACATATTTTTTTTGTATGGAAAAATGGTTTTTAAAAATTACGCCCTTATTTTTTCTCTAAAAATTCATAATTTTTTCAAAATAATTTTTTCTAAGAAGTGTTTTCTAATGCTTGACAAATTTTTCAAGTTTTCTAAACAAATGTGTATTTCTATGTAAAAAAAAAAAATTTGAACAAAATCCTTTGGGCAAAATATTCCTTTTAGTTCTGAAAGCGTTAAAGTGTACGTGGCTGCAGTGGCAGCACAACCAAAACTAAGGTGGTAACCAGTTCTTTTGCTATTCTGGGTGTCGGTATCAAAAAGTAACTGTATGCGCTCATCGTCCCTCTAGGCAATGGGCTCTGACCGATACCTTTAAGAGCCCGGAACACATTATGGCAGTCGCTAATTTTGAAGTCTTATCACTTAATGATGACGAGGAGGGTAAAGCCACATTGTCCTCAATCTCAGCACTGAGCAAATTGGACAGCAGATATAAAATATTCGGTCTTGAAAAAGATGAGACGGCGGAAACATTTTGCGCATCTGCTAATCTATGATTAGATGAAAGTTAAAAACAGACATTCTAATGACAATCGTAATACATTTTTCGTCTTCTTGATGGGCGGCTAATTTGCGCACATTCATTATTTCTCGACTGTTCAGTAAAGAGTATCCCCTATTCTAAATGTTAATACATACATAAGGCTTGCAAAATCAAATCAGCCTTGATTTTATGTCCTCCAAAACAAGGTCAGTCTCTAAATTAAGCGCAAAGCAGAGTCCTTGGAGAGAAAGAAGTCTTAGGCGGCTCTAAATAGCCATAGTGCAGTCATTAAAGTTCGTAGTAGAGCTATGCTTGATCTGTGAAATAACAGCTATAGCTTCTATTATTTGAGAAAGAGTGTAACCTTTTATTTTTTACGCAAAAACGGTTTTACGTTTTTGGTGAGAAATTCTTAAAGTTTGCAACTATGATTTCCAAGTACCACGATTGATTTCGAGATTTCAGCTGGAAAAATTCCGCGTACGTAATGACTTTGGAACAATGTAAGCAGTTAAGTGAAAACGGGCGTGGCATATTCAGTAAGACTTTCGCTTAGGCTTTTTTATAATCAAACATCTACGCTTGCACTTGATTTCTTTAGTTCATGCGTTTAACGTGCGATTTCAGCTATGCCAATGGAAACTGTATCCTTCGGTTAGATTGCTTTCGAATTCTTCAAAGTCAAAAGAAGAAAGTAAGAAACGAAAAACACCCAACAACAATAAGCACAGAAATGGTAAATGCCTGCAATTTCACTGTTAACTATCTACATATACAGCAGCTGGCTCGTTTCGCGTTTACCTTCATTTTTTTTTTGACTGTATCCACTAACATCCTTACTCTAGCTGCTGCTCGTCCATTCTTCATTCAGCGCACTCGCACAATTTATTGCCCTTCAGCTATGTTGCCGTATTGTAGTACGAGTATCTAACGCTGTTATTGCTTTGATTGTGCATTCGGCATTGTCTGCGCGTCTAGCGGCCTGCCTGCCTGCTGTCAGTCTACGCATTATTCTGGCCGTTCGTCCTACATTTCAGCGCTTCCTCGTAGCCATTTGCTAACTTTTCACTTCCGTTTCCACAGTTAACCGCTTTTATTTTCTGAGCACGCAAGACGAGAAATCGATAGCTATGAGCTACATAAAGATGAGGCAACAACGTGCTCCGTGGATTGGATTGTATACGTATTTACATTAGTGTTCGATTCAGTAGAACATACGTAGAACTTAGAGTGGTAGAGTGTCATTCAGATGCTGACATATACATTACGCGGAGAGAGGAATTGGTAGCATTTATTGAAGGAAACGATTATGCAGGTACCTATTCATAGATTCAGTTTGTGCATTTCTATATTCAGAACTTATAGCCGACAGGTGTTATGAAGTGGTTACTATTCATTTGGACATTAATGGCACCTACATATTTGTATATACATATATACGAATGCAGAACAGACAGCACTCAGTGGTCTGAGAATGGCAGAAAGTCCCACTATGTGCTTGACTAAACTCTAGACATCTGCGCCCATGCCATGGCGGAAGAGAAGGAGGAGGCGTCCAAGAATATTTTTTATGAGCGCTTGGAGCGCACATATGAGCGCTGCCTTCGCCATGATATCAAAACCGTGCTTGGACAGGGTAGGCAAGGAGTGGATTTATGGAACCATTGTCGGAAAATTCAGCCTCCACGACGAAACGTCAGACAACGGACTGAGGCTGATCGACTTCGTCCGGACCCGAAACCTGGTAATATGCAGTACTAGGTTAAAGCATAAAAAGATCCATCAAGCTACGTGGTTGTCTACAGATCGAAAAACGAGAAACCAACAAAACGACATATGCGAGCAGGGGAACCACATCTCTCGCTCATTAAGTACCACCGACGAAGAAGTAGTCGGATTTCAGCGAGCCCGAAACTGGTACGATGAGGTGTGTTAGGAAGCTGCGAAGAAAAAAGATGCCGTCTACAGGGCCCCGCTGCGATCGAGTGCAACGCGCGCTATGTGGGACCGCTATACTAACTAACTAACTAAAGAGGGAAGCGAGACGTATTTGCCGCAATAAGAAGAGAGAGGCCGAAATACATGAGTGTGAATAGCTTGAAATGCTGGCCGACAGAGAGTTAGGCTACTTACGGAAGGTTTCAAGACCAGGGCGTACTCCTGTAAGAATAGCAATGGCGACCTAGTTACCGATGTTCAGAACGTACTTAAATTATGTAGGGAACACTTTTCCACGCTACTAAATGGTAGGAGCACGGAAATTTGTGTAGAAGAAGAACCCCAGCCCCCAGTCGATGATGACCGAGTCGATGATCCACCGCCTAACTATGAAGAGGTACTACTAGCAATAACGCGGCTGAAAAACAACAAATCTGCTGCAGCTGATAGCCTGTCAGCTAAGCTATTCAAGTACGGTGGCGAGGAGTTGATGAGGTGCATACATCAACCCTTATGCAGAAAACGCAAAGATGAACGCATGCCCGACGACTGGAATTTAAGTGTGCTCTTCCCAATCCACAAGAAAGGCGACTCCGCCATTCGCGCCAACTACGGCGGGGTCAGCCTTCTAGGCATAGGTTAACAGGTCTATTAAGGGTACTTTGGACATTGTTCACCAGCTCATTATTATTTTTCTGAAAAAATTTTGGGCGTTTTTCTACGGACCAGCATCTCAAGCTCTACGCACTCAAGTATTTCTGCCACTGTCTTCCTTTTTTTTGTAATACGTCGCTTCTGTCTTCTCAATTCTCGACAACGCTCTCGCACAGCTCGAATTGCGCCCGATGGTAGCGTACCAGTGTAGGAAGCGTCTTACTCTCCTGAAGCGACTGGATATTCCTCATCCTACCAACTAATAGTGTTTGCAAGTTCGCTAAAATATGACTGACGCCTATGCGGTATGTAGAGAGCGAGAATCATGGTAGGGATTGATGTGTTGAACAATGATATCAGAGAGCCGCATTGAGAGCTGAGTGCTGTTGCTGTAATAGCATGCAAATTCACCAAAGAGTTTTTGAGGAGCGATGCTAGTGACAGTACTTGGCCAGATATGCATATAGGTCGTTCCGGTTACCTAGATGCGACTGTCGGGGTAACGAGAGCTGAGTGTTGAATCTGTTGGCTTCCGAGTTTTCCTTGTCTATTAAGATGACGAGCTTTACTATATAGAGCCGATTACGTACAAATATTGGCTGCTCGTACTACCTATGTATATATGTTTAGAACACTAGAAACGTTACTTTCGCCTATCACAGCAAGATCGATATGGTTTTGCGTTTTTCGATCTGGTGGCATCAACGTTTTGCTACTGAATCTTTGTATGCTTTTCTTAGGCTCCAATGTAGTCGATCAGCAGTAGTGGAGGTTTAGTCGCGTGAGCTAAATTTTTAACTGGAAGACCAAAAGTACTCCCTTTGCCTATCCAGGCATTAAAGTCACCAAACATGATTTTTGTATCGCGGCGTTTTTATTTTTTTTCTCTGACATCAGGATTTATTTTAAAGGACTTTGTTATTTCAAAGATATGATTAATACCAAAAACTATTTAAAAAATTCAATGCAATGTAGAACCAAAATATGGGTACGAAATGCAAGAGGAAATTTCCTTAGAATTTAAAAAATTAAACATTTTTGGATTCACAAGGACTAATAGGTAATTTTTTAAGCTAATAAAGTTAGAAGGACGAAATTCGAGGATGTTATCGAGTTTATATAAGTCCTTAACATATAATTTTTCAAAAACAACTATTGCGAAATTTCAAGGATACAATTTTAAAAGAACATTTTCAATACTTACCAGTCCTTTTGCACCAAAAGCTTGAATCTTGATACCCACACTTCTCCTCTAAGCACATTTCTGTGAATTTTTTAATAATTTTTGAATTACTGACGTCAGAGTGAAAAACTAAAAACCCAATCTTTCTAAAAATTTTAAATTTTAAAGTTTTCAGTTTTCCATGGCAAAACCGCGGCTTACAAGTAGCAAAAAACTTAAGACTTCCAATACATATTTGTGAATATTTGATTGCAAACATTATTCTCTCTTGGCGAACTTAAAATATCATCACGCCTTTGTAACGCAAACTTGCAAGTTGTAAAGTTTACGCCGCGTAAGCAAAAACTTGTACTCTCTTTTCCCCAACTAAGTGTATATTTTTAAGTCAATTATGACACCCACATTAAATTTTCACTTAATCGGCTAAACGCAACACAGCATTAAATTAACTCTAACAATTCAACAAAATGAAGCTGACGCAGGATGTCTTAATGCCTCCTGAGGTCGCTCTGAATTTTACTTATCCCTACTGCCTAACTCAAGCACATACATACAAACATTTACGCATACATACTTAAATATGTATTTAATATAATAAATATTAAGATAGTAACTTTTGTTGTGGTACTCACTTTCAGTGCTCCAAGCAGCTTCACAATTCTGCCATGGCAGCACACGACGAAACGAAGCGCACATATAGAATATTGTCCAGGCAATAATCAAATTATAGTAGAGCATTACAATGGCCGAGACGATAACCATGCCAGCGCCGAGACCACGAAATAGTGGACAAAAGCGACGATAGATTGCTATTGGACCCAATGCGGCATACTGACCGAATGAAAGTTCCATGAACATGAGCGGCAAGCCGGCGATAATTAACATTATTGTAAAGGGTATGAGGAAGGCGCCTGTAAAAAGAGCAATTGGCAAAAAAACACACCACAGAGAATTCTACATAAAAAGTCCCAATTCACTGTCATCTTCACGCATCATACTTACCGCCGCCATTGTTGTAGCACAGATAGGGAAAGCGCCACACATTGCCCAGTCCCACCGAGTAGCCGAGCAGTGAGAGTAGAAAATCAAAGCGTCCCGTCCAATTGCCACGCTCCGGCTCGCTGGGCTCACCTGTGTCGAGTGCAATGAGTGCAGCACCCGAATCGCCACCGCCAATGGCTACCTTCGAAGCAGGTGTGGTGGGCGTATTTGGTGGATAGTTGATTGCATCGATGGGATCACGCCCGCCACCTGGTGGACCATCGGGCCCATCACCACCAATGCTAATGCTGATAGCTTTGCTGTGTGCGCTGCTGCCGCCGCTAGCGGGTGTGGTGCTTGTTGCAGCTGCTGTGGCCGGGGCGCTGCTGCTGTTCGGCATTTTGGCGCTGGCGGGTAGTTCAACGGTGGTGAAGCGATCCTCATTTTGCTGGAAGTGGGAAGAGGAATTAAAATTTAACTGTGATTGTAATTGCATGTAAAGGGCATTTACATGTCATATATGAGCAAATCTCAAGAGTTGTTTTTGTTTTAGTGTGTTTAGTGTTTAGTATTTTAGTTTTGGCTATTTTTCCTTAGTTTATTTAATGTTTATTATTTTCCTATGAAAATATAGCTGAATACAAAACAAACACCATATAAATCCAAACTTCAAACTTTGTGCAAAATTATGAAAAATCTTCGTTATGCTATGCAGTTTTTTGGTCTATTAAATTTTAACATATGGTGCAAATTTGAAATAGCTAGGACCTACCGTTGATTTTTTGCATTTTTTGTAGGTCGGTGTTACGCATTTTTTCCATAAAAAGTGTATTCCACCATTTTTTATCTGGGGAAAAAATGCGGAACTCCGTCAACAAAAAAATTGCCAAAAATCAACGGCATGTGTTGGTGACTTCAAATTTGCACTTTATTATACTAAAATTTGAAATCTTTAAAGTTCAAAAATTTTGATGAAAATTTGCAGAATTTTCATAATGTTTGCACAAAGTGTGAAATTTGGATTTAAATGGCGTTTTTAAGCTACACTTTTATTAAACAAATAATAACTATATAAACTGAAGAAAAATAGCCAAAACATTCTCCGCCTGTTTGCTAGCTCAACCGGCTAAATCTTGCCGTAAAATGGCTAAACTGGCAACACTGCTAGTAAAATGTGCGTGGGTGTGCTAGCTTCAAAAGTACCAACACCCATTTAGTACTTTAACCAACCATGTCAGCTGTTTTACGCCTAAAAGCAGATTTAATTTTTATTTATTCATGCATGTATTTATGTACATATATCGTCGGCCTTATGCCAGAAGCATGAATGTGCAAGTTTACCAGTTTTGAGTTATTGCGTTGACTTGATTAACCGCTGGGTGTTCTATGTTATACCAAAACCCAGAATACCATGCGCACACGGAAACCACAAAATTTTACAATTTCAATTGCATAAATGTAGAGTTAAGTCTCGTAAAAAAACGTCCAAACTTGATTTCCGAAAATTTTCATTTTTACACATTCATTTTTCTGTTAGCAACGTTTCTCATATAAGTAGTTTTAATACTTATTTTGAATAATGTTGAAGTATGCTTAACAACTATGCAAATGCACAACCGTCACTGCCACATAACTCATAGCAAATACATATGTATGTACAGCTCGCGTATTCTATTTATGCGCATACATAAGTATTTTCTTACGTACGGAACATGTGAAAATATTTATGTGCAATATATTTAGAAAAAAAAACATACATTTCAAGTGGTAAAATTCACTCGTTGATTCGCTGAGTCGGAAGTTGATGAGTAGATTTTGCTGAAAAGTTACCGATTCGTTGAGGTGATGTTGCTGAATTAGCAAGCAAGCTTATTTCCCCCTTTCCTAAAATTTTTTTTCTTGATTTTCCTCTGCAATTTGTGGCGTATTTTATTTGCTTATTTTGCATACCTTTGAAGTGCTCGCTTAAAGAAGTAAAATATTGATTAATGAACTCAGATAAATATTTACTGCTGGGAGGGTAGCTAAGTGCTAGCAAAAGTTTTGAATTGACTGACTTGCATTTAATTGTTAAATTGTGCGGAATTCATAAGCAGACGAATTTTTAAAGTAGGCTGGGAATTACGAGTATTATACAAAATGAGGTAGTAGACGAAGATCGATTCCGCTAGTAGTGATTTGATGGACAGTAATGCATTTGGTTTAATTAGCACTGACTTGTCAACTATTTAGTTCTTTTAATTGAAGGCGAAACTGGTGAGCGAATAATTTAGCACAAAATATATTGTTTAAGCAAGTTTCCCACTTTTTATATTTGATAAGATGCAGGATTAAGAAGAATTTTTGCCGAAGGCATCTAAAAGTATGCTAAAATGGTTGCGTAAACAACCCGTGCTATTTACTTCTGAAATAAGTCGTTTACATGCATGCACTTCTCAAATGGCGTATGATGTAACTTTTTAAAGTAGAACGCTCTTACCTATAACCCGCTGAGGCAGGCATACATATTTCCGTGGCGAAGAGGCTTAGTTAAATCCTATGTGGCTTAGGTCCAAGCTGATATGCAGATATGTTTGTAGATGATGACAAAAAACTGTCATCTCCAAATCCAGGGTGCAACACAACTCTGTGCGATTATACACTTTGCAGCCAGGAGGACAATCCGCTGTATTCGAACAGCCCCTTCTCAACACAGAATCTCTTTGTGCAGTAGCGGTGACCTAATCTACCGCGGCCGATGACTGAGTTCCCGCTTGGCAGCAAAAACAATAACCAAACAACAGCTGCAAAAACGAGTTGTCACACAAATTTCGTCGGTCAAAGAGTTTTCCATGTTTATTGCGCACTTGCGAGGACTATTGAGCTTGCACTTCTAGGCGCAAAAAAACTTTCTACCATACAGAGCAAGGCAACCGCATCCGATTATCGAAACCTAGATCCGGCGGATCGTCGTCCAGACATTGCCTTAGACCCAGGTCTCGAGAGCATACATAGATACAAAAGCTCGATCACGAAGCATTTTTGATGCGAAGAGTCGACACTAACACCGTCTGGAAGACCAGCGTGGCTAGATGATCACGGAAGGCATGGGTTGAGTAGTGCGGTAGATAAATAAATAGAATTTCCGCTACTTAAAATCACTACGCTACGGCAAATCACCCGAAATAGCTCACTTAAAAACAATCATTGAGCTGGAGTTCGCAAAACGAAGGCGTGGGTGACAGGACGAGCGTCATCGAACAGATGAAGTTACCCAGACCAAACGAGAGAGACAGCATTGGAGTGGGCGACCATATTGCCCGCCGACGATCGGAGAAATGGAAAAACACGAGAGCAGAGAACCGCGTTCACTGTAAAGTGGAGAAGTAGTCAGCCAGCACTTTGGCACAGAGAGCAACAGGCTAAATCCAAATCTGGGGGTCCGCATAAAAGAGTGAAGTCCACCTTAGGTCAGGAATGCTTCTTGTAGATTGCAAGAAGGAGAGGGTGGTTACGGAGTGTACAAGCGTAGCAAGCATGCTTGAGAGGTGGCCAGAAGCTGAAATGCAGATCCATAACATGCCGATCTTCCAGGCAAGGGGTATAGACAAGTCTCCAAAGTAGAAACGCAGATCTGAACATCCCCAGGTAGGGAATCATCAACAACTCTAGCGAAATCACCGCTGGGCATTGTTGGGCGGAAAAAATTCAGTCTTCGAAAAAATTCCAGGCATTCAAGTAACACCATTCATGTGTGCCAACAACGCAGGGGCTGACGAAGGAGCTAGATATGCACAAGCTTATAGTTTTTATTGTAGTATTATTACCCAGTCGTTAGCAGGTCATTAAATTCTTTGGGCTCTATTTTCTCAGGTTGAAAAGGTGGGAGCTGTCCAAGCATGCATTTTTTGTAGCCTTAAATTCAACTTTATTAAAAATTTTATAGATTTTCTAGGGCAAACCGTAGATCAATAGGCTTAAATTGATGAAAAATCGAATGCCAATTCTCGAATTTTTTTGATCGATTCACGGATCGAATCGGAACTAATAAATGGACAAAAAATCGAATCGGAAGGGCTCGATTAATCGATCTCCGATTTAATCAATTTAAAAACGTCATCTCTACTCTGTAGGCGACCTACACTCAATTCATTTAAAAATTAATCTAATTCATTGAATTAGCGCACACTACGTTTATGTAATCGCGGTACTGCTTGGACGCCTCAGCTCCAGGGCTGCCAACTGTACTTAGCTATGAAGTGCCATATTGAGGATAAAAAAGTGCTGAAATGTGCCAAATAGAAAAATAAAAGTGCCAAAAAAGGTATCATTATTTTTAATTCTTCCCAATTAGTATTAAAATTAGAAATGCATTCCTAAAACAAAAGTCCAATGCCAAAGTAAGACAAGCCAGTTGTATACACTATAGAAATTACAAAATTTTGGTTGAGAAAAAGAAGTATACGCAAAGGATTTCACAAACATGTATTGAAATTAGTATTGGGCAGTACTCCAAAGTACTCAGTACTCAAAATAGAACTCAAAAGTACTCTGAGTTAAAAACCCAAAAGTACTCAGTACTCACAAAAGAACACTAAAGTACTCAGAACTTGAAAGAGCTCGGAAGTAGTCAGTACTCAAAAATACTCATTCAGAAATGATTGTACTTAATTTGAACTTACGGGTATGTAGTTTTCAAGTGCAATAATTTTATCCAGTAAAGTTAGCCATTCATTTGACGTAATTTGGGATTAATATTTTAATTTGGATAAAGTGCTGTCAGCTGGTGAGATTTCTACACTAAGCACTGAAATGTTATCCACATGTGTATATTAAAAAAAAGTACTTAGTACTCTCAAAAATACCCGATCCTCAAAAGTATCGATACTAAAGAACTCGATCCTCAAAAGTACTCGACACTTCCCAACACTAATTGAAATACATATCACAATTTTCCACAAAGTGCCAAAATTGAAAAATTGAGTGCCATTTGAGCCAAGTTGGCAGCCCAGCTGGGCTCTAGTCCTTATTCGTTATCCCTTTATCGCGCTCAGCATTTCCTATTACATACTTCAAAATTATGACATAAGTACTTGTTATATACAAAATTTTGTGGAACATAATTAATCTGAATCTCACTAACATTCAGCTGTCTACTTACATAATACAATATCGCGAATGCAATAAGGCATATCCATTGTTTCACACTTAGCCATGAATATCCAAATAAAAGGCACCATAGAGCCGATAATTAAGTTTATTATATTACCAGGCGGCTAATATCGTGCGCACAAAAACACACACATACACCTAAACTAACTACTATCTATACGTTGGCTATCCCTGCCTGCACGCTAATGCATACAAAATATCGAATTGTGTGCACAATGGCATGCCGTCATGTTTATTAGAATGGAAGCGAGCGAATGGAATACATAGAATAGGATGAAATAGTAATTACATAGTACATGCACGCCACGTCAAGCGGCCCAGAGCACTGATTTCGTTTAGCTGCCATTACATTTGACCTTTGAAAAATTACGTGAAGTCGATTATAGAAAACTTTACACCCAAATCAAGATACGTGGGAGTGTGAATTTGCAACGATATGCAAATGCAAATGCACTGCACGGGCGGTGGTGGGCGTGTGCCAGCATATGCGACTTGTCGTGTTTGTGGAAGTGTTTGTTTAAAAACTATTCTATATATTTCTGCAATAAATCAAAAAAAAAAAAACGTTCGAATATTTCCCTTCAAATTTCTTAATTATTGACAGATGACGGCAATCAACACTCAATTGAGCAACACATCAGCGCATCGGCGATATATGCTCGTGGGAGTAGTGCAGCAGTGCAGTGTACAGTAAGTGCAACTGCTGCCATTGCGCACAAAAATGCATAAACAATGATGTAGCGAAATTAATGAATGAATTGCTTATATGCGCACTCTATGACATAGACGAATGAATATGAATCAATGAATCAATGATTAAAGTATTTTAGCGCTGGGCGTATGAGGGGCAACAACAACTGTCAACACATAATCCCCACGGGCGTTGAGAAAAGAGAAATTAAATAAACAAACTGTTGCAACAATGTTATTTATGCAATGATAGAGCGAAAATGTGTTAAAGAGGAAAATTACTAAAATATTTGTGTTGAATTTCGATAAAAATAAATGGCATTACATATACCATAGGTATGAAAATGAAATTATTGTATGTGTTGCAAAAAAAATATTATCTGGACTATTTTTGTACAGAGGCAGGGGTGTGTACTCCTCAGAATTTTCGAAATCAATTCATAACTCCTATATGTATGTTTTAGAGCTCACCAGAAGATTTATAATTTTTATTTTTATTGATTTAGATTGCTTCTTACCAGTTAAAGTCTGAAAAAATGAGTTCATTGAGCTAGTTCAATGATGAGATTTAAATTTGAAAGAAAAATTTTCGTATTATATAAATGAACTGCTCATAGTAAAACCTCTGACATAATGGGATTGTCTAAAGTAATTTTGCGAGGCAATTCTGATTTTTCTTTCTTTTTTTTGTTAGATTCGGCAATAACTTTTTTTTAAATGGTTATACTGGAATAATCAAATTACTTTATTAGCAAAAGCTTAATGATTTTTAGAGCGCTTTAGTTTACTCATAGTAGGGTGGTAGGAACTAGTGTCCGGCCGAAGGTTCGGCGTGGTTTCGGTATTCGGGCTATTCGGCTGATTTTTTATCTTCGGCTGGCACTGCTATAGAGAATACAGAAGGGCGCTGTCTACGTAGACAGTCACTGGCTTTGAAATCAGTATGCACAAGAATAATGAAGCAGGGAATCAGGAAAGCCAATTCGTGGGTAATTCCCCGATTTGCGGGGAATTTCAGTTTGCGTGAACGGACCGTTTTTGTGGGGAACTTCGGTTTACATGGGGAACCGGGGGATGAACTGGTTTTTTTGCGAGAAATTAGATGTGACTAATTATTTTCTTTATTGCTTCACTAATTTCATAATGAGTTAAAAAAGTGGCATAAGAAATACAACTGCAACTAAAAGTACTTATTTTGCAACCCTTCCAATTATGCAAATAACCGTTGATTTTTTAGAACTATCTTTGTCGCATTTGCTTTCCTATAGTGAATGAAACAATTTATTTTAATATGGAAGAAAACCGCTACCAACACCAAACAAAATTCTAAAACGAAAATTTTTAGCCACTTGAAACTTGCACGTTATTATACTAGAACTGAGTGTGCTACAATACTGCATACCCAAAATCTTTCTAGGGAATCGAATTAAAAAAGCTCGAAATTACCAAAAGAATTATCAAAATACAAACATTTTTTTTTTTAATAAGGAGATATCTATGGGTGGAGAATTTTACGAAATTTCGGGCAAAATCGGGGAATTTAATAATCGAAATCGGGGAATTCTCAAAAATGAGTTGGCTACCCTGCCGGGAATAGTAATAAATTGTCGGTACTCGTTGGGGCCTACTGCAAAAAGATCATTAAGTTTGTTTGATAAGATATTCACATTCACTCTTCCAATACCACCTTACCATTTAAAAGGAAAAGGAAACTATTTATCTTACACTTTATTCATTATCACTTCAGCCATAAATACTTGATTGTTATAAATAGATGACAAAAGGCAATCATACAATCTTCTTAGCAGCTTTGACAAAAGCTTAAATATTTTATTTCCTACATACAAAAATGTATGTGCGCACTAATCCTGAATGGCACTGATGCTAACAGTGACCTTTAACCCCATTACAATTTATTATACATATGTATGTATGTACAATTGAAAGAATTTAATTACTTGCAAAGAATAATTAAGATAAGAAAAACGGAAATCCGAATGCTTGAACTTGAATGAACATTAAACAAAAGAATTAACAAGTATGTATGAATGTATGTATGTAAGTGCTGCACTATGATGGAGGCTGACAAGGTAAAAGAGCAAAACAAACAAATAATTCAAGGTAAACAACCTTGACGTAGAGACGGAGGTCAAGTAGATTTTCGGTGGGATATTTACTAGTGGGTGGGTGGTGAGCACAAATAATAAAGTGTGTGTGAACAAGTGTGTGTGGCATGAGACTTAGCTAGCAACTAGTATAGTTGTGTATGTTTAGAATTGAAAGTTGTTCAAGACAATAGAGGGGTGGTGGCGTTGCTTTGCTATTAGCAATGAAGGCAGAGCCTAACAAATCCTTGTTCAGTTTAGTTGAACAGTGTTAGTGATAGAACACAGAAGGCAACAACACAAGCCGGGTGCAAAAATTTAACAACAACAAACAATAATGTTAAGGGCAAGTGTGTGCGGCCAACTATCAGTGCCAGCAGCGCAGGAGCAGCCATGTTGCTTTTGGCTATCAAATTGGTAACATTTGTCGTTGACACTTTGAAGGCGTGAATGACAAAAAACGAGAGAGAAACAAAAACTACAATTATGTTATGTACATACATATACAAAAATCAGCATCCTTTCACACTTCTCGCACACACTTTTCCGCTGAGGGTGCACTAATTTTCAAAGCCATTGCGATGAGAAGGCGGCTCGGGAGAGAGAGAATGGCAAAGCACAATAACAGCAATTTGGCAGGCAGCCAACAATCCATGACTATGACTAAATGCCAAAAAGCGTCATGGCCTAAATATGTAAGCACGTACTTACCAAATACATTGGGGTAGCCCTTAAAATATCAACATTATGGGTCAGCCTCTTATTTTGTTCTATGTACAAAATAAAAACAACAACAGAAATCTCAAAATTGTTAACACATGTGTGGGAATCACTACCAGCGTTTGAACAAATTCATTTTTTTTTAATTGCCCAAGTTCGAAAAAATTCTTTACTTTGACCAGCTATAAATCAGCAAGCTTGTGAATTTATATAAATAAGTTTCAATACGCTGAGCTATAGCTGGTCAAAGCCAAAATTTTGCCGAATTTTTGCCGAATTTTTGCGATTTTTTTTTTTTATTAATTTTTTTTTTCTAATAAATACTGTTAGTGACCCTAAAAATTTGTTAAAAAATTTTAAATCTCCGTGGATGTCTTCATTTTGTATGTAGTACAAAAAAGATGGCTGCCCCATGCAAAAATTTAGATGTTGTTATTTTGTGACGACCACCCTACTATACCTACATACATTTACTAACAACAAACGTCGCGACGGTCACTTAGTTGATGGCGCTTTATTTCGCAATTCAACAATAATTTACTGTCAAATGGCAGCAATAAAAACAAAAACAAAATAAAATAAAAATAAAAGATAATATGACAAAAAACAAAACACAACTGTAACAACTAACCCAACACTTGTGCAACACTTCAACCTTCACTTTGAATTATCCACCTACCCGAGTGTATGGTAGGTTTGGACATTTTATGCTTTTTTGCCTCTATTTTATCATCGCTTTGGGACACTCTATTTTCATTTTAAATTTTAAGGACAATTTTGTGCGCTTTTTAACATTCCACATTAATTTTTAAGTAGCTCGCGGAATGTAGGAAAATTTAGTTTGCAGCGCGTGATGGCGAAAGAGTGAGGGGTTTAAAGTTATAATGACAACACAAATTGCTGCCAAATGTAGATAATTTACATTTTTAATGTTGCAGTCGACAAATGTTTCGGTCGTGCCAGCTAAATTTATGCCATTATTTTGTTTAGAAAGCAATTAAAATATCCTTACCAACATTTTATGTCACCGATGCACGGGGAAAAGTGACGAATTTAAGCCCGAAATATATGTACACTGACAGCAATGCGGTGGAATAGTATGTACCGGGTACGAAAATTAAGATTTTTATGCATCAGCTTTTCAAAATTTCCACCATAAAAATATTGACAGAAAAGGGATGTTGTAAAAAGAGCCTAGTCACCGATAGCCAAACACTAAAAAAAAAAAACGAAGCTAAAAATATTTCTCTCAACACAGAAGTTGGGGGCTATAAGCAAATAATGTAACTATAACTAAACATCCGTTAATAGAAATTTATTTAGCTGACTTTTTCTGGGTGCAGATGGCTGAAATGACCTTACAAAGGCCTGGTATCCATGAATTGTTGTTAATAAGTACGTTTCGATATGGAAAAGAATGTAATCGTAATTTGGAATTTACTGTAGAAGGCCTTTACCTTGTGACAGTCCTGACCTTTTCTTCTTTGTTAAATGTTTGGCCAACCTGGGGTGTGCTTGACACTCTTCAACTCCTGGATAGAAAACCACGGTAACACAGTGGATACCAAGTTACTGGGACATTGAAGGTAACGAGGACGCCAACGAACTGGCCGAAGGAAGATTCTTATGAGCTCGGAATCACTTTGTCGACTCAGTTAGTACTCTTCGAGATTCGCAATTACCGAGTGGGGAATAGTAAGGGACCTTAGACAGGTGTGATGTGTCATCCTTACGCTAGAAAGGACATACATCTTTAGAATAGGGCCAATACTAGATGAACTCACTCAAAGGGTATTTAATAGCCATATTGATCTACCCGCTCACATGCACCGGATTGGCTTTATCACGGTGATGGAATGTCATCTCTTTAATGGATACGAAGAGATGTTGGAGCAGATTGTGTAATTGTCCAGCGTTAGCTAGGCTTAGAGGGAAATATTTTAATTTATTCACAATCCAATCTCATATAATTATAAATTCGTCTACCCAGGTACTGACCCATCAAAGGTTACAAACGTCGTTGTATGCCTTGCTCTGTAACACCCAATCTACTAACTAATTAACAAACTTTGTGTCGCCTTATATTCATCAAAAGAAAAGTCAGGATTTGAATGTACTTTTCAAATTGAAATTTCCAGAAAAACCGAAAAATAAACTACACAGGATTTGGAAAATACCCCAACAAAAACGGGAAGAGCCATAAAAGTATCAATACCGAAACATTCCAAAAATTAAAATCTGAATATCGATAAACTCCGAAAAATCCAAAACGTTCCCGAAAAATCCATAAGTTATTTTTGGGGGTTCCGAGAAAGATAAAAAAATGTAAGCATTTCGAAATTTTTCTGATTTACAGAAAATTGGCAACCCTCCGGTTTTGGGGAGCTTACTACAAATTCGGGTTCAGTTTTCTAATGTTCTAGAAACTAGGACTCAAGAATTCCTGTGGCGTTTTGATGTTGTACAGAAAAAACAAGCCCGTTTTCATTTCCTGAGCGAGGTTGTGGATTCTACGACCGAAAATCAATAATTATTCGCTATTAAAATTACTTACTATATACAGGGTGTCCTAGACCACCCGTTCACAACTTCTAAAATGGTGGAAAATGATTTTTATTGGAAAACGCAAAAATATTACCCACTAAGTCGTTGGATGCTCTGTCTTTTGGTCGTATAAGTGTCAAACCACGCCAACTGTGTCAATGAATTTTCATTGATTTTCTGGAAAGTGAAGACAATTGTGGGAATCTGTAGATAATTATAGAACAAAAATACACTTTGGACGGGTTTTGGAAATTGCACTTCGTTTTTGTTTTTTTGGTATTATAAGAATACTAGCTTATACCCGCGGGTTTCACCCCGCGCTTTTATACAAATA
>NW_023458562.1:25293648-25298209 GCF_013731165.1 Rhagoletis pomonella
GTTAGATTTTATTTCTGTGCCCATTTCGTTATAGCGCGTTATTTTTTAAGCGAGTTAAGGTATTTAGGCCGTTTAAAACTATGAAATTAAAAAATCTCGTATGCGCGCTAGGCATACGAAAGATATCAATCCCTCATCGCTCTAAGTTTACCTTAAAATTGTTTCTGGTATACGACGCGTGAACGTGTAACCTTCTCGGGGTTCCACGGCGGGTTCTAATATTTCCAACTCAAATTTAGTAACCTGACCATGACAAAATACCACTTCTCATTACTGTAGCAAATGCCTCAAGAGAGCTTTAGATCATAAGGCCGAACCCGGCTCTCCCTTTTCCATTTAATGAAATTTATTCTGTCAGTACGGCACTTATAAAATAAATCTCCATAACAAACTTAAAATACTTATTATATATTAAGAGGTTTTTAGTATGTATGGGAGGCGACATGCCTCATTTTTTAATAACTCACATTTTTTCCATGAGAAATTGATACATTTTTTATACACAACGCCATACCAAGTTCCAGTATTCTTCCACAAACACTTCCAGGGATATGTGGCAAGAAAAAGTAAATTTGTACTGGAAGTGCCACGTCCCTTTTTCTTATAACCCTAATCTTCTTCCATGAATTTAGAATTGATTTTACATACCCCAGTACCAAGTCCCAAGAAGGATAGACCAAATCCCAGTACTCTACCATGAACACCTCTAGAGATAAGCAGTATAAAACAGTAAATTTGTACGGGAAGAACCATGTCCCCTTTGCGAATAACGCAAATTTTTCTCCATGAGTATGGAATTAATTTTGTATACACATCTCGGTGCCAAGTTCCAGTCCTCTGCAATAAACACCTCCATAGTTATGCAGCATAGAAAAATCAATTTGCATGGGTGTTGCCACACCAACTTTTCCAATAACTCTCATTTTTCTCCATGAGTATGGTATTAGTTTCACATACATACACACATATGTATTTCCATACCAAGCTTGAGTACTTTACCCCAAACATTTGAAGATATATGCAATATGAAACTTTCAGTCAGTATGGGAGGGGCTATGCCTCTTTTCCAAAAATGTCCATTTTTCTCCGTGAGTATGAATATGATTTCACACAGTGTTGGCAAAATGTTAATCTGATTAACGATTAAAAATTAACGATTAAAATGTTAATCGCGTTTGACGTTTAAAATTAATTAGTCGTAATCTACTGTACGATTAATGATAATATTTTTTTAATCGTTAATCGATGGCTGCGATTACGTTTAATTAATTTAAAACATTAATCGTTAATCCAATTAAAAATAAAATCTGATTAATTTGTCTAGTTTGTCCGAGTTTGAAACCAAACACCAGTTATAGTAATTAGTTTGTGTTTTACGCTTATAAAAAGCACATAATAAAAAAAATATAATTATTGTTATTAGTAATACATACACTGGGAACTTTACAAACATAGTTTTCAAAACGTTTGTTGGTATATATCTTAATGAAAATGCACACCAAATTGCTTAGATTGATGAGGAAACCCGACTTAGCCATACCGGATTAACTTGGTTTGTGTGCACAGGGAAATTCCAGCATAACTTAATTAATCACCAAACCTACTTGATCAAATTAAGAGCTAATGATTAAAAATTAATTTTTTTAATCACGGTTACAATTAACTGTTTTGTCAAATAAAAATACATCATGATTAACTGTTATCAGATTGAATTTAATCGAAATAACTAATCGATTAAAAAATCAATCGATTAATGCCAACCTTGATTTCACATACATATCTCTATACCAAGTTCCAGTTCTCCCACAAATACTTCCAGAGATATGTATGTAATATGAAAATTCCAATTTGTATGGGAGGGGCCTTGAATTATCGGAATTACTTTCAGACCATTCTTGCGAAACCCGTAGTAAGTGTACCAAATTTCGTTTTGATCGGGAAACCGGCTAAGGAAGTAGCCTATTTTTCAATCCAGATCATAGACCATCTGTGAGCAAAATTTCATTTTCTAACAGGTGGCAATTCTTAAAAAAGTAGCCTATTTTCCAATCTAGGTCATAAGCTATTTGTGTGCAAACTTTCATGCCAATCAGTTCAGTAATTTCCGCGTATTAATTTAATTAAACTTTTCTAATAGGTGGCAACTCTTAAAATAGTACCCTATTTCCCAACGTAGGTCATAACCTATCTCTGTGCGAAATTTCATGCAAATCTGTTCAGTCGTTTCCGCGTATTAATTTAATTAAACTTTTTTAACAGGTGGCAGCTCTTCCAAAAAATTAGCCTATTTTCCACTGTAGGTCATAAGGGGCTGTCCATATATTACGTATGACCTTTGTGGGGAGGGCGGGGGGAGGGTATTCTTATTAAAAATTGTTTTTTATAAAATACGAAAATTCACCCAATTAAAGTACTAAATTGCATTGAAATGAAAAATATACATTAAATACGGAGGATATTAAAATTTTTTACAACTTTTGCTTTAATTTTTCTATTTTTCTAAAAAAACGTTACTCTTCGGTATTTATTATAACCGAAAAATTCAGCTCGAACACAAACAGGCGAAAACTCTCTTACGTAAAATATGGACAGCCCCTAAGCATTCACATTTCACGACGCGGGCGAGAGCTCATGTGTGTCGTCACAGAAAATGAAACAGAGGATATTGTTGAGTGGGTGAATCAGAAGAAATTTCAGTGGACTGTGAAAATGAAATACCTTTGAGTGTAAAAGAAGTACGAGATATCCCTGTGGCTACTCCTCTTTCAGATTGGCTGGCTGGACCGTGGACCAAAGATACCGACAACAAAGAATGACTAGTATAACTATGTAATGAAGTTTTTAAGACTGACTAGGCATACATCCTATATTTGTTTGATGGAAATATATAGTATTTTCTAATGTTTAATGAAAAAAAAAATGTCTAGGGGATTTTTAATCTTACGTAAGACCTGCGGCGGGGGGAGGGGGATTAATTAAATCTTACAATTTATTACGTGAGGGGAGGGGGGTTCAAAACAGGCGAAAACTTCCTTACGTAATATATGGACAGCCCCTAAGCTATCTGCTTGCAAAATTTCATGCAAATCCGTTAGACGTTTCCGCGTATTACTTTAATTAAACTTTGTTAGCAGGTGGCAAATCTTAAAAAAAGTAGCCTATTTTTCAACCTAGCTCATAAGCTGTCTGCGTGAAAACTTTCATATAAATCAGTTCACCCATTTTCGCGTATTAATTAAATTAAACCTTTCTAACAGGTGCCTACTTTCTAACCTAGGTCATAAGCTATCTGTGTGAAAAATTTCATGCAAATCCGTTTTGTCGTTTCCGCGTATTAATTTAATTAAACTTTTTAACAGGTGGCAACTCTTCCAAAAAAATTGCCTATTTTCCACTGTAGGTCATAAGCTATCTGCTTGCAAGATTTCATGCAAATCCATTTAGTCGTTCAGTCTCCCAAAAAATAGCCTATTTCCCACTGTAGGTCATAAGCTATCTGCTTGCAAGATTTCATGCAAATCCATTTAGTCGTTCAGTCTCCCAAAAAATAGCCTATTTCCCACTGTAGGTCATAAGCTATCTGTGTGCAAATTGTCATGCAAATCCATTCAGTCGTTCCCGCATATTAAATAAATTAATAATTAATTAAACTTTGTTAGCAGGTGGCAACTCTTAAAAAATAGCCTATTAACCAATCTGGCCCATAAGCTATCCGCGTACAAAATTTCATGCAAATCCGTTCAGTCGTTTCCGCGTGATGACTTCCCAAACATCCAAACATACAAACTTTCACATTTATATTAGTAAGATTGCAATTTTTGAGAGAAAAATTCGTAACTCGCGACCCATTTGATGAAATTTTGTTTGAGAGTTGCTGAAGCTTTTCCCTTTACAACAAAAAGATTTTCAGAATAAAATTTGCAAAACAAGTAATTCTTTAATAACAATAATTTAAACAATTGCAATTATTAGGCCCGCGATTGCAGTGAAATTTTTGGCACAATATACTCTAAACTCTTGTTTTTAAATTCCAAAAAGAAAAAATTGGTCTTTCCAATTTGACAGTCGCTATCGATTTTTTTCTCAAGTTGTAAATAAACATAAGTTTAAATAAACATTGATGTTTCAAGTTATACGTTAAATAATGTACGTACTTGTATAATTATTCATTAATTAACATAAAAAACCCTATCACTCACAAAAGCTTACATGAAAATAGCTATTTACTCAAGGCGTAAAGGTGAGAAAAAAATCGATAGCGACTGTCAAAATTGGAAAGACCAATTTTTTCGTTTTGGAATTTAAAAAGAAGAGTTTAGAGTATATTGTGCCTAAATTTCACTGCAATCGCGGGCCTAGAATATATAAATAATTGCAATTGTTTAAATTATTGTTATAAAAGAATTACTTGTTTTGCAAATTTTATTCTGGAAATCTTTCTATTGTAAAGGGAAAAGCTTCAACAACTCTCAAAAAAAATTTCATCAAATTTCATCAAATGGGTCGCGAGTTACGAATTTTTCTCTCAAAAATTGCAATATTCTTATAATACCAAAAAAAA
>NW_023458562.1:25298309-25313420 GCF_013731165.1 Rhagoletis pomonella
CAAAAAAACAAAAACGAAGTGCAATTTCGAAAAACCGTCCAAAGTGTATTTTTGTTCTATAATTATCTACAGATTCCCACAATTGTCTTCACTTTCCAGAAAATCAATGAAAATTCATTGACACAGTTGGCGTGGTTTGACTCATAACCGACTTCTGGTTTCGACCGAAAATGGGTTAGACTGACCGGAAGTCCAAGTTTTTTTAATGGAACATATATGCTTTTACCACAGACTCGGATTCTGCGGACAAAAATACATACCTTTTGTTTGAAAACTTTTTCTCTAAGATGGCTTTATCAACCTCTAAATGAACTTCGAGCATCAACTCGTACTGGACTTTTAAAATGGACGAAAATGGTTTTATTGGAAAACGAAAATATATGAACTATCAAGTTGGGGATGTCATCGGGTTCTGAGCCAAGTTTAAAATTTTAAGTCTCTAGCTCATCGGGAAGTTGGTTAAAAATTGATTGCCAGATTTTATTACACACAGGTGAAACATAATAAAAGCTTGTACAAAAATTTAAAACTGAAAAAAAAAATTAAAAATTGGTGTAACTTTTTTTCTTGGTGAATTTGTTTGCATCCGAAGCATCGATTCGTCCTTTGCAAGGCCTAAAAATCAGTGTTTCAGCTGCTGATTCGAGCAAACGTTCCAAAAGCTGGGTTTCTATTGCTTCTTTTTATGAAAAAAAAAGGTTTCAGATGCGCAAAAATGTTGAGAATTTAAAGTTTTAGTGAAAAAATAACAATAATTGACATTTAAAGAGCAACTAATTTCAAGAAAAAAAAATTAAATCAGCTGCTTTGCTATTACTAACTGATCAATATGGCTACCATGCGGAATAGTTTTGTTGAAACCTTTAAATGGGAAATAAAATAGTGCAAAAAGTCTGGCGTAAGGTATTTGAAATTAATACATGATCTAAGCTTATAAATTGTTTGAAAATTGATTAGGATTTGCATCCACCTACCTCCCATAAATCCACATCCAATGCTGTGCTCGACTCTTTATTTGCCTTCAAACGTTTCGGTTTTGATTTCGATTTCGATTTGTCCTTCTTATCCATGTTGCTACGCGTATATAATATATAAATATGTATGTGTCGTAATATTTAAATTTGAAACACAGCAGTTTTACTTTGCCAAGATGATTTGAAACTTTTTCTTGTTGAATTTTTATCTCAGTTTTAATTTAGTTTTAATTAAATGCAGCCTAAAAAACAACTGCCGCACTGTATTTAGTCGTTTCGCTGCAAATATTTTCATAACTTTAAAAGTTCTGCTTTAAGTTTGTTGCGCCTTCAGCGTTGCTGCTTGTTTACATTATAAGAGTAATGTTTTTTTTTACTTTTTTGTAGTTTAAATTTCACGAAATATTAATGGTTCGCACAATTAGCACAAATTTTTGTTGTTTTGCTTATAGCTGCAGAATATTGTTAAGTAGCGATTACTTAAGCGCATAGGAAGCTACTTCAAACAGAAATACATATACACAACTTTTAGGAATTTTGCTCAAGTTATAGTTGTAAATTATCCGGTTGATTCCGTTGGCATTTCTAGTATTTTTTTGTTTCTTATTTTTTTATGCATTTTTCGCAAAGTTATTAATCATTTGTTTTCCTTTAAACTATAAACATATTTATGTAGGTACATATGTATGTCTTATCACTGCAGCACTTTCACTTGTTCTCGTTTCAAACGTTCCTCTCGTTTCTGTGGCTATTGTAGATAATTGTTGCTAATTTTCGCTTATGATTTATGTTGCTCATTGTTGGCATTCATTTGTAATCTGGGCACCATGTGGCTGCGTCACTGTTGCTGCTGTGTTCTGGTCTTGTCTGACGCTTGTTGCCTGCTGCTTGCCGATTGTTGTTTGTGGTTATTGTTGTTGATTGCAACAAAATTGGCATAGTATTTCTTCAAGTAGCGTTGGCTGTGGTTTTGGTATTTAATACCAGCGTAATTTGACAAAGGCGAATTCTCAGCCAGCAATTAACCGATGAACCTTAGCGGACACTGAAATTAGTTGTAGATGGAATAAAAGAAATTTTGATTAATTGTATGTATTTGTAAGGAAAATTTTTAATTCATGAGTGTTTATATATATTATATTAAATTTATTAAGATTAAGAAAATAAGTGATCAAAATTTTTTTTTTTACTTTGATAAACCAAAAATAAAAATTTTAGACTTAATTTGTACTTAGATATAAAATTAATAGCTTTTTAGGTAAATTAGTTATTGAGATTTTTTTAGAATGGATTACCACAAATAATTATCGTTATATTTAAAGATATAAAAACGCAGTTAGCCATCGATATGGATTTTTTTATTGATAATATTATTGACATAGTGGCCGACATAATTTTGATGCTGTTCTCGGTATGTTCACAAAAATTTATTGATATATTTATACATAGATATATTTATTGATATCGTTATCGATAAAAGCATTTATATTGATATCGATTGGTTAAAGTTACAAAAAAAGTAAAGATTCGGCTATTACGAAAAAGTAAATTCTTCCGAGACGAAACAGTCGGCGATCGCCTTTATTCAGTGTATGTATTTTGTATTATCTCTCTGTTTTCGTTACCCGATTACAGCGTGCGACAAAAACCAAATACTTTCAAAAAAGACGAAAAAGTCAATACACTGACGAAGCTATTGGCAAAATATAGTAAAATTGTGTTTTTAGTTTGTCTCTTTGACCTCATGATATTTTTAAAAAGGATTCTGAAATTTCAAAGGCATGTTTAATAGATTGTTTTTTTTTTTTTTTTTGTAAAATAACAACAATATGGTTAACAAATGAAACAGACAATTCTGTAGAAAAATAATTAGTTGTTTGGACGAACAGGTATTGGAAATGTCTTTTTAGTAATTTTTTTTCGTTAAAAAATTAAATTAGAGGAAGGCGTTTCAAGAATGTCGTCGTGTGAATATTTGTTCTTAAAGTATATTTTTTTCAAAAATAAATATTGAAAATTTTCAAGAATATTCAAGGATGAAATTTTCATTAGAGACGCGTGAATTTTATCTATCCACCTTACGTAGTCCATTGTTTTGAGGACAGCAGATATAACGAAATCCTCCAGGACGGACTCCACATCATCCGAAGAACGCTGTGAAGACTGTTGCTATTCAAAAGTAGGGAATCGATTACCAACCAAAAGTTCCTTCTACCTGAATCCTAATAATCCTATGCGCGAGCACTTTCCCTCGCAGAATCTATTTATTTCCTTATGTTGAAGGTAATGGAAAAAACTATCGACCATGATATCAGGTTTAACACTCTGAAACACGCCCCTCTGCATCCCAACCAGCACAGGTACAAGGTAGGCATAACCACAGACACCGCGCTGTATGCCTGCCGGAAGAAATACAAGGGGCCTTTGAGTATGATAAGACTTCGCGGGGCCTTCGACAGCGCCTCTAATCTCGGAGTTGACAAAGCGCTTGAGAAACATAATGTTCAGTCAACCATCCGCAGATGGATAGCAAGATTACTTCAGACTAGGATCACCGAAACAGAAATCGGTTGTAGGGTCGTTCAAATATAAACGACAAAAGGGTGCCCGCAGGGGGGGGAGGGGGTGTTATCTACTCTCCTGTGAAGCTTGGTTGTGGACGACATCCTACAGATACTCACTAAAGAGGGCATCCGATGCCCAGGTTACGCGGATGACATAGTGATTATCGCTAGAGAGCAGTTCGCAAGTACTCTCTGCGACATCGTCCAAAGAGGACTCAGCCTTGCAAAAAGGTGGTGTGCAGGTATAGGTTTAAATATCAATCCTTTACCAAAAAATTAACTCGCCAGGGGATGAGGAACTTGACATTAGCTGGGGTCGTGCTCAATGTTGCCACATAGAGAAGTATCTGAGACGCCTTGAGGCGTGTAAACGAGAATCCTAAGATGGATGTACACCATGATAGCGAGACCAATAGTGTTCTACGGTGTGGCGGCTTGGGTTTCCAGGAGTACTCTGTCGTGTGTTTGAGCAATGCGCACATGTCCGACGGCAGCACTGCAGGTAAAACTCGAGCCACTGCATCCCTCAGTAGAACAGGCTGCAAAGCGAACTCTCTTAAATTTTGCGAGGGGGCTTTGTCAAAAGCCCCTCAAGGTCTACAAATATGCCAAGGAAATCAGATTCTACGAAGCCGTCTCACAAGATCTTCCCGCTCGATAGGCATGTTGATGTATAGACAGGGAATGTGATGCAAGCGCCTCCCGGCGGATATGCACGTCAATCTATTCGGATATTTTAGCATGGAAGAGATCAAGCGTATTCTCTAACTCATGCAAAAACCTTACATGGTGCTTGGATTGCACGACAGAACTGGTTTTTCTATGGGGAATCTTTGAAGAACGTGCAATGCGTACACTGAGCAAGGGTTTTCCAAGACACTAGAGAATACACCTAATGTGCTAATAGAGTGTGTTGTCTGTGCAATGGTTTTCCATGCCAGATTATAGACGCAAGTGTAGTGTATTTCCGGCCGGGTTACGGTCCAAATTTGAACCAAATCGGAATAAATATGGGATTTTTAAATATATTGACTCCTGCGCCACCTAGCGGTTTAACTCATCTTTGATATTGCATTGTCATCGGATTATGAGATAAGTTTGAAGTTGCAAGTTTCTAGCTTATCAGAAAGTTTAGTTAAAATTTATTGCAAGATTTGCAGTGTGCAACAGGTGAAACTTAATAAAAGCTTGTAAAAAAGGTGGATATTCAAATAAATATATTAAACTTACCAATTATTTTTAGTTATTCGAGTAATTGCCTTATCAAAACTCCTATAGAAAATTGGTTTTTGCTTTAAATTTTAACAATATAAAAATTGTTTGCTTTGATTTATATGTATGTGTAAATAAAATTTATATGTATAAACTGTATAGTATTGTACTGATTTATGTAAGTATTTTCACTGCTGTCAAATTTTTGCTACTGAACACACTACTAGCAACAACTCTTAATTTTATGCATTTTTCCAAAAATTTTAAATACTCGATTTGACTTACGAGTACATTTCCATAGATAGGTATGTGTGCCAACACTTTCGAGCAGCAAGTGTGAGTTTCACGAGTGAGTGTGACAGGTATATGCATAATTGGCAATAAAAAATGCAAACTGAAGTAAGAAATTTCCTACAAAATGCGGAAGCCTAGATTGTGCTAAATGTGCGCAATCGGTGAGAAGGTGACCAATTATGGGTTGAAGAGTGACTCATAGCTGCGAGTAGCTTTCTATGCAACACGTGCAGCGTAGTGTAAAAAATTTATGCATTTTCTATATTTAAGAATTTCTCACAAAAGTGTTGCATACATACATACATACATACGTACTGTTTTTACTTGTCAACATTTCCATTAGTGTTTGCTAATCACTTCAAGGCAAAGTGCTAATTCGACTTTTTAATTTTGTTAATTGGTAATGAAATTTTGCGCATAAAAGTTTTACAACGGTAATTATCATTTCATTTTCAATTTAGTGTTTACGAATTCCTTCTTTCTAATTGCTTGTGTTGCTTTTATGCGCAAATGGCAAACCTTTTCGTAAGAAATATAAATTTTTATCTTAGATCTTAATTTCACGCTTTCCGCATAACTCTCTGTTATTTTTTCATATTTCAGTGCCTTGCAATTTGTTGTTTTTATAATTTTTTTCCTTAGCATTTATTTACAAACAATTATGCCCATTCACACTTTTTAATTTGATTAATGCCTTGTATTCACGAACATTGGCCTCGGTTGAGCAGGGATTGACGTTTCAGAAACATACAGACAAAAAAAGAAGACTTCTACTATACACTTATGTATGTACGTGTTCATAAATATAAGCACATACGTATATATGCATCTGGCTCAATGGGGATTCCGGGATTTCGCAAGCTTATTTTTTTGAATATCTCAAAAACTATTATAGTTGGAAAAATAAGATTTTTTTTTGCGAAGTTCAAAAACTCATATTTAAAAAAAGACCTTGCAAATTTCAAGACGAGTTTTTATATTTCAACATTCTGTAATTTTTTAATTTTTGGAATTTTTTTAAATAAATATCTACATAACTTTGTTAATTTTCGAATTTTTTTGTATATTTTTGTAACTTTTTTTAATGAAAATACTAACTTTAAAAATATTAAAATAAATGTTAATATAGAATTTTCTTTATTAATTATTTTAAATATATTTTGTTATTTATCTACTTTTTAGCAACGTTACCAGGCTTTGCGTGACTTTGTTTTTATAAAAATATAACCATTAAAAATACAAAAAAAATGTGTATATAATTTTCTTAATTTTAGAATTTTTTAAATTTATTTTTGATAACCTTTCTTTTTATAAAAATATCAGCCTTAGAAAACATAAAAATAAATCTATTTTTTATTTTAGAAACTCTCAGAAATTGTGGAATTTAGACTTTTACTTAATGAGAAAAAGAAAAATGTCCTTTGGCAGAACTTTTTTAGACGATAAAAGAAAAGTTTTGACCAAAATCATCCAAATTAGAAATGGTCTATTCCAACCCTTGGTCGTAATTGCCTTGCAAAAACACTTCAGATTCGCATTTGTACAGCGAATGTTTTTCTGGTACTGCCTAATGTACATACATACCAATAAATCTATATCTTGTAGATACTAAATATTTATTCTTCAATGACTTTCATTATTCCTCTCAAATTATATTATGTGTTTTCTGTTTTTTAATTGACATTTCCTCTCTCATTCATATTGGCATAATCACGCGCAATTTTTTGTTTACTCAATAATTTCCACGACCTTTTATTGAATGAGAGCGCAGAATAAAAACATGTAAATATTACGCAGGGTATGCAGTCACATTTGTCCCTGAGATGCATTATGGCAATGCAAATACAAAGAGTGCGAGAAAATTTACTACGCATTTACACATACTATATATGTACATGTATTGACATTTGATTGGTTTACTTTATTTTGCATTTCTATGATTTAAATGCAATACTGAATGATTGGTTTCGAAAATTTTACGATACGTAAATATTTTAAATATCGCACACTTTCTGTAAGAGTCATAATCAAAAAAAAATCAATAACTCCAGAGAGAAACAGCTTTAATGTTTTGAATTTTCATATACTGCCCTAGTATAAATAAATAAATAAACTGTTTTACATAGTGACCTACTGGTAATCAGTACAGGTAACATCAAAATTTTTCTTTCAGTCAAAAAAACTACGAGTATTATCTTAAAGTATGAGTTTTGCCCTTCAAATGCTGTTGAGTTTGCTAAAATATCTGTTTTTTATTTTCTTCACTGAGTTGTGGCTACACTTTACCAACAAAGGTCACAGCTGCTGCAGGGCTGCAGTACGATGGCGTATTATTGACTAAACCATATAACTCATACGCCTACGTGCGCCATGGTAAACTTCGTTAAACGTGAGAAATTAAGGAAACAAAAAAAAAATGGTATTTGAAAAGGAGAAGAAGAAAGTATGAAAATTAATTATATACATAAAATGAAAGCCGAAAAATGGCAATGAAATTTTACACACATACATACATTTGAACATACAATAGTCACGTAAAAAAGACTAGCTGAAAAACTGCGAAAAAAAACTGGCTTACTGTCGCTATAGCAGCCAACAATAATGACGTCTGTTAGTAGCATATAAAAAAAACAGCTGCAACAATGTATTAAAAGCAAAAAATATTTAACAGCAAATATTTAATAATGTTTTATTTGCATTTTAGATTAAATTTTTTTTTTATATGAACATTTGTAAGTTATGCGGTAATTTTTTCCCTTTACTGTTCGTTTTCTACCACAGCTTTTCTGTTTTTTTTTGTCGGTTGTTTTCCTTATTTCATACTTTGTTTTTGTTTTGTCTTTTAATTTATTTATTTTTTTGTTTTTTTTTCTCGTTCTATCATCATAAATTTCACGGTTTATTTCCAAGCTATGTTGTTGTTCTAGAATGATAAATATGCTTTAATTGAGGCACATAAATCTCTTTCCAGTCACAGGCTCTGAAACTCCGAACTTGGGTATCCAATATATTTTTGGAGATAAATATGTAGCTAAAGCTGAGGGTGTGTGGGAGTTAGTGTCGACGCCGCCGGTTATGGTTCGTACGTGCACTAATTTATTAACGTAGCGAGTGTAAAGCTACCATTCTAAGCGCATCTGAATTATTTCTTTACAAATCGATGACAGCAATAAATGTAAAAGCTATTATGTTTGAGGAATATCTTGATAGAATAAAAAAGTTCCAGCCTATGTACTCCAAGCATATCGAGCCCTAACCGCCAAAATAACGTAAGCGACTTTTTTTTCGAAATTTTATTTTTGATGCAGAAATGCATCTAGATGCTCTAGGAATATTTCTGCATCAAAAATAAAAGTTTAAAAAAATGTCGCTTACGTTATTTTGGCGGTTAGGGCTCGATATGCACATACATATGTAGGTACATAAACAATTCTTGGAGCGAGATGCCATTTAGACAGCTTGAATAAAAAAAGGCAGACCATTTGTTTTCGTCGCCAGGTGGCGCAGGATTAGAGCTACTACCAAAATTCTATTACTTCTTCTTCTTCTTATTTGGCGCTGTAAGCACCTAAGCGATTTTGACAGAGTTCAACAAAGCACGCCAGTTGTCTCCTTTCTGTGCCAACTAACGCCAAGTGAAGCCGAGTCATTCTCCACTAGGTCCTCCCATCGCACTGGGGGCCTGCCTCTTGCTTTGCTACCACATACAGCTCGTCGTTTGTCATCGCCATCCCGCAAAGGCTCGTAAATCTTCCGCATATAAAAAACAAATAAAATTAATTGAAAGTACCTATTCGTCCCTGTGAACAATAAGTAAATATTTTTTTTTAATTCTACAGAATTTTATTTGGTAACCATATGGACCCCTTTGCGCAAAAGTATCCTACGTGCCAGAAACCAAATTTTACAGGAGAGCACTTCCTACTTTTAAAAATTTTTTGAGATTCTTGAATTTTTCATTTTATATTTTTTTTTATGTATGTATAAAATACTTTTGTATGTATACATATTTACGATTACAATAAAATACGCTCAAACTTTTTGGTGAAACTGTAGGAATTTCGGCAACAATATTTTGCCTGATGATGGGTTGTGGACTGTAGAAAAAATTTGCATAAAAAACTAAGTTTCCAAAAAATGGTACATATCATTATTATTATTATACATTTCCCTGAATTTTTTAAATTACTTTTCGCACGGCGAATTCAATAATGGGAATTTTGATAAACAGAATTTCTATTCTTGAACCGTGAATTCGTGAAGGAGGAGGATAGCAGTTCGTCGGAATATTTTTTTATTTTATTTTTATGTATGTTACCGCATAACTTTGAACCACGTCAACCGATTTCGGTAATTCTTTTAGCATCGGAAAGGTAGTGTCTCAGAGGTGGTCCCATACTAATCTGGTTTAGGTCAGTGTATCATGAAACATATATATATATTTTTTTTTGAGTCGATTCTTTTTTTTTGCAAAAAATTACATGTTCTTTTATTTATTTAATATTTCTTATTTTTTAGAAAAGAATAGCTAATTATCTAATGAAAAATATATAAATTCATATTGAAGACTTTGTGCAAAAATTATAAAAATTCTGCAAATTTGCATTTAATCTTTCCACTTTTGAAACAGACTTTTTTTGAGTATGCAGTTTTATAACACATTAAATTTTAATATAATAAAGTCTATAGCGTTGATTTTTAGCATTTTTTGTATGAAAAAGTGTGTAATGCATTCAGAAAAAAATTATCAAAATCAACAAAATTTTGTAGGAACTTCAAACTTGCACTTTATTATACTAAAATTTACTAATTTTTCAAAATCTGATTAACAAGTTGAAAATTTAGGTGCAGGGATCGAACATAACAGTTATTGATGAAAACTGTCATTGAAAAATTCACCATGAAGGAAATGTTCTACAACTAAGTGATACATACCAATCGATTTCTTTATGCACAAAGAATCAAATTCGAAAATAAATTTTTATTTGTAATTTTTAAGCTTAATTAAAAAAATTAACAATTATTTTTGTTTTTTATTCTACAAATCCAAAATAACAATTATTTTTGATTTTTATATTGTATGTCCATTCTAAAAATAAAAGTCAGTGACTGATTTATGTTGATGACTTTTATAAAGTCAGCTATTCAGTAACTATTATCCAAGATACATATATAATTTAAAAATAAAAATAACTATTATTTGAAAATTATTTAGCTGAAAATCAAAAATAATTGTTACTTTGGATTTAAAAAGTAAAAATCAGAAAAAACCGTTATTTAAGGATTATTTAAATAAAAGTCAAAAAATTAATGTTAAAGAATGATTTTTTTAATAAAAGTTGTAACTGTTTAGATGCAATTGTGTAGAATTTTTATAATTTTTGCACTGAGTTTGAAATATGAATTTATAAAAAAAAATTAAAAATATTAAATAACCAAAAAAAGGCAAAATTTGTTAAAATGTCGTGGCCCTATTAATTACGCAATGCATTTTCTACTTGTGAGCAAAGTTATCGTATGTGTCTACAAAAGTATTTTGTAGGTAGTAATGATAAATTTAAAAAAATTTTCAAGTACGAAAAACGTTCTCCTTTAAAATTGCTTTCTGGCACTTTTCGCGAGAAATGATCGATATATGTATAAATGCGTATGTACTGGATTTTTAAATCTTTTGCATAATGTGCTTAAGTATTATTTAATATTTACTTGAAATTGGTATTTACAATGGCTCTTTTGAAAAACTATGATATTTCATAAAAATTTTGGAATATGGGCCCACATACAACAAATACATCTCGGAAACCAACTGCATTGATCTCTACCAAATTTGTTTATAGCTCTTGGCCATCTTAAACAGCATAATGAGAGTTTTTGAAAGCGGCCAAAAACTTAAAAGTTAGCGATATTTTTGGAATATAAGAAAATTGCCAATAAAGTGTCTTTAAATAATTGCTAAGAAATGCCAAGCGTTGTTAACACTCCGGCGCAAAGTTCGTGAAATTCTTGGCTGAGTTAATGACAAAGAGTTGGAAATACATACATGACTACGAAATGTCAATCGATGAGGAAGGCAACTCAACGCGACTATCGTTTAGTGATATACTAAAGAAAATGGATGAGTATTCGATAGCGATACAGGAAAAGCTATCACTATTGCTACCATTACCAATACCAAAAATTCAAGCTACCGAAACCAAAGGCAGACAACTTTAGCCTTAACCAACGACGATATTTCACATTAGGCACAGAAATGAACTGCAGGCTTAAATACCGTTAAGGATTTTAGCTAAAAGCGAATAAACATTTTAAACCTTTAAACATAGCAGGATGCAATGCAGCTGTCCTCGCGCCTCCTTACTGCGCCGTCCACGTATTATAGGTAATTGACGCGCACCAACACATTCTCATTGCATTGTCGCGCTTGATTGCATTTGTCAGCCTGGTTACTAATTTAAGCTCGATTGTTGTTGTTGACAGTGTGCTGGTTCATTACTTCAACGCGGACACAGTAAATAGAGTGCAACATTCGAGCATATTTACCTGCTGGCAATGCATTTATGTATGTATGTATGTATCTCAGTGCTGCTATTTACATACATACACATATCGTTCTATGTACAAACACACATTATATACATAAAACGGCACGGTGCCGTAGGGCAGCTTAAATATGCGCCACAGCTTAAACGCGAGCACCACACATATGTACATACATACCGGCTCCCTCTAGCACAAATGTATCACCTACACACATGTATGTACATATGGATAAATATATGTATAAGCTCAATCGCGATGTCACACCTTAATTAAGTTGCATTGGTGGCGCTTCACACCTTTCAGTTGCCAAGTTACAGCAGCAGCCAGCTAAACTGCGTCTGCCTGTGCTTGCGCTGTGACGGGCTTGTAGTCCCACATGTCGTATACGCAACCCGCGGCTATTGCATACGCATCTACTTCGCGAACGAGTGCGCGCGTTTAATATTCTGCGTACAATTTAATTTCGCACAATTTCCGGACAACGCATTGTTGTTCAGTATTAACTTAAGCCTTTTTACCCATATATATATGCACCTACATACATATGTACATACATACATTAGACCGTAGTACCTTACAAGCAAACAAAAAAAAAAATCGTCGTACAACCATCAGTATGAGGTATTTTATGACAAAAAAAAACATTTTTTTATCCGAACCTAGGGGTCCTTTTTTCTATTTTTCGGTGACATCTATATTCGGCATTCGATTTCTTTTCATTGGTTCTACTGGAATCATTGAAATACTTCCTGGGAAAAAATTTATTCATTTTTGGTGAGCTTTAATTTACTGAGATCAGCATGGTAAGTCATAAGAACTGAGATATGGTGGGTAAATACTAGAGCGGGGTGCTTGAGATCAATGTAAGTCGGAACAAGAAAAATATTCTACTCGAGACAGGACCATCGATATATAATACTTTAAGATTCGACTGTAAATGCTGAGGCTGAAATATGTAAATAAGAAAAACCCTACGTTCGGTAAAGAAAGATTTTCTATTTCCCCGAAATTGCCCTGCAAAAATTCTTTAGACACAGGGGTGTATGGCGAATATTTTTTTCTTGTACGGTCTAAAATGCGTAAATATGAGCAAATCTCAGGAGTTGTTTTTGGTCAAAAATGGTGGCACACTTATTTTAGACAATGTATTATCTTTCGTTTTGCGGTAAAGAACAAGATTCCATGGCTAAATTGTATTTAAATGAAAGCTTAAAAAAGATATACTAAAAAAAATAACTCGTGCTCATATACCCGTAGATGTGACTATATTATGTATACGCCCCGTACCACCACACGCAGTCAGCTATCACGTCTACTCGTACGCTTTAACTTAAAAGTCATGTAAGTTAAAAGTTATTAAATATTGGCGCGGAAGATTTTTACACAGTATTACTTATGCGTATATGTATATATTACTTTCTTCGTGTATATAAAAATTTTAGCATGAATCTCGACTGACCCAATGAAAATTGTAAAAAATGGAATTTAAATTTTTCAAAACATAGTCAACTTTTACCAAATAAAATTTTTGTTTTTGTTATTTTATGGCCTTATAACAATTATATTCAACAATTTTAATTGAGCTTGAGCCAGTTTTTAATGAAACATAAAATAAATATTTTTTCATTTGATGGCACACCAGTTTTATTAAACTAGATTCGTTCGTTTTGGCAAGAAGAACAATTTGACCGTTTAATTGTAACATTTTGAAGTATCTTAAATTATTAAAATTAAAAAAAAAATCGTAATATTTCAAAAATTTAAATAGCTTTGACAGATATTCTGCTTGCTGCCATTTTTTTTTTTTATATTTGGTGGCACACTCTTGAAACTTCACATTTATATTGTATTTGATGCAAATGACCATTGCTTCTAATATGAACATTCTATTTGAAAACTTCTCAAAGTTATTAAAAAAAAACAAAAATTTATTTTTTTTTCGAGAGATAACTAAATTTTTTTCAGAGTAATTTTGGCACCTTTTCGCCTAAATAAACGTTTTAAGGCTAAAATTGTTCAAATACTTGATTTATTTTATATTGTACTGGCTTTTGGAACTCCATTGATTGAAGTAGTATATGCAAGAAGAATGATTTAGCGTTTTCTTTTCTGACGAGAGAAGGAAGTGACACTAAAAAAACAACAACTCATGAGATTTGCTATAGCTATGCGGTGTACAGGAAGCTTACACAACTGAAGAAATGAATGTTACTGCTTAAAGAGAATATGTATATTTTTCTCTCGCCAAAGTGTTATGTAGAAACAAACAAAAAGCTATAAAATTGTTTGTACATACATATTACTAAGTATACGAGCTAGCTTTTGCTGCAGGCAGGCACTTATTCGCCGCTCTTGCACTTCCTTCTCTTTGGTAATCCTTGCGCGCACACAATCATTCATTTTTTCAACTTCTTGCTTTTTCCCCTTTACCCATCTTTTTGCACAGATTTTTACAACAAAACATCCTTCTTGATTTCAACACATTTTTATAGCCTTTCACTCATATTTACCGTGTATACATATGCCGAGGAAAAAAGTATGATAGCGTGTGTGTGCGTGTGTGTTGTACACATCTGTCACTAGTGGTGGCCCACAGACACCCTTGCGGGCTGCCTCAAGATTAATGAGTGTGCTTGCGCTGCTCGGACCGCAAGTGACGTTCACGTCAATGGCACTCAGCGCCGTTAGTTGTCAACGACAAGCGCAACAACACACATTTATAAAAGTGCCTCGCAGGGCTTTTTCTCTATTATTATTTTATTTCTTTCCAGCATTTTTCGCAAGCTAAGTGCCGAAATGGATTATGAGAAGAGATACAAGCCGGAGGAAACAAAAGTTTACAAGTTGCTGTAGTAGTCTGTGTATCTTGATTAATCTTAAAAAGGCACAGGCAACATATGTATGTATGAGAAAGTATGCTGATGTATTCACATATGCAATGCTACTAAATGAGAAAATACATATAAGTATAAGCTCACTAATGTGTCTATTATTTTGTATATTCTTCTCTCTCTTCATACGCTTATGCTGCTCTTCATTTAGTTATAATCGCGTTCGTTATTACGTTGTAGCTTCTACAAATTTTCCACTTACATAAGTGTCAAGAAATCTTGACGAAATCGAAGGAAACTATCAAGCTGAAAAGTGGGCACGAACACATACCTTCATGCATATGTACATAGGTGCCCTTACATTACCCCTTGAAGTGACTGAGGATGTGCAAATTATCAACGATAAAATTCTATGGCGTAGATAAGGTTAATTTTAAACGGAAAACAATTTTGACATGAAACGATTTTTGTAAACGCAAGTTAATATGCAGTCAGCTATTTAGAGAAGTAACCGCTACCCTTTAGCAAGGTTAAGATCGCATTTCACAAATAGCCTGTAATTGGTCTGAGATGCGACACATCCTACAAATTCTAAAATTAATCACAAATAAAAAGGACGTGAATGTTCTAAGCGTCTGAATGTTGGCGGCATTACCATTACGCCTAGCACTGCTGGTAATTATAATGGTGATGATA
>NW_023458562.1:25313430-25315444 GCF_013731165.1 Rhagoletis pomonella
TGGTATTGTTAATGGTAATGCAATGTAACAGTAATGACAATAGTAATGGGAAGAGTAATGATAATGGCACTGATACCGGTAATAATACTGGTAGCAATAATAATTATTATATTAATATAATATTATATAATATTATAATTGTAATGATAATAGTAATTGTAATGATAATAGCAATCGTAGTGATAATGGAAATGCTAATTATAATGGTAAAAGTAATGATAATGCTAACAGCAATAGTAGCTGTAATGGCAATGCAAATAATAATGGTAATGCTAATGGTAATGACAATCATAATGGTATTGGCGAAAGCCTAATGCATCATCAATATACACAGTGTTTTCCAAAGAAAATCTATAATCGGCTCGATATCTACTAAGTAGTTTAAAAAATTTACTTGTAAATGTAAGTACATACATGCCAAAAATTATTAGCAAAAGAAATGTGGGTACCGATTGGTCAGGTCTTGAATTTAGACGCATGTTTTAGAGAATTTCAAATAGCTTCTGAGCATATAATTGGATCTTTTCGCGCGACTTTGCAAATGTGTGTAATTTTCGAAATTCCTAAAATTTCGATGTTCTCCTTATTTTTGCGCAATTTCGCGCTAAAAATTGGGTTTGCTATTGCTATTTGGTTATTGTGCATATTAGACATCGAAATGGGACCCGAGGCACTTATCCAAAAAGGTATAGAAGTACATACATACTCGTACATTAAATGAAAGTTATAATATGCTCCTATAGGCAAGTAGATCATACAAAAGCCAAGTTAAGAGCTAGTTTTATTCTCAGAATTAAGAAACTGACTTCATCAGCTCATTTAGCAAATGACCTGCTGCACAAAAGCATCGAACCATTAAAATGAAAAGCAAAATATGCAAACTCTCAAACAATAAGAAAACTAATATCATACTCACTACTTTTACACAAAATTCACAATATGAAAAAATTTTTGACTTTAATTTTAAATTTTCACAAAAATTTCAATTGTTTTCACATATCAACACACTGTATTTTAAATTAATAGCTCACAATTCCATGGCTGAGTAAATAGCTAGTTAATGATGTTCATTGCCCGAATGCATGAAAATAATATTTAGCATATATGTACTTATGTATGTATGTGCACATGCTTGCCTGTAATACTAGCTTGCGACTACCCAATCACATTCACTGTAGCAGCACCACCTGCTTTGCGCCGCGCACATTTCCTGCTCAACTTAAATTTCTAGTACTCTTCGAAAATGCCACCGAAATTTATTTCCTCTACCCATTAGTTTATGCAAAATGTAATATAAAATTTTCTCTCATACACAAAAACGCAGTCTAGGCAACATTAATTTACTATGGCTACGGAAATTGCAATAAGAGCAACAACAATGTCATCCTCATTTTTTCCAATTTTATTTTATTTTTCACATCGACAACAACTTGTGCTTGATCTCTCTGTGCAGGCAAGGTTTAAGGACATTTGCAATAAGGTCATGGGGATATGCATGAAAAATGCTTTTGAACTCATACGAATATACAGATAGTCAAACATGGAATATATATTCTAATATGTATATGTATATATTAATGTACTGCAGTTATAGAAGTATTTTATCACAGGAACACACATACATACATACATATGTATCTATTATATTGAGTGCAGAATGAAATCTTTCGTTCGACAGTTTCTTATAAACAGTGAAATTGCTGAGCAGATTACTTTCGAACTACGATGGATCATACCTTATTTTGGCAAATCTATCAGGTCCAGGTATTTTCCCAAGCGACGTAATAGACTGGTATGCATGGAAATAAGCCTTAGAAGTCTTTTTTTCAGTTAAAAATATAAAAACTGTACAATGGAAGGCATTCTGCTGATATACATATGTAATTGGCAAGCAAGCCAGACCATATTTCAGTAGCAAACCAAACGCCCCGATTGAAGAGGATTCGAAATCAATGTCAAACACAATGATTTTAGTTTTGAACTAATGCCTAGTATACATTCTATATATATATAT
>NW_023458562.1:25315454-25369191 GCF_013731165.1 Rhagoletis pomonella
AAAAAAAAATCGCCGAAGCTGAAGTGGAAAAGTAGCAACAACCGAAACATATACATATTCTACACCACCTCACTCGAGCAGACGCAAATGGGGAAAAAAGCTTATTTGTGATATTTTTTCTTTCGGAAGACAATCCAACATCAAACACGCACACACACACACGTACTGTAACCCACAGAAAATATTCGTTGCACCGATCCACACATCATAGCTGCATATGAACATGAAACAATGATAACAAAAATTTTAGAAGCAAAATTGCAATGCATTCCAGCGTAGCCAAATTTTCCCGGTCTCTATTTTCTGTATTTCTACTTTTGTTGATTTTCGAATTTCATCAATCGATTATTGAATTTTGTTCGCGTAGTCCGCGCTCTAAAAAACCGCACACCTCTTCAGCTCACCCTGGTATTCTTTCAAAGCTGCATATTGGTTGCTCTATGGTGCCCCACAGCGAATGCCAATGTCAAAAACGAGAAGAAGATTATTCCTAATCTGTATGCTGCTGCTGTTGCTCGCTGCTCGCTATTGTGAATGTGGTGCAAGTTTTTATGTATTTGTCTATAGTAAGCATTTTATCTTTTTTTTGTCTTCTTTGTTTCAGTTTTGTTCTGGCACTGCCATTAAGATGAATGCTTTATGATTCTGGTTGGTTGAAAGTTTGATTGCTTGAAAAAGCTTATGTGGCTGCGGTGGAAGCGCAGTTGGGGGATGAGTATATATGTATATAAAACATACTTAAACATACGTACTCGCATATGTAAGCAAAGTCATGCTGTATACATATATACAATGTTGAAAAGAAACATTGATATTTTGCAAGGAATATATTTTTGGTCGAATGAAAGGAAAATTTGTGTGATATGGTCTGAACACAAAATGACGGATAATTTTTCCTATTAATTATTAGAAACTGATAAAATAATTAAATGATTCATGAGTTTTTAGATTACTTTCGGTAGTTTTTTAGAACTTGTAAAGCTTTTTTCAGGTATTTCCGGGAATTGTCTTTAATTATTCGGTGATTTTCGGGATCTTTGGGATATTTTAATCTTGACTTGGCTTTTTATGCATTTTTTATTCGTCCTAGAAAAATTAAAAAGAACGAGTTTGTTACCTCTTGCCAGAAGAGCTAAAATTTTATTCTTTACAAAAGATTTGTAAAGTGTATACTCGGTACAGTCTCCGATATAAGCAGTGCGCTTAGAAGTATGCAATGTATTTGCTGTAGGAAAGTTACGTAATTTCCCATTATTTCATACGCCTACTCAATGCATATATGAACTTCTGAAACGATTAAAAAAAACGCAAAAGTCGAAAATTTTCAAGATCTTCCTGAGTCTTTGCTAAAAGGCTTAGCAATTAACAAAGGCAAAATAACCACATACATATCCTAAATAGACCCTGCAGATGTTGAACATATTGTATTATTTGAAGTTGGATACCGGTCACTTTAACAAGAGACAATGGTACGCGTGTTGAGACAGGCAGGACTCTGTCCTAATCGACCGTTGTGTGCCTTTCTCTTATTTTCTGCCACCAAAAAAATATACATATATTCTTAAAAATATATTTATTTATTTTTAAAATTATTTTTATTTGCTTTATTTCCTTTTTTCTATATTAATTTAATTTTCTTTTATATACTATTCTTGAATTATTAGATTTAATTGTAAAGAGAAAAAAATATTATTTTATATTTCTATTTATTTATTATTTTCTTTTGTTTAGATTATATTTTATTAAAAAAAAACAATATTTTTTATAATTTTACTAAATTTATAAAATCGTATTTCATACATTTTTTTGTCATGTAAAAACCATTTTTCATTTTTGTTTTTTTAAAAATAATTTTCCTTTGGGTTTTAGATTTTATAGTTTTAAAAAGAAAAGTATATTTTTTATTTAATTTAATTTTTAGGATGTTATTTTTTGTTGTGTTTTTTTAAGTAAATTTTCTTTTAATTTTTATATTTTGTTTTAAAAATATATATATTTGATTTTGTGGTATCTATTATTTTCTTATATTTTGATTTAATTGTTTTCTTTTTCTAATTTAATTTTCTTCAATTTTTTGGATTTTACTTAAAAAAAAAATATACATATACTATATTTTGAAAAATATTTTTATTTATTTTTAAAAATATCTTCATATATTTTTGCATTATTTTCATTAATTTTCTTTTTCCTTTTTTCAATTTAAAATTCTTTTATTTATTAGTTTTTTTAATTTAAAAAGAAAAGTATATGAATATTTTTTAATTTAATTTTTAAAGAACTATATATTCCTAAAATGCGAACAGTATAACGCCAAGGCCTTCTCGTTATCGGATCATTCAATTAGTCTTTCGAAATCAACTATAAACTAGGATCCGCTTGAAAGCGGCGAAGGTGAAGAGGACCAGGGAATAGCCGCGAGTTAAAGAACTTCTCTATCACCAAACTAAGGGAACTACCTATCGAGTGTCAAAGAGACAGTAAATTTGAAAAAAAAATGCGAGAAATTTTATTTAATACACTGCCTTTAAATCCATAAGTAGTTACATTACAAGAAGCCTTGATTTGAAGGTATTAACTACTAGTAACAATAATTCCTTTACTGTATGACCAGCGCTATTCAAGAGATTGCAAATAGGAATCAATAAATGATTTATAAATATGAAAGCTAAGTCATGCGAAATGCTTAATCCTTGAGATCATAGCACCACATGCCCTTACATATGTACATACATATGTATATATGTAAGTGCATACCTATAAATACATATGTACATATGTCTGTACACAATTACATATCCATAAATACCAAACATAGTAGCGGAGCGCAAAATACAAACAAAAAAAATGCAAGTAATACAGAAATACAGTGAAATCGTAAACAACATTGGTGTTATGGTTGGATGAGCTAATCAAATACAACTGTACTGATACACTTACTTACACGTTTACGAGTATGTTCATCGTCAAATATAAAAGTTATAAATCGTTTGTTATTGTGCTATGTTTGATTGCTGTTCTTATATTGTTGAATGAATCATGATTTCATGTAAGTAGTTGCTACATGTGAAGTAACTGCTAACAGGTATTCTTTACAAGTTTGTATTGTAAAAACATATATGTACATATGTAGTGTGTTGCGGCAAGCAAAAACAGCAACGGAATGCAGTAAAAGGCCAAACTCAGTTCATACAGTTAGAATACAAAACAAAAACAACGAAAAATAAATCTTTTATAAAACGGAAAAAAGTATCCACATCTCAGTTGAAATTAAAAAACAAAAAAAGAATTATTACTTGCGATCGCTGAAAACATTACAAACTCCTAAGGGAAGAACAAGAAATGATACTCAGGAGGGCACAACGACTAAACCGGTTTGTTTCCAAACCAAACTTGACAAATGGCGACGGAAATTCGTTCCAAAGTACATTAATTTATTTCCAACTTAGTAGGAAAAATCGGCCAACACCAACGAAGAGAGCACAACTAAGTTCAATAGGTTAAACCTACCAACATTAACCGCGTTCGCTTCGCCAAATCCTATCGAGCGGCGGAACGAAGGAAATTAATGAGGTGCATACGATCAAACTCGCCAACTTTCATGTTTGCTAGCTAACTTTATTGTTGCTTTCAAATATAAATGGTTCGTAAATGCAGTAGAAGCGGCTATTATATTTATGTGCATGTGAAAGTTTGCGAGTGAGTGTGTGAGTAGTATGTTTGTTGCTGAATCACGCTAAAATGGAAGGACGTATTTCCATAAAATTTTCGTAAACACATAGGTTATAACCTGGATAAACATTTAGGAGATCTTTTAAAGTGAGTAGCCAAATTTTTGAAACTTAAAATCAATTAATAAATAAAATAAAATATTAAAATAGCGTAGAGGTCAAATGAAAGGGATTGTAAAACGATTATATTGAAAATATTTTTTTAGGAGGGTTGCCACCTGTTCAGAAAGTTCAATTCACTGTAATTCACAAGTTAAACAAAATATATTTTTAGTGTGGGTATCAAACAAGAGAAGTTTGAGCAAGTTTTATTTAAAAAAAAAAATTAAAGGGGCCACCTGTTTAGAAATTCGAAATGAATTCAATTAACAAGTTAAATAATCTATTTTAATGTGGCTATCAACCAAGAGAAGTTGAAGCAACGTTTTATTTAAGCTGTATGTATTTCGTAAATATTTTTGATGAGAGTTGCCACCAGTTTAGGAAATCTCCCACTAATAACATAAACATGAAAGGAATGCCGCTTGCTGAAAAGCTCAAACTCTACGAAATATGAATGTTAAACGAACGAGATTTAAAAAAGCTCAATTTCTGTTATATGTTTAACAGTATTGCAATCTATCTAAGAAGGCTAATTCAATTTTATTAATAAGTTGAATGAAATATTATAATATGGGTCGCAAACGAATGAGGTTTAAGAAGGGTTTATTAGGAAAATATTTTGAAGAGGTTTGCCACCTGTTTAAAAGTCAAATACAATTTTTTTATAAGTTAAATAACGTATTTAAATATAGATGCCAATCGAAATAGGTATAAGAAAGCAATATTTCGTATATACGTTAAAAAAGAGGCTTGCCACCTGTTAAAAAGCCAAATTAAGTTACATCAATAAGTAAAATGAAACATTACGAAATTATGTCACGTCAGACAAAAGATGTTTAAGAAGGCTTTATTTCGAAAATAATTTAAAAAGTGGTTGCCACCTGTTTAAAAGTCGAATCAAATTTCGTCGGTTATCATAACGAATTATTGGAATATTGATTTCAAAGAAAATAGGTTGCAAAATCTTTACTACGAAAACAGTTTAAAAAGGTTATCACTAGACATCGGAATTCTATGAAATTGCATATTTTTGCTTAGCATCCAAGAAATCTTGGACCAAGACAGAAACTCGTTGCATTTAAAGTGAGGAAGATTTATATTTGCCACCCATATCTATTGTGATACACATTTCAGCTCCACTTATTTCCCTAAATTCAAATTTAATTTGATTTTTTAACAGGTGGCAACCCTTCTGCCTGTAGTTGGCAAGTAAAGCCTTTTCAAACCATTTCGATTGATACCCATATTGTAATAATTCATTTCCCTTAATTGAATTTAATTGTTTAATAGGTGGCAACCCTTTACATTTTCTAACCTAGATATTTATGAACTCTCTACTCGCCGAGACTATCAGAGCGCGAAACCATAGAGTTTATTGGTGACAAACTTTAAGCTACTTTCTTTTATATTACATACATATGAACACACATTCATATGTATATAGAAAAGGTGTAGTCTAAAACATACTAAAAACTAATAGATGTACTAAATAAACAACAGGGTTTAAGCTGGATTTGTATATAAAATGACTATGCAGGAATTTGTTTTGATTTAATACAAAAGCCTGTTAACATAAGTATTGATTGCATATTATTTGCATATCTTTTTCATATTTTCTGCATATACAAATTTCATGGAATTCCGATGTCTAGTTATCACCTATTCAAAAAGCCAAATGCAAGTAAAGTAAATATTAGCTAAATGGAATATTTTTTACAAATAATTCCATTTAAAGCAAATTTCAATGTCATTTCTTTAAACAAAATTTTGTTTTATGTTATCTTCAATAACACTCCCACATATAAATTTTTCTAGCTAACTCTAAACTTTCTATTTTGCACTATTCTGCTGCATTTATTTGCTATTGTCATCATTATTAATTGAGCACACAAATGTACGTGTTGTTTAGCATTGACATTTGACAAGCTGCAGCTGCACGGTGAAATAGTGAAAACAAAAAGCGCTTTCTCGTTCAAAAACACCAACTGCTACAGCAAAAAAAAACAAAAAAAAAAACAACATCACTATAAGTTTTTAACAGCCTTGCCAATCAAAAATTTCGCTATGCACATGTTTTTTATTACTTCATTCCACTTTTTCCAACACTGAATAGTTGAGTAACGGGGATGTGCTGTGCTCATTTAGTTGCTCATACGCACTGACAATCTCACTGGCGATGACATGATGACATGATATTTAATGCAGAACAGCACACAGGTGTCCCTATGCATTTAAGCTCACATGTATGTACGTACCTATATGTGTATGTATGTGTTTGTAAATACATATGCAAGCATTGTAAGAATACACTTGCATAGCAAAAAGAAGAAAACTAAATACAACAATGAAACTGATACAAAATTAATGGCGAAAGGGTAATAACGCATGAAGTATGATTTGTTTACATTACGTGCACAGTGGCGGTCAAAAGTGGATGAATGGTGTTTCATTTTTAATACCTACAATAATTTTCAAGCCAAATTTTTTTTGGTATCTTTTTATAAAATTGTGGTTCATGCTTTAACAAAAACCATATAAATCACAATTTCAAACTTCATACAGAATTTAGAGAAATTCCTAAAATTTTTAGCTAAATTTCGAGCTTTTTAAGCAGAATTTTTATAAATTTTTTGGCTATGCAGTTAACAGGCTAACACAATTTTGGTGAAATAAGTGCAAGTTTTGAGCGGCTAAAAAATCGCATTGATTTTTAATATATATATATTTTTTGTTGACGGCGTTTTTTTTAAAAGAAAGCCAACGCCAGGTTTCCTAAATTTCTCTATTTGAAAAAAAAACATTAAAAAATTTTTGCTTGAAAAACATTGTATATATTAAAAACGAAGCAGCATTACTCCACTTTTGACCGCCACTGTTTGTGTCCTTATTTGCTTAGCTATTTATGTTTGAACATATGAAAGTATGTAAGCTAACTGGAAGCACTAAGCGCAAATTGAAGGGATCAAAAGTGTAAATCGCTGCATATCTTAGGGATAACAGTGGTACGTACGACATTTCGAATTTAGAAAACGAGAAAATATGATGACACGAATGATATGAACAAATAACTGTATCTAGTACAAATATTATGCAATATAAAGAAGATAAAACCATCTGAATTGGCTTAACTAGATCTGTCTTATACGTCACATGACAATTCCAAGTTATGTCATCAAATTTATATTATATATTAATAATTGCTAAAAACTCGAATTATATACTACATAAGTAACTAGTAAACTAACACGGCGTTGAAATATAGACTTTGGGTTTATTTTCATTGATGTTCATGCTTAAATGTTTCACTTACTAAATAATTTGAATTTAATTTTTAAACAGCTGACATACCGCTTCAAACATATCAAAAATAGTCTAAAGGTTCAAACTAGAGAGTACTTAATTGAAAATAACTTGTGTATAGTTTTATTAAGTTCGACTAAATCCTTCTTAAAACTCATTCGATTAACACCCATATTTTGATAAATATTTCAATTACCTAATTGCCTGAATTCAAGTTGAATTTGATTTTTTAAATAGGTGGCAACCCTCCTACATATACTTAAGAGGTAAAGCCCATTCAACCCATTTCGATTGATACCCATATGTAATAATTGATTTTACTTTTCAAATAATACGAATACAATTTTTGTAAAGATGGCAAGCATAGTTGCTCAAATAAGGCATTGATTATCTGCATGATTTTTTTTTTATGCACAGCCAAGCTTCACATGAAATCACGAAAAATTAATGGCAAATAATAATGCCAGATTTCCACTAGGCATTAAATTACACACATTTAAATTATAAATTTGCGAATACAAAAATATCCGGGCTATTACGTCAAGTCACATATTCAATAAGTTTAAAAGTAAAAAATGTTTTTATATGCATGCCTAGTGCAAACCCGGCATCAGGCAAATTTTTAAAATTTTTTTTTTTTACTATCACTGCACTACGCTACTCGTGGTGCCGCATAGTGCTTTTTGATAACCATTTCGTGCCCATAATTTAAAAATTAGTATATTTACATGAATTCAGGTTTACAGGGGTTTTTGAGGTCGCTGAATTTGAATATGAAGTCAAAATAAAAGAACACTAATATGGCCGATCAAATATGGCGCCTAAAATCTTAAAAACAATAATTTTGTTAAAAATAATAATAAGAATGGCTTATATTTATATTATTTAAGAGTTATTGGGGTCTGTAAATTTGAATCTGAAATCAAGCTAACTAAAAACGAAATGGCCGATCCAATACGGCGCCTAAAATTAAAAGAAATTTGTTGAATTTGAAAAATATGAAATTTAGTTATATTTGAGTTTTTTAAGTTTGTATTTAAAATTCTTAAGAAAAAGCTATCGAATTATAAGATAATTACGTTTACGTGTATCTTACACGAAATTGGTTGCAAAAAATTAATTTAAAAAAATCATCTTCAAAAAAACATTTAATATTGTATGGTACAAAATCGTATCTTAAACAAAAGGTCGGACACGGTCGGATGCAATATGTAGTATTATAATTTAAAACACAATTATCTTGAAATAAACAAATTTTTATAACTTTTTACTTTAGCATTACATTTTTTACTTTTCAGAGCGCTGCGTCAACTAACACTTTCACACTGATCATAGGAACAGATCGTCTTGGATATATTTGAATAGCTGAAACATTATTTTAGCCAACGCAAGATAATAAAACACCAAAATCGATAATTTATAATAATTTATGGGCACGAATTGGGGGCATTCATAACAGCGAAATAGCCGATCGCTCTACTCAGAAACGGGCTGGCCCTGAGTATATCAGCGGTAGTAGAGATTATTGAACCTCTGATATATATAAAGAGCTGCAACTTTATGATTATGTATATAAAGAGCTGCACATTTTCGCACAGACAAAATGTGGCAAACGGCTGGTGGAAAATTTTAAAATCTTCTAGAGTCTTTAGAAGTTTATGGCACTAAAAGGACTTCTTAAAAATTCGCAAGCTACTGGGCTTTGGGTGTTCATGTCGCAAGACTAGCACTGATATTCAACAATTCTTGTAGTAGTAGTAACTAACCAGATGCAGAAGAAATGGTAGAGCATCTCCTGTGCGACTGCACAGCACTGCGTAGGACTTGAATTAGGTTTATATACAACTAATCGGTTTTTTAAAATTCCACATGCTGGATTTAAGAGAAATATCCATCCTTTGCTGTTATTTTTGTTATCGCTTTTTCTATGTAAAATTCTTTTTTCTTTTGGACTTGTTAAACTCGCCACTTCAACCAACCAACCAGTCACCCCAGCAAACTCTCGGTAAACCTCTTTTCAAGTTGACCTATCACTATAGCGTCTATCAAAATGAACTTATAGTCGATACTCAACGCAAAAGCTTTTAAGAAACTTGCTTTGCGTGTTCTTAAGCCACTGATACATTCCAGGGAACCGAACCACTCTTGATGAGTCTGCCTACGGGACAGAAAATCCTAATGGCATTGATACGTGCGCACTTTTTTTACCTATGAAGGCATCCACTTGCCTACTGGGTCGGTTAAATTAATATTAAAGCAATCTAATACAAATGTAAAGACAAAGATAGACAACAGCAACTGACACATGTCAAATTATAAACATGACCCCCCTACTACGATATGTAGCAACAAAGATTGCTTTGTCGAGTGACTGTTGCGACTTTCTGTTGTGCACCGCCTAACTACTTACTAACCGTGGCGCGCTCTTAAAAGCATACTACACTTTGCACGCTTTTGAACTCAAACATGCATGCATATATATGTACATTTATAAGTAAGCACCAATTTACTGTTATGTGCACGTATGTGAGTACTTGCTCTTTGCGCTTATCCACTATGATCGCTTATTTTCGTGGATTTGTTTGCTTGCTTTTGTTTTTTTTTATTATTGTTTATACTCACATCTCTCTTACTGTTGTTGTCACATTGTTGGCAGGGTGCTTTGTTTTATGTGCATTGGTTATTTTTATTACAGTTGGTACTATAATTTTTCTACCAGTACTTGGTTTAGTTGTTATTGTTGCTGGCGTGCTGTGTAATTGTGCGTCACATTCAGCTGCACACACATACTTATGTGCACAAATACATATGTATATATGTATATAAGTATGTATGAATGAATATTGGTGCATAGGTTTATAAAATTGTAGGGTTTTAGTCTCATTTACTCAATATTTGAATCGCCATTTTGAATTTTCAAAAATTTAATATACATATATGTATTTCGAAAATCTGTCAAATACATATTGAGTAAACATTGTTTTTACTCTATGTCCACGATAAATTTAAAGTGCGATGTCATAGGTCGATTTTCGCCAAAATTTCGACATTTTTGCGCGCTTGTAAGCGGTACTTTGTCCCGCTAAATAAGTGTAAGTGGTAAATTTTTGACATCGTCCAACGTGAATTGATAACCACACAAAAGGCCAACGAAAGTAAGGTTATTTTTAATTTTTTTATTGCACAATGTTAACCCTGCTGACACCAAAAGGTCTCACGATGCGATGTAAGTGTTGTTGTTGTTTGTTAATCTGCAGCAGTAAATTTAAGTCCCCGATATGTTGTCTTTGAAGATAAAATCGGCCGGACTATCAGTATGTATGAATATTTGTGCATAGGTACGGTGACCATATTAACCAACGTAAAATGAAGGAAATTTTTTTCAAAATAATTTGGGAATACGTACATACGTATTGATGTATGATAAAAGTTGCTTACTCATATCGTAATTTAAATCAAATATTTACCAGTTAATTATATTACTTAATTGTAAAAGTTCCCCTGCTGTAGCGAAAAATTAAGCTAAATCCTTTTCAAGGACTTGGCCATCCTTTGCTACCAAAATGCGTTTACCATAATTCATACTGCACGACGAGGACAGCACACAGTGGTTTAAAATTGGAATTTAATGTTAAATTTTTACTAAAAACCATAAAAAAAATCTTTTGGTGAACATTTTTTTATAACATTTGAGAATTTTTTTTGTGTACTTTTTCGTTTTGGGAGAACCATACAATTGTTTTCAACCAGTTTTTGTTATGTAACATTTATTAACTGGAACAGGAGAATACTTTTTTTCAAAATTGCTACTTTTCTGCATTTTGTACTAAAAAATTTAATACAGTCAAATGAAAATTCACAAATCAGGCTCAACTGGTCTCTGGCAAATATTGTAAGCTTTTTTATTTTTATTAATTAAACTAAGTTAAAATGAAGGCTCTAGTGAATTACGAACACTAAATGCCAGTTTTGAACCACTGTGCAGTAGGGGGTTTATTGTTCTCTTTCAATGGAACTGGAAACTCAGCGTCCTTTATTAAAAAAAAAAAATAAATAAATAAATAAAAATTATATAGGACAGAAGGACGGATGGTCACCGTATGCATCGGTTTATACAATTTTAGGCTTTTAGTCTCGCTAACATTTCTATTTACATTCTTATTCTATAATAAAAATAAAAAGAAGCAGCAATGTGGCATACATATTGACTGAATGGCGAAGGCGGATCATGAAGTTGACGATGGTAAATGGAATGAAAAATTCCAAAAAAAAAAAACCATCGATAAATGGTCTTCTCTAACGATTTATTTTGCCATCCAGTAATTAGCAGCGCAAAACAACACAGCTGAAGAACAAGGACATGCGATAATTTGAGAGAAAGTGAGTGAGTAACTGAAAGACCGGATTGCCCCTGCAAATAATAGATGACCGCGACAGGAGAGTGCACATCAACAAAACCTTTTACTAATACCTCAAATACAAATAGAAATACATACATATGTACATACGTATTTTGGCAATAAGTCTCTGTTAAGCTGGCATTTGAGCTTGCAACCCACTGAAGTTGGAGTTTGCCAGCGTGATACTCCGCTATGTATATAAAAGCAATCTGTTACAGCAGCGGGGTTCAAGGGGCTAAGCTCATCAATTATTTGCTCGCGGAAAGTCTGACCTCACTTTCGAACGCTTCTGGTCCATAACAGAAACTTTAAAAGCTCAAATAAATGTTTAGAGGATTTACAACCACATCAAACTATTGTAATATTTTCAAAGTTCATATTCAGCCTTATCATGAGTTTCATTTTCCCCGAACCGGTTCACTTTTCACTCTTGGTTTCCATGGTTTTACTATGGAGGGATGACAAATTTTCGGGTGAATTTTTTTTCCGGTGAAACTCAGGATAAGGCAGATTATGATTTTTATGGAACCTTGCGAACGGTCTTCATATGTATGTATTTTTAGCAATTTAAAGTTTACGACATACAACTATACGACAATATAAAACACTACTTTAACTCCATGTCTTTCAATTAACTTGAAAGTGGAATTTACTTTGGGACCCATGGGTCTCATGACTTTCAGAGAAGTGATATTATCCATTATCCTTTGACTACACCCGTATGTTAAAATTTTTTGATTCGGGTTACACGTTTGAACCAGGGACATAACAGTTATAAGTTTTGTTGGAAAAACCTTGGGTTATAACCCTTTTACGCGAAATAAAAAATATTTTTCATCTAATAACTATTATGAAATAATGTTTTCATTAATTTTTAGAATTCGGGCAACATTTTCAATTTTTAAATTCGAAATAACAGTAATTTTTGGTCCCTGGTTTGGACACAATAACCAAAAAACATTATACAAATAACCGAACCGTACCCAACCAAAATTATTTTAAATAAACAAAAAATTAGTAATAAAATTTGAGGAATTTTAGATATTGGGTGCTGGGTAGCACGAAATGTCACAATCTGCTTAGTTGTTAGGTTGTAAATATGGCGACGAAAAGGTGAAAATGGAACTACCTTCTTTTTTGTGTCATGGTCAGAGACCGAACATAACAGTTATTGATGAAAACTGTCATTGAAAAATACATATGAAGGAAATGTTCAACAACTAAGTGGTACATATCACTCGATTTGAATTTTAACCGAGAATCTATTTTCAAAATATTTTTTTTGGCACTTTTTAGGTAAAGTTAAAAAAAGAAACAATTATTTTTGATTTTTAGTTTATAATTCCAAAACACCAATTATTTTTTGATTTTTATATTATATGTATTAGACAACAGTTATTGAAGACTTTTATTTATGAAAGTCATTAATAAAAATCAACCAATGACTTTCACTTTTAAAAGTCATCAATATAAACTTGTCACTGACTTCAATCTTTTAAGTCATACGTATTAAAGTCATTATCATTTTTGCAGTTAAGAAGGCGTTAGAAAACGAAAGTTTACTACGACTTATACAATGACTGACTGCCCCCATTAAGTAGCTCATTTATGTATCTTACCATCTTTTTTTCCTTTATCTCAATGCATGCTTCTACTATATCAATGCACTTATGTGCATATGTATGTACGTATAAAAACCCTATTTGAACTTCTGATTTTCCATGGAAAGCATGTATAACGTCGAACAAAATCAATACAAAATTTTAAAAAGATAGGATTAAACCTAGAGCTTGTGAGTTAAAAATATTAACTTCAACTATATATCGTCATTCGGATTTTTTTTTATCCCATTTAAAATTGTATTCAATTTGCAAAATTCGGCGTGTTTTAAATTTATGCTTTCGATTTCACTCAGTACCTGAGTGGATGAAATGTCATTTTCGTTTCACTTTTCCACGCTTGAATGCCTGCCATGCAACGTTGGGTTGCTGCAGGATGCAATTCGTATTTTTTCCGCGACAGTAATTTTCAAAATTGCATAACAGCACAAGCGCTCATTCATAGGGGAGTTACAAGACAGAAAATTTAGCTAATTGCTATGATATTTTTAAAAAAAGTAGTATTTTTGATATGAATATTTAGCATTAGATTGCAACTCTGTTCATGAAAAATATATGTACTTAAATATTTTAAAAATTAATTATTCAATAAAAAATGTAAATACTAATTTGAAAGAGGCAGGTTTTAGATCATATTTTAACCCTTTTAGTGTTACAAACCAGAAAAAAGTGAAAAAATACGATTCGAATTGTAGTAGCTTATGATTTATTGATCTTTTTTTGTCACCTAAAATTTATTTCACTCAAATTTTTATTTTTATTTTTAGTAGTGATCTATCAAGGGTTAAATCAAAATGTTATATATAGTATATAAACCGTAGGAATGTATAGTATACCTGCATTAGTCATTATGTTAAAAATGCTATTGGTAAGTAGACTTAAAACGTTTTGTGCCTACACTGTAAATTACAGTTGTTTAGCCCCGAAGTCATGACCGCGGTTGACCGGCCAGAAGCCATATTGTAAAAAGTTAGCTTAATAAAAAAAAAAACACGCAAGCACCATATTTCAAAACTTTTCATTTTTTTTAGTTTGTTGTGGAAATATTCCTTTAAGTTTATTTTTTAAGTGTCGCCTTCTAAAAATAAATATTTTGTAAAATTTTTTAACTTTCTCCAAAATATATATTTTTTTTTTACCGATAGGTCATGCCTGGTATTTTTAACGATCAGACTTTGAAACTTTATGGCAACTCTGCTCATAAAAGGTAGTTTGAAACAAATTTCTAGCAACAAAATTTGGAAAAAAATTTTATTTATATTAAAATTTTCAAATTTCTTGCTTCACGAATAAATCAAAATCGTAGCTATATTTATATGGCCTTATTCATAAAAAGTAGGTTTAAAAAGCTTTATAAATTGATTTTTTCATAGATTCTTTAATCGACTTCAAAAAAAGGAGGAGGCTATCAATTCGTTGGATTTTTTTTTTCTATATATGTTGCCGCATAACTTGGGGCACGTTAACCTATTTCCAACTATAATTATTTTTTTTAAGAAAAGCAGTGCCTTCGATGTGGTCCCATACTAATTAGTTTTAGATCCGATCATTGTATCATGAAAAAATTAACGGTACTCTTAAATTCAGCGCAATTCAGATACTATTTCGGCTTTTCACCTCCATTTTTTTTCTTATGTTATTGAGATTAGATTTAGATTTATTTTTGTCCAGCCGTTTTGGAGATATCGATTTTTGAGAAAAGTTGCTATTTTAGATGCCTATAACTTTGCGTAAAATGGGTCCTTTTTTAAATACCTTTATTAAAACATTTATGGAATATAGAATTGAAAGTTTTCAAACCGTATTTCTAAGAAATTTTTAATGAAATTTAAAAATCTTTAATATAATAATTGCAGTGGGTAGTTTACGCTACGATTAATCATTTTTGCTTAAACAATAGTTATCGTTTTCCAAAAATGAACAAAATAAAAAATTTAATCATTTACTTATTTTTTGTTTGTTTGATGATCAGACCTTCGAAAAAGTTGGTAATTCTGTTTGTTAGAATTAGATTAAAAATAAATAAAAAATTGATGCAAAATTTTGAATTAACTTTTTTATGCAAAAAATAATTACGAGGAATAGAAGAACACCCTAATAAAAAGTTAAAATATTTTAAGCTTAGTTTTTTTAATTTTAATTTTATTATTAATGATGCAATAATTTAATAACAAGTGGTAACTCTGTTCATTAAAAACTACTTAAAATCAAAATATTTAAAAAATCACTTTTTAAACGCAATACTTGCGGTCCTATTCTATGTTATAGAAAAATTCTTGTCACAGTTTTTTTACGGAAAAAATATACGAAAAAGTTTAAACTTGTCACAAATTTATAAAAAACGTTTGCCACCCATACAGAATTGTGCTATTATTTAATTCTGAAAATAAGTCCCATCCAATTAGTACCAAAAAGTAATGACTTTATTTACATATGTATGCAGGTCCTTTCCAAATTTTCAACAAGATATCTCAAATGTCTGCCGATGTGAAATTGAAATCCATGCAAAATTTACGTGAACAGTGTTTGGCATTTACTTTCAATGCACCTTATTTTTTCATCTTCAACCTTGAATTGTAAATGTAATAGTTTTCTTAACAAAAATTCCCAATATTAAAACTGCAAAATGTATATCAAAGAAAGCACTAAACCAAATTAAATACATGAAAAAGTTGAAAGTAAATAAATAATAAATAATTGCGCATTGCAAGCATTAACTTATGCTAGCAGCACAGAATAAAATCAAAACAATTTTATTTTAAACTACTTTCATTTTATTTCGAATTGACGCTGTCAAAATGGGTTATGATTTGTGGCAATGGGACGAAGTCGTCGCATTGGCCTGGTGAGCGCAAGCGGAGTACCTTTTATGCACATCGAGGCTAGTAAAGCACTCGTACAATGTATTTAATGCATGAATTTTTACAAAAAAAAAGAAAATGTTTTTATATACATAAATACTTGCACACACGCGCGCGCAGTTATTTGCCTGACTGCCGCCGTTTCATTGCCACCACCATCACATTGCTGCTCCTGTTGCTGACGCAGATATTTATGTCAATTCAGCTGCAAGGTGTTTGTGAAAAATATGAAATTCACACGAATTAAATTGCATTAAAATTGCAAATTAAATTTACCGTAATGTGACCGCAAGATAGGAGGACAACGTCGCACGAATGCATGCCCACATACTTACATATGTATATAAGGTATGTATATATGTAACTTATGTATGTATGTACATAAAATACATAATCGACGCAAAACGTGCGAACAGTGTTGCACTGCTCAGGGCAAAAGCTACATACTTACATATACATATATGTATGTACAAAAAGGGAGCAAAGCAAAAAATTTAATAAAGGCAAAATAGATAGTACTGCTTTGGACGATATATGTATTAGTTTCTTTGTATTTATGCACATACATATGTATATACCAGAGAGCTGCATAAAGTCTTTCATAAGACAATTGTCATTTCTACTAAGTTGAAAGCTATTTTCTGTATTTCAAGAGGCAAATTAAAAGATCTGCTAACGAGTAATCAGTTTTCTAAAAAATAAATGAAATTAAAAAATATATATTCTGGTTTTTAAAACAACAAAAGCTAAAAACTAAGAGAAAAAAATTAAAAGGAAAAAAATAAGTTCATAAAAATTTAATTTTAAAAATATGTTTCTTTTTAAATAAAATAATATATGTAATTTCAAAATGAAAGGAAAATTAAATAAAAAAGAAATAAAGTAATATTGTCTAAAAAATATAATTTTCCAAATATTAAATGAAATTAAAAAATATATATACTTTTAATAAATATATCTAAAAATTAAAAGAAAATTAAATCTAGAAAAAATGACCCAAAAAAGAAGAAAAAATATGTATAAGTCTCTGAAAATTAAACAATTCATATTTTTCTTTTTTAAACAAAATCTGTATACTAAAGTAAAAAACCATAAAACAAAATTATAAAAATAAAATAAGTCAAAGCATCTAAAAATTAAAAGAAAATTGGAGTATAAAAAGATCCTGCCAAAAAAGCTATTTTCTTGAGGTCCCTGATATTACCTATCTGCTATCATTATTTTTCAGTTTCTTCTCCATAAGATTTTGCATGGAGAATCTTCCTAGTATGCCATGCGTCATGTAAATGCTGGGTGCTCGCAAGGATAGTGTAGTTTTGGCTGCTAACCTGACCTGCGGTCATACATTCCTCGAAGTTTTGCAGTTTTGAAGGTTGTTGCAACGTGTATCAGCTTGCAAATGCAGTTCCCTGTTGATGAGTCCGAGTGAACAGAGACAAGACTCTGCTTCGGATCCAGCAAGCGATGTTCACCGGCCTGAGTCAACTCATCAGCACTTTCATTTCCGATTATGTTTCTATGACCAGGAACTTGATGAGAGAGATGTCTATTGACTCGGCGTGCATTTGCAATTTCTGACTATTCTATAGACTTTATTAACGGTGAGGCAAGTGCCTGAAGTTCCGCTTGGCTATCTGAGAAAATTACAGCTTTTCTTACGCTTTCGCGGTTTCTCTCTAATGCTTCGCGGCTGGCACTCTCGATGCCGAGCACTTCCGCTTGGAAGATGCTAGCGAATTTCGGTAGTCGGAACGAGAGAAAAGACATTCAACATCTTAGCGAACACCACCGCAGCCATTTTGGGATCCCTCTTCGACTATCCTGCTCCTACTACAATTCTGACTAGGCGGAACTTTCACATGAAAGTTTTTATTGGAATCTATCTTAGGAGTTAAGATTGTCCAGAATACCACCATGACTGTGCTGAAGCGCAGGCCAGCAGCTTGACTATTGGACCCTCATTGGCGAGTTCGCAGCAATTTTGCGGATGTGGGGTGCTATGGACAGTCGTTGCAGGATGACATTAACCCTACGACAAGCGTTGTGATCCGTTAGACATATTTGAAATATTTCAATAAAGGTTTTTGGGTTCCTATACATTTTTCTGCGAACTGTCTCATGACTTTAATAAGTTCTATAAGGGGTTGCTGCTATAAATAGGGACGATAGTGTAAGCCTCGTCTCTGTGTAAAAAAAAACAGATCTTAGTCGGATGCCACAGACGTAGGCACCCGAACAGACTCCATCACCGATCTTTCTAATTTCTTCACTGCAAGGAGCCTTAAAATCTCTAAATCCATCGGCGCACGCTTCAAAACCTGGACCAAGGAGGTCAGGTCTTCATGGACGACCAATCCTGGGGGTGACGTTCGATAGCCTCATCTCCTTCCAGCCACATGCAACAAACTTCTGGCCAGGAACAAAGTACTCAAGTCGCTAGCCGCCAGCACCTGGGGAGCTGACAAAGAAACACTCTGCTCGCAACCTACAAGGCAATCGGCCGGTCAGTGGCTAACTACACAGCACCAGTGTGGACGGCGGAGACAAGTGACACGCAGTGGAGGAACCTGCAAACATGCTAGAATGCAGCTCTACGAACGGCTGCAGGCTGCCATCCGAGCATCACCTCCACGAAGAAAGCCTGATGCTGGCGCTGAAAGAACATAACACTATGCTGTCGAAGCAATACCTCGCTCCACGGCCTACAGAGCGACCATTCATAGGTTCATATAATAACCTGTGGACCCGACAGCGTAGCGACAGGTCGTAAACGGTATTCGCAGGGACTTACACCAACTCCCGACCTGTGGATGCCGTTTTGGGAACACAGCCACCAGACGTGGACGAAACAGAACTTCATTTGCCTCGGGAGACTCGCACACCTTAGCAAAACTGTATTGAAGCAGGCTAAACTTATACCTGAGTAGGATAAATGCAGATGTGCCCAATAAGTAGCCGGTATGCAGAGAGTCAACTAGCAACACCTTTTCGCATGCCCTCTAAACGCCACTAAATTAACGCCCTCTGACTATGGACTAACCCAGTTGAACTTCTAGACGACAAGCTTTGGCTTTTTGTATGTGTAGTAAGCTGTGTGTGTGCCAACTTCTATGCAATCAAAAACCAGGTTTTTGAGTCACCGTCTTCACTGCGGGAAAAGTGCTTCACCAATTGCAATTGGTTTGAATATTTTAAAAACCAGTAAAACCATCTTAAGCGACAAAATTCGTTTAATTTTCAGCTAGTTTAAAGACTTCTTTAGTCCCACTTGTATAGAAGACGGGAGTCTTATGATATTTTACTACAAATCTAAAACTCCGAATGAGCATAATGCATACCTGCATATTTAATATTTACACTGATATTTTGTTTGCCATTTCCATTTAGAGTTATCGTCAACAAAACTAGTTTTGTAGTCGTATTATTCGAGAAATGCCCGAAACTGTACGTACGTAGCTATAAAAGTAGACAAGTTTACACACTTACATTAACTATATATGTATTTGCATATGTATGTTTGTAGGTATGCACAGTTGTAGGTAAGTATGAGCATTCGCTTATTCACCCATTGCATGTGCAAACAACTTTCGATGAACGATTGTATCTGTGAAATTAAATTCATGTCAACAACTGAAACTTTACCACTTCCACTCGCAAAACTTAAATGGAAATTGATTCCAGTTTTAAAGGGTTGCATGTCAGTGAGTGGTGAAACATTATGAAGTTGAAAAATTAAAAAAAAACTTCTGACAACTGGAGCTGCAGCAATTAGCTGCTCTCTGCATCACATTAAAAATCAAAACGTAAAACCAATCCACTTAAATACAAAAAAAGGTCGGTAACGAAAGGCTCAAAGTCTTTCTGTAACTAATCGGCTTTAAAATTTGTATGGGAATTTATAATAATGACCACTTCGCCCTCATAAGCGTATTTGACGTAAATATTTTTTAACCCAAAAATGCATATATTCACATACAGTGACTCAAACAAATGACCACGTGTTGATTTTCTTCAAATATTCCTCATGTTTTTCGAGATAATTTTTTTTTGTTATTTTTATATAAAAATATCGTCTAAGCTTTAACCAAAACCGTGTAAATCACAGTTTCAAACTTTAAAGAAAATTTAGGAAAATTCAACAAATTTTCGTCAAAATTTCAAGATTTTGTTCTTAATTTTTAGAAAATTTTTGGGTAAGCAGTTTAATAGCTCATCATAATTTTAGTTTGATGAGGTGCAAGTTTTAAACGGCTAAAAAATCGCGTTTATTTTTGAGAAATTTTATTGTGACGGATTTTTGCACTTCTTTTCATATAAGCACGAATTTCTTATGAAATAAAACGCGAGAGACTGTCAGCAACAAAATTTCAAAATATCAACGTAAGTTTTTGTAAATTGCGCTTATTATTTAAAAAACCCCAAAAAGGTAGCCTCCAAAAAAAAAAATTCTCAAAAATCAACGCGATTATTTGGCAGTTTAAAACTTGCACTTCATTAGACTAAAATTTATGGGCTATAAAACTGCATACCCAAAAATCTTCTAAACAATCAGAATAAAATTTTGATGAAAATTTGTTGAATTTTCCTAAAATTTGTATAAAGTTTGAAACTGTGATTTACACGGTTTTGGTTAAAGCTTAGAGGATATTTTGTATACAAAAACAACAAAAAAATATATCTCGAAAAATATTACGAATATTTGAAGAAAAGCAACACGTGGCCATTTGTTTGAGTCACTGTATTTTAATATGTGTTAATCGAAAAAAAATAAAAGAAAAATTAAAGCACAAATTTGCTAACCTCAACGTAGCCGTGTAAGAGTGGCCACTGCTATTTTCAGTTTATATGTGGCTTTTAATTTTGCTTAACTTTTTTATTGTGGTTTTTGGCAAAAGTCAGCAGCTCACAAAATAATTGTGGTTATGAACCAAAAAAGTTTACACAGTTACTAAAAAATCTCGATGCTCGAAAAAAACGTAATAAATAAATGAAAAAATGTATGTAATTAAATATATGACCATGATATATGGAATGTAAATGTGGACGAATGGCTGGGATGAGGTTGTATGTACAGTTGAGCTTACTTTCAGTTGCGTAAAGAGAAGTGTAGGTTGGATATATGTAGGTGCATATGCCTGTTATGTATAAGCAACTAGCCAATTTGCGGCATGGATTCAAAAATACTTTTAGATAGCAGCACTACTGTATAAAATATTAATTTTTAAACCAAGAAATTAAAAAGTATCCCACTTTTCTACTGGATTAAGTATTGAAAAAAAACTCGACAAGCTCCTGACACAAGTCAGCCTATCCTGATCGACCGTTTCACAGGGGCCTGTAGCAAAGCTATGCCCCAAATATGAGAAATGCCTTGTTGGAATTAGGTTAGGTTAGGTTAGGTAGGCGCGGCCATCTATAAGACACACTTAGACCACGGGCCCATTGTGATGCCGCATGTGTGGTCAGCAACTCCTAATCCCTAATAAAACCATTTTGAACTTCGTAGGAATTTTAGAAGATCCCTGATTGCAGCGTATTTAAGCTCCTCCTGGAGAGTTTTCGTTTGGTTAGAGCAGAGCACTGGCACAACAGGTGCCGAATCGTTTGCTCCACTTCTTCATATTGACAACTTCTACAGAAGTCTAGGCATGCCTGCCAATTAGGCGGGGAACTGTTATAACAGATACTAACAAACTGATATTCTACTCCTGTTTCATTGTTTATATCCTCGATAGAGATTATGATACCAAATCGGCCTTACAGCCATCTCGTTAAGAGTTGAGCGGCATTTCATGGCGACCATGGAGGTTGTCGACTGCTTCGTAAGGGATTTGATTGTCGCCTGCCTGTCAGTAAAAATGTAGTTATTAGCTTGGGATATCATATTTACTACGCTTTACCAGTTTTGTGGCCCTGTTGATTGCCATCAGTTCTGCCTAAAAAAACGATACGGTGGTTCGGAAGACGAAAGCTGATGGAATTCTCAGGTGTTCGGAGTATAATTAAGTCGTAACGTTGCCTGGCAGACGGTAACGATTATGGTGGAAGTAGGAAATCAAAAATTCAGGGAAGAATTATAGAACAGAGGTACGTTCGGTGGCCGATAAGCAACCCCTAGGAGAGCACAATAACTCCTTAGAAGTTTGGAAGAGAACTACAAGGAAGGACTTCTGTAATCAGGTGGAGTCTATCTCAGAGGCAGTGAAGCTCAGAAATATACTCTCAAGTGCTGCTCAGAGATCCCCAGGATGCTTGCAAGCTTATGATGGCTTCAGGCCTAAAACCGAATAGAGATCTTCGGATATGTTTCTAGGTACACACACTTTCTGGGAGGAACCAACATTAGGCCGGTAGAGCCACATGTGTGGGAGAATAATTTACTCACTGGGGACTCTTGCACTAGGGAGAGGGTTATCTGGTCTATGGTTTTCCGGATAGAATTGATCCCATAGGATTGCAATAAAAATTACAGTTGCAATTAAATTATAACTAAAGAAGTACTAGATCTTAATAACATAATGAAAAGACTGTTCCAGCAGCATATCAGAGAGTCGATTGTAAGCTTACAGTCAGCGTCAAAAATTTGCATACCATGACATTGTGACTATTCATCAACCGACTTAAAAAAAAGTTATCAGTTCGCAATATTTTTTTTTTGTTTTTGTGTATATTACCGCATAACTTTGGACCTCGTTATGCGATTTCTTTTTTTCTTTAGGGAATGGTGGCTCCATACTACGTAATTTGGCTTAGATCGGATCATTGGATCATGAAAAAATTAATTGTACTCTTAAATTTCTCTATGAGAATTGAATTCGGTTTTGTTGTTTGCTTAAAAATTACTTGTTTGTTTATATTTTCCATAACAAATTTTTCTTATTTTTTTTTTTAATTTGGTATATTCCACAGCAAAAAAAACAAAAATCAGTTATTTAAATTTTATACAGAACTCGGGAAAATGCATGAATTTATTATCGAAGTTTTAAGTATGTAGTTTCAAGTCGATAAAAATTATCGTTAATTTTTGCGAATTCTTTTCGCTGAGGGTGTTGCGTACCTTCTTCCATGTAAAAAAAAAGATTGTATTTAGACGTTATATGCCAGCATATATATTTATAAAAATCTTTTAAAGACATAAATAGAGCAACATAAACCTTCCAAAAACCGACCTTAATCATTGTTTTTGGCACTAATTAAACAAAGCAAACACTAAACCCAATTTTTAGACATTTCAGTGCATATTTTTTTAATTATTATAGTTTTTTAATTATTTTAATCATTTATGCAGTCAGCTAGTTGAATGCCATTTTACAGTCGCCCAAAAGGGTCCGCCCAAAGCAATGGTGCTCTCGATTTCCCAGCTGCCTAGTATGTACAATGCATCCTCAGAGTCACTTTTATTTAATATTTATTTAACTATGCATATATGCAATTGCTTTTGTGTTAATATACGTACATATGTGCATAGAAATGTATGTATGTATGTGTTAATGTTTGCCTACCCTTTTGTGTGGCGGACTGTGCATATGACTGCCGCCATGAGCGTCAAAGCGTCAGTTTACGAGTATTGTACCTATCCTCGTCGTTTGTTAGCTTTGCTGTCGCCTGCTGGCTCTCGACTGCTGCATTCAAGGTCAATGCTATTTAGCATCTCTATATATACCAACCAACACATATGAATGCTACTAACTGCACTGCAGGGAAAGCTACTATTTAGTTGTGAACTAGAATTCTACCAGTTTGCGTTTCAGCTCAACTAGTTCACGTTCAATCGGTTTTCAATGTTTGCGACTGGTATTTTTAACATGGCGCTGTCCTACGAGATGTCAATTGTCAGGCTATGCATCAGCATCTACTAGTAGCATCATACCAGTTTGATGAGATAGTTTGCCAATTCGTCCCCCGTGAAAAGCATTCTGCTCGCGGTGCTCCAACAGTCACATTGGCCGGCAGAGCAAAGCACTGGCGTGGTATTTCTGAGGATCTTTTTCACTTTTTTTTGTATTATTTTTTTTTTTACTTTTTATTTTTCATTTGTACTTTTTATTTATTTTTTACTTTTTCTAGGTTTTTGTTGTAATTTTTAAAGTTAATCAAAAAAATTTATTTTTTTTTTTATGGCGCAAGTATTTCTTTCCACTTGTATGTTTTTTCTGCCATGAAATTAGATTTAAAAATTTTTTATTTACATATATTTAAATTGAAATAATTATATGGACTTACATTGATTTAATTTGAAAAATCTTAACTACTTCCAAGCGAACCTACGATCTCATAAGCAGAACCGTTAGTCAGCGACGCTACAGCCGATATCTATATCTATATCTATAGTAATTATATAAAGAGAAGTCCCTTTTTTTTGTAACAGGTAATCTCGCGAACGGCTGGTCCGATTTTCATGAAATTTTGTATACAAATAGCTTTTGGTAACCACCATGTTTTAGGCTAAAACAATTTTACGTTTTTTTCGGGTAGGTGGACCAGGGACCGGTCTATTCGAAAAAATCTTATTATAGTCCGATTTGCATAAAATTTAGTACGTAAGTAGCTTTTTAGCATATATTAGCATATATGACCCATTTTTTCCGAGAAGTGGACCAGAGACCGATCTATTTCAAAAAATCGCATTTATGGTCCGATTTGCTTAATTCGATTGATTTCGGTATGTAAGTAGTTTTTTAGCATATATTAGGATATATGGTCCATTTTTTCCGAGAAGTGGACCAGGGACTTATCTATTCGAAAAAATCGTATTTACGGTCCGATTTGCTTAAAATTCGGTACGCAGGTAGCTTTTTAGCATATATGATCCATTTTGTCCGAGAAGTGGACCAGGGACCGATCTGTTCGAAGAAATCGTATTTATGGTCCGATTTGCTTAAAATTCGGTACGTAGGTAGCTTTTTGCCTGGATAAGGTTACAGATTCCTGTTTTCCAATTTTCATGCAATTTCGAATATAAATAGCTTTAAGTAACGACCATATCAAGGGGCGAATTCGTCACTAGGCAAGATTTTTTTGCGCCAATCAGAAACAACGGATACTGTCAAAATATAATTATAATATATAATATATCTCAACTAATATATATTTAGAACCGTTTGTTAGTTTTCGCAAGGCTCGAGAGCGGCTGAACCGATTTTTTTGAAATTGCCACCTGCCGCACGTGTCCCAAGAATGGTTTTAGGCTGAAAAAAATCTATATGTAAAGGGGGCGTGGCACTTCCCATACAAACCGAATTTCTCATGCTACATATCTCTGAAAGTGTGCATGGTAGAGTTTTGGAAATTGGTATGGAGATATACGAAATCAATCGCATACCCTTGGAGAAAAATTTTAGCTATTTTAAAAAGGGGTGTGACATCTCCCATACAAACCGAATTTTTCATACTGCTTATCTCTGGAAATTTTTTGGTAGAGTTCTAGAGTTTTGTATGGAGATGTACGAAATAAATCGCATACTCTTGGAGAAAAATTGGAACTATTGGAAAAGGGGGCGTGCTTATCTCTGGAAATTTTTTGGTAGAGTTCTAGAGTTTTGTATGGAGATGTACAAAATAAATCGCATACTCATAAAGAAAGAGGGCAGCTGTTGGAAGGGGGGCCTGGCACCTCCCATATAAATCGAATTTTTATACTGCATATCTCTGAAAGTATTCATGGTACAGTACTGGAATTTCGTATGGAGATATGTATATAGTTAAAATCAAGCCCATACTCATGGAGAAAATTTGGGCTATTTGAAAAGGGGTGTGAGGCCTACAAACGTACCGACCTTTAGCTATCTTTGAATGAATTTTTTTATTCTTCTGTAGGTGTGTTTGTGAGTGAAATCCTCCTAAATGGTTGTACGGATTTTAACGAAACTTTTTGTGTATTTGAGTGGGTCTCTGGATGGTTTAGTTTCACAATTTAATCCGACAGTTGGCGCTGTAGTTAAGTTATTACTAAAAATCTTATTTATGATCCGATTTGGCTAATGTTTTAAATATGTATGCAATACTATTGCACCGGGTCATTGTTGCCGCCAGGGAGTGAAGAGGAAAAAATGTATTTCGCTTTGCGAATAACCGTGCTATGTAATGCCGCACAACTGGAGAATTTCAAGAACGGATATAACACTTTCCTTAGGTTATTTAAAGCGGCAAATGACCACCAAACCTTAATCTTAGCAGACAAATGTGCCAATGAAAATCGTAAACGTGAATTGTTGGTGAAGATGTTGGACCAAAAAGTTTCAATAAAATACATAAAAATTTTGGGCGGGACGACGTTCGCCGGGTCTGCTAGTTTGTAATAAAAGCAATTAATTGCATTTTATTTTTGTCTTTGGCAATTCAAAGGCAGATGTCGCTGAAAGCTTAAGTTATTCGAAATTGTCGAACTGGTAGGCCACGGTTTTAGCACATACTAGATAATGAACTAGTATTTTTATTGAGTGTTTTTTCTTTTTACTGCAGGGTATACATCACATATGTATGCATATGTAGTACGTGGATGCGTGCCCTAAGGCCCAAAATGGCGCTTTGTTCGCGCCGAAAAAAAAAAAACTAAAAACGAAAAAGAAAAAAGATAAAAAATGAATAAAAGAAGAAAATGGCATGCCAACGTAAACAAAGAATGCTCACTCGCTCGTACGCGCTTGTAGATTTTACACTCGAGTTGATCAAGCAGTCAGCGTGCATGTACAAGTGAATACCTTCACTGGTTTTAAAATGAAACGCTATTTGATATTTGCCAGCCCAGTGCCCAATGAGATAAATCCTATTGCGAAAGTAGTAAAGATATTAAAAAGGACCGAAAAAGAAAAACAAAGAACACACAGATAAAAATAAAGAAACAGATAAAGGAAAAGAGGAAGCTAATGATAAGGAAAAAAATAAACATAAAAATAAAGATAATATTGTGATAAGGATAAAAATAAAGTTTAAGATAAAATAAGGATACAGATACAAATGAAATTTCAGAAAAGACAAATATAAAAATAGAAGTAAAGATGAAGACAAAAATTGACATGAGGATGATCTAAAGGCAAAGTTAAAATTAAAGGTACATACAGAGATAGAGATACAAATACAAAAAAAAAATATAAAGATAAAAACAAAGATAAAGATCAAAACAAATATTATGATAAAAATTAAGTTGAAGATAATGACGAAGAAGAAGATAAAGATGAAAAAGAGATAAAGGTGAGAATGAAGATAAAGATAAAAATAAACTTAAATATAAAGATAAAGGTACTTATAAAAACAAAGACAAATATGAAGATAAAGATACAGACACAGAAAAAAGAAAGATGAAGACAAAAATTAGGATGAAGAGGAAGACAAAGGTGAACATAATTAAAAACTTAAAGATAGCGCCAATGATAGAAGAAAAAAGTAAAAGCAAAGATATGGATAAAAATAAATATGAAGATAAAAATTAAGAGAAGGCTAGAGACGAAAAAAAGATAAAGTTAAAAATTGAGATAAATATGAAAATAAATGCAAAGAAAAAGTACAGGAAGATACTTATACCAATAAAGAAAAATATGTAACTAAGTAAGTAAGACAAAAATTAATGTGTAGATGTAGAAAACTATAAAGATGAATATATGGATATAGAGAGATAAATATGAACATAAAGACAAAATTAAAGCTAGAGAATAAGATTGAGATAAAGTTGCAACATAAAAATAAAAATAAGTATAAAGAACCTGTTATAAATGAAAGTAAAGAATAAAGATAAAAATTAAGACACAAATAAATCGAATGGTAAAGATGATGAGAAAGATAGCAACTATAAGGAGAGATAAATATTAAAGATAAAGAGCACCTAGTATGTGCATTATTCATAATGTTAGTTGGGCTAATTTAACGTTCCGTTTTGAGGGTTATGGTTTAACATTTCTTACAAAATTGATATTTACAGAGCTTACGGTAAGGGTTTTTAATCTAATAGGGGTAAACTGACTTCGAATTAGGATTCAAGGACCTCAAGCATATATCTGTGGTCACAAGCAATAATCGCCTAAGTCGAAAAACCTGAATTCGAGGAAAAGCACTTTAAAGATTTGTATTGTAATGTTAACTTTATGGGGGAGCCAAAATATTTTCATCTATAACTTTTTAAATAGCCTAGGTAATGAGATGCGAGTTTCACATACACATGGAATAGTAGTTGCAGAAAACGATAGCATATATAACTCAATTCTTTCTTAAGTAGACTTAGGCGGTTATTGCTTATGGCCACAGATATATGTAGCTAAAGCGATTTAGTCTCATGAGCAAATTACTTTCTTCTAACGGGAGTCTTTATATTTTACGACAGTTTGGGGCAATTTACGCAAATATTGTGTGGCTGATGCAGGTATACCGACTTCGGATTCGTTTCTATACTGTTCTTTAACGGACTACGGTGTTTTTTGTGTGACTTTGTAATAACTCAGTAAACTACACTGCCGGAAAAAAATATTGTCACAGAGAATTGTTTACAACATATGCAACAATTTTTATTTTTTTCAGCTAATTTTTTATAAAAATATGGTTTATACACCAACAAAAAAAAATGTCTAAACTTTATGCAAAACTCATGAAAATTCAAGAAATTCACATGCAAATTTTCAACTTTTCAATCCAATTTTTAAATTTTTCTGGGAATGCAGTTTTTTAGCCCAACAAATTTTATTATAATAAAGTGCAAGTTTAAAGTAACCGGGACATAGCGTGGATTTTTCTTCTAATATTTATGTTGTAATCATAAAAATTAAAGAAATTTAATGATGGGTTTCTTCTTGGGCCTGGGAAGGTTACGTGCACTGAATTAAAATATCATGTACAGGCATATCGATAACTTAAACGATAACTATTATAGCAAATTAAGCGATAACTTTCATGGAAACGAAATCGATATACACGGTGAAGCCTATCGATGAAAATAAAATATCGATTATTATAGACTATGAAATACTTTTGAAGAAACGGAAAGAGAAACAACAACACTGATGTATATAGTTATGAATGGAAAGTCAGGAGAAAAATAATTTTTTTTTGTAATTTTTTATCTATTGCTTGTTTAAAACATGTTTTCATCAAGCAGTGCAAAAAAATCATATTCGTTGTATTATTCAATGAATTTCGATTTCCCTATTTACCTATCATCAAAATTATTATAGTATTTTTCACGCCAAACTATTTCTAGCGTTTTCCAACCAAACTTGCCATACTTTTTTCCGTACTCGCATTGCAAGCGAGCGCTTGGCATTATGCCAACTCAACGTTTGCTTACGATAGACAGCTCTTCTTTACTTATATTTACATTGCCGAAAAAACATATTTTTTGCATTTACCTATTTTTTCAAATAACCCACAAAAATAAGTAAAATATCCTGGGAATAAACTTAAGTTAGATAAGTTAAAGAAGCAGCAGAGCAAGTAGAATAAAAAAAAATACGACTACCCAAACTGAATGAAGTACAAAGAGTAAGTAAATGGCGACCACCGCTGGTCGAATTGAATCAAAATTGCCGCGGAAAGTGGCCTTGTTCTTTGCAGTTTATTCCTTTTCTTTTTTTAATTTTAATTTATACTTTCATATACAGAAATAAGTTTGCAGCGGAGAGAACTGATATATTTTCTATTAAGAAGTTTGATTTCTATGGCAGATATAAAATACAGCAAATATATTTAACACTGAGTGTGCAGATAGCATACCATAAGCATTAAAGATGAGTTGTAAATTGTTTTTGGAACTTTTCTAAAGCTTTTGAAAATCCCCTCCATTTCTTGTGCAAAAGTATGCGAATGTGTATTCATAGTTTTGCAAACGTGCGTTCCTGTTAAGAAAATTTTCGAATGCAGTTCAAGGAGAAATATAAAATTGAAGAAGAAGAAAAAAGAAGAAAAAAAAAGATGGAGAGCATACATCATATGAAAAATTAGTGTGTGAATGTAAGTAAATATGTATAAATTGATTGGTTTTCAAACTGTGAAATAACTTTAAAAGTTGGGGCAAGTTTTTTTTTTTTTAGAAATATTTCAACAATTTCCCAGCTGCATTGAAAATAAGCTTTGGGCGCAAGTTTTCTGTGAGACTCTAATGCTTTTTGAGCTGAAACAAACAAGCCAGGCTGGTAGGTGGCGCTGGCTGGTGTCGAGACATTTATAAAAATTGGATTAATTTTTCCAATTAACTTATATTCGGAAAATGGTCGGCAAAAAATCCTCCGGCTGAACCCTCCACGAGGGTGCTGACTGGTAATGGGCACTACAGAGGATTCTGTGCGATGTCAGAATGGTGCTCAGCTAAGATCAGGAATCAGTGCTATGTGCTAAACTCCTTAATAGCGTAGTCATATGGAAATGGTTTCTGATCGTGGCTTGGAGGTCTGAAGGGGCTGGATCAAGGCGTCACGCGCACCGTACCGAGGATCGGCCAGGCTGGGGGCCCCTAAATAGCCCAGTCGCGAACGGAGCCCTCTGGGAGGCGGCCACACCCAGGATGTAAGTAGGCCTTACCTGGGCATCGCGGATCTCTGCCCGGGTGGACGAACCCCTTTCTCCGCAGCCCGTGGGATGTATTATGGAAAAGAAACAATTAACAACAACAACAACAAAAACAGCAACAACAACATCAAAAACAATGTCTAAAGGGACCGGCCCCCTTAAAGCGTCGGAAGGGTCTCGGCCCACTAAACAAGGAGCTCAAGCGATGCAGAGTACCTCCACCAGCCGTAGTGCGGTGACAAATAGCGGGAAACCAAGGCCAATGGTGAAACCGGGCCAAGCTCTCGCAAAAACGATGGAAAGTGGCGGTGGGGCTGCTCAAAGGAGTCCACCCCGGGAAACTCCTGGCACCAGTGGACGCCAACCTGGCATGCAGATTGCAGCCGGGGATAAGGCTGAATCTGGGGCGCAGGCCCCGGGCGGTCCTCCCGCGACACCCACGGCCTTCACGAGGCCTGACCAGAGGCCAGAACCAGCTGCAGCGGGCTATCGGCAGAGGAAGCTAGCTGCTCGAATCCTGCAAAGGTTCACCGCAACGCCTGACCTGTGTAGCAAGGCGAAGGAAGAGCATGTGAAGGAGATCCTCACAGAAATCGACTGGGCAAAGGCAGTCCTGCCCGACTACCGCAAGCCGGAGGAGAAGCAGCCGCAGGCGCCCTCCAGTAAGCGCAATAGATCGGGGGAAAATACGCCCAACCAATACGCAAAGAGGGTCAGAACGCAGGGGCCTTCTTTTGCTGAAGTAGCCAAGGAGCAGATCCTGCTCGGCGTCATCGATGAGAGCAATGAAGACAGCCTCACCCTGAGGCAGCAATGGAAGTGGGTTAAGGCCGCGATGGCCGACATTGCTATCAACATTATGTTGGAGAATCCGGGACCTCCGCCAACCTGCAAGGGAGCGGGGTGGTTCCAAAATAACATCCGCGTTATAGCATGCGAGGATGCCAGATCAGCGGAGATCTACAAGAAAACAGTTGCAGGTATTGGAGAAGTCTACCCTGGTGCGAAGCTCAGGGCGGTCGACTTCAAGGACCTACCGGTGCGACCGAGAGCGAGAGCATGGTTGCCTTGCAAGCCAGCGGAGCCAGAAAGGATCCTCCAAACCATAAGGCTCTATAATCCGGAGCTACCTACCGATAATTGGAAGGTGGTCAAAATCAACGAAAGCGGTAAAGCGACGATGCAGGTTGTCCTGCTTCTAAATAAGGACTCCATAGAGTTGTTGGAGCAAAAGAGCGGGGTCATACGTTACGGCTGTGACATGGCCAAAATTAAGGTCTACAGCAACGACGTAAACGCAGCGAGGAACCTGATCGCGGAGGTAGAGCCGGAAGAGGCCAACAGCGACGTGGAGATGGAGGAAGAATCCGAGCAGGTTGATCCGATGGACGACCTGACCGGGGGTTATGCCTCATCGACGTCTTCGCTGGGGGTCGGACGCATGCTTCGGCTTTATACGGAGGAGGAGTTGATCGATATGTCGGAAGACGCGGTCAACTCCACCCTAATAGGCGACGTGGGCGATAACGGCCAAGATGGTGAAGGTACTGCAGATTAACCTTCACCACTGTAAAGCAGCTTCAGCTGCACTGCTGCTCCGTCTAACAGCTAAAGGGGCAGCCGACATCGTCCTAATCCAAGAACCTTGGGTGGTGGGACAAAACATTTGTGGGCTGAAAGCGCCGGGCTACAGACTGGTAAGTGGAGCCTCAACGGGGAAACCAAGGACGTGCATATTGATAAGTATCACACTAAAGTGTCTCTTTCTTCCACAACTTAGCGACGAGGACACAACAGCGGTCAGTCTAAGTGCAAACGGACGACCAATTAGGATGGCATCCATGTACCTAGCGCATGACAAGGAGGTGCCAACTACCTGCATTAAAGACCTAGTGGCCAGCACGAGAGAGGCGCTAATTTTGGGAGGTGACGCGAATGCCCACCATCACACCTGGGGCAGCTCCGATGATAACGAACGGGGTGAGTCACTTTTTGATTTCATACTTAGTTCTAAGCTTGTTATTGCGAATAGGGGGAATGATCCCACTTTTATTACAAAATCCCGAAGGGAAGTTCTGGACGTTACCCTTATCTCTGAGAATGCGGAATGTCTGGTCGGGAAGTGGAAGGTGCTTGAGGAGCACTCCTTTTCCGACCACCGATATATCCAATTCGAGGTATTAGGGGAAACGCCCAAGGCTCCTCTAACTAGAAACTTGCGAAATGCCAACTGGCATAGGTATCGGAAAGAGCTGGATAGGCTTTTGCCACAAGATAGAGAGCCGGCTACTCCAGCAAACCTAGAGGAGCTGGAATATCTTGTCGACCATTTTACGGGGGCCTGCAGAAAGGCAATAGACATTGCATGCCCCAAAAAGCAGCACCGGGGTAGGAAAAAGCCACCCTGGTGGAATGAAGAAATCAGGATTTCACGCAAGAACTGCAGGAAAACCTTCAATCAGGCTACTGCGTCTGGTAGTGAGGGACATTGGGAGACCTACAAGACAGCGTTACGGGAGTACAAGAAGCTCCTAAGAAGGTCGAAAAGAACCTCATGGAAAGACTTCTGCAATGGGGTGGAGTCTATCTCAGAGGCAGGCAGGCTCAGAAAGATACTCTCAGGTACTGCCCAGAAAGACCTGACGGCTCCTGGACAGAGACCGAGGAGGAATCACTGGATCTGCTTCTTTGCACACACTTCCCGGGTGCCACGGATAGCATGCCGGTACAGCCACATCAAACTGGAGATCTTTCGGTCACTGGAGATTTCCTCACTAGGGAAAAGGTCATCTGGTCTATTGGGACATTTAAGCCCTATAAATCAGCAGGTCCGGATGGCATTGCCCCCATACAGCTGCAGCAAACACTTCAGCTAAGCTCAGCGTGGCTACACGCTATAATTAGGGGAGTATTAGCTCTTAACCATATCCCTAGAAAGTGGAGGGAATCAGGAGTGGTGTTCATCCCCAAGGCAGGGAAGGTGTCTCACAATAACCCAAAGGATTTCAGGCCCATCACCTTGTCGTCATTTCAACTGAAGGTTATGGAGAGACTGGTGGAGGTCCGTATCAGAGAGTCGGTTGGTGACAGACTCTCTACCACACAACATGCTTATACGAAAGGTAGATCTACAGAAACGGCGCTACATGAAATAGTGTCGTATATAGAGAGATCACTAGACATCAAAGAATATACGCTAGCAGCCTTCCTGGATATAGAGGGCGCCTTTAACAACATCATGCCGGGCGCGATAACGGCAGCACTGGCGGGCCTGGGCATCGACTCGCGCTTAGTTGCGCTCGTAAACCAAATGCTGCGATGCAGGGTGGTCCGGGCGGAGCTGGCGGGGGTATCGTTGACCAGGTTCGTAGAGAGGGGCACCCCGCAAGGGGGAGTCCTATCCCCTCTTTTATGGGTCGCAGCGGTAAACTCACTGCTGTGTGGCATGGAGGGGGGTGGCTGTAAGGTTATTGCGTATGCGGATGATCTTGCACTAACAGTAAGTGGGAAATTTCCACAGACTCTATGTGACATTATGCAGGTAAAACTGAAGGAAGTCGAGAGTTGGACAAAAAATAACGGGCTAGGGGTAAACCCAAGCAAGACAGAACTTGTACTGTTCACAAGAAGGTACAAAATCCCCCCATTGATAACACCAAGGCTGGCACAGACCACACTAAAATTAAGCGAATCCGCTAAATACCTGGGGATAGTCCTAGATAGAAAATTAAGCTGGATTCAAAACACCGAAGAGCGGGTGCGGAAGGCCACGGTTGCCCTATACAGCTGCAGGAGAGCAATCGGCCAAAAATGGGGTTTAACCCCGAAGCTAGTGCACTGGATATACACCGTCGTGGTGAGGCCCATACTTCTGTACGGGGTAGTGGTATGGTGGCCAGTGCTGGAGAAGAAAGTAAACATTATTAAATTACAAAAAGTGGAGAGAACGGCCCTGATCTGCATTAGTGGTGCTCTCCGCACAACACCTACTATGGCAATGAACACGATCCTCAACATCATACCCATAGATATCATGGGACGACAATACGCTGCGTTTGCAGCCCTAAGACTACAGGGGCTTAAAAGCTGGAAAGTGGCTCGCTGTGGTCACACTACAATTCTGAGAAACCGACAACTACCGAGTACAAAGGACTACTGTGTACCAAGGCTCACTTTCACTAAAGGTTATAGCGTAATGCTACCTAGCAGGGAATCATGGCTCGAAGGAGTTCCGGGGTCTAAAGATGCCATAAGATTCTACACGGACGGCTCCAAACTAGAAAATAGGGTAGGAGGAGGCGTCTACTCGGAGAAATTGGGAATAAAAAGATCATTCCGACTACCTGACCACTGTAGTGTCTTTCAAGCCGAATTGGCAGCCATACAAGAAGCCGTTGACAGCCTAAAACTAGCTGTTATCGCCACTGCGGAAATATATATATACTCAGACAGCCAGGCGGCCCTTATGGCGCTTGACTCTGTCACTGTAAATTCGGAAACAGTTGCCAACTGCCGCAAATCACTTAACGTGATGGCAGAGCAGTTCGCTTTGCACCTGGTATGGGTACCGGGGCACAGTGACATACCAGGAAATGAGAAGGCAGACGAGCTTGCAAGGGCGGGTACTTCCTCTCCACTTTCACCAGCCTGGAAGAGGGTGGGTATGCCACTCGCTTCCTGCAAGCTCTTACTAAGGGAGAACTTCCTTGAAGAAGCGGCCTCCAGATGGGAGCGCACTGAAAACTGTAATACAACGAAGCTTACATGGCCAAAATGGGATGTACGGAGATCGAGAGAAATTCTCACTCTCAATAAAGGCGATATGTCACTGGCCATTGGTCTGCTCACAGGACATATTTTGATAGGAAGGCACGCAGAACGCCTCGGGGTTAGTCACAACGACTACTGCAGGAGCTGCCATGACGAAGAAGAGCCTGAATCAATAAGGCACTTACTCTGCGATTGCCCAGCACTGGGCAGGAAAAGACAGAAATTCCTAGGTATAGGTCTTCTAGACGATCTAAGCGCGACTGCTAAGTTTGGAATACGGCAGTTGCTAAGGTTTGCAGACTCCACAAACTGGTTTAAGGAATAGGGGTTTTCTTTGGATCCATGTGGTATCACAATGGGCCCTGATCGGGCCTAAGTGTGCTGGCGCCCTCTGGGCCTAGCAGCCACTTCAACCTAACCTAACCTAACCATATTCGGAAAAAATATTGGCTAAATTCGAAAACAACAATTTTTTTTAAAATTTACTCGCTAAATGCCCATAGGCATGAATTTGTTGGCCAAATCTCGATTTTTATGGGACCATAGCTGTGGATGAATAATATTCGGTAATAAAACAGATATTTACATGGGCGTAGCCAGGTAGGGGCAGGGGGGTGCTCGAGCCCCCCTAACTTTCAAATTGTCCTTATATATATATAAAATAGTACCCTGTAATGCCAGCTTAATAGGGTCGAGCATTGGTCCTAAGCATTTTCTTCCATACAATGAATTTTCTGTAAGGTAGAAAATACATTGTGTATTTTCAGCAAAAAAAAACAAAACAATATCAAAAACCAACCGAACTTTTCGGCTACTTAAAACTTGCATTTTTTCTGCTAAAGTTTAATGGCCCACAATTTGATTAAAAAAAAAATAAATAAAATCTGATGAAAAAGTTAAAAAAAAAGTTTGAAATTTTGATTTACATGGTTTTTATTGTAGAATGAGCTACATTTTTAAACAATTTACGAAAAAATTTACCATGAAAAAATTTTCGAATGTCGTAAAAAAATCAATGCAAATACTTATGAGAGCACTGCACGTCCTCTTTTTTGAAATTTGATCTCACGAGCATTAGTGCTTAGCTGCAAAGGACTTGCATATTTTAACAAGTCCATAGTTTATTGTTCAAAATCGCCCAACTACAGTTTCAGCACCAAAATCTGAGTGTCGTAAAGTACCAACCAGCGAACCAATAAGCCATATCCTTTCTAGTGAATGCCTATTAAGCAATTAAAAAATACACCATTTTTGGTAGTGCAGTAATAACTTTGGGGCAAGCTAAGAGCGGATTTCTCAGTTTTTATTTGTAATTAGTAAAAAAAAATCAACTACTCAAGTATATGCACAATTTAATGCAGTTCTTGATACATAAAAATACCCAATTTAAAGTTGTTATCATTTTCAGCACACCGCAGCTTTCGCTGCTTAAAACTTTTTCTATTACAGCAAAATTAATCATAAAAAAAGCGAAAAAGTAAAGAGCAACCAAGTAAGTAAACAAAAAAGTGCGTGACCGCGAAACCTCTTAAATCTTCGGAAATCTGGTTTATAAGTACATATAAATTTACACACATATTATGTATATATGTATATAGTCTATGGTCTAGTTGAAAAGTAGTAAAATATAAGCTTAAAATGAGTTAAAGTGCAAAAAGCGAAAATAAATACAAACGGTCCGGTCAGAAGGAGGCAAAGCCGCGGAAGCAAAGCATAGGGCAGTTACAAGGTACCACAGCTTTTTAGCTATTTTTTATACAACTGAAATTACGCAATTTTTTATACCATTTTTTGTGTGGTATGTGGTTGGCTTTAACTGCAGCTTTTCTTTATGACGTGTATAAATACATACAATTTTATAGCGATGCTTGCAAAATTTTTTACGCAGTTTTCATTTCATTTTTTATGCGCTTTTAAACTGTTCGTCATTCTTAGACTCTAAGAGACTTGTGCTTGCGTATGCTATGTGGTATGTAGGTACGTATAATCCATCTCTTGAGATTTTGTAAATTATTGCCAGGTAGTTTGTGCTGAAGGTTAAAGTGTAAAGAATTTCGACTTCATAACTATTTGAAAACTTTGCGGCGATTGCAGTATCTTAATAAACTAAATAAAAGACTCAACCGGAACTAGATGCTTTGCTTCGAAGACGTATAAGTTGAATACGAGTACGAAGATGAACACGACGACGAATACGAATACGAACCCGAATACGTAGACGAAGATTGGAAACGAGCAGCAGGGCGTATACGAAGATGAAGACGATTACGAAGACCACGACGAATACGAGGACTAACACGAATATGAAGATAAATATGAAGATGAAAGCAAATTAGAAAACCAATATGAGGACCAACCGAATACGGATACGAATACGAATACAATTACAGAGACGCATTCGACGACGTCGACGAATGCGAATCCGAGACAAACACGAATATAAAGACGAATTCGTATACGAAAACGGATATGATGACGAATACGAAACCGAATTCGAAGGCAAATACGAATACTAAGGCCAATACGAATACAAAGGCAAATACGAATACAGATACAAAGACGAATACGAAGAGAAACATATGCAAATACGAATACAAAGGCAAATACGAATACAGATACAAAGACGAATACGAAGAGAAACATAAATACGAATACGAATGCGAAGAGATTACTCGTATTAACGAAGACGAATAAGAAGTTGAAAAGAGAAACAAGGACAAAGTGGAATACAAAAACGAATATGAAGACGAAGACAGCGACTAAGGAATTTGAGAATTTTTTTTGCTCATATAAAAAAAAATCTGAAAATTTTTTGTCCTACGCATTTTTTTACACCTAAAAAAGATTCAGCATTTTTTTATGAAAAAAATGCGTAGGACAGCCAGCAAAAAATTTTCAAAAATCAACGCGAATTTTTAGATATCTGAAAATGAGCAATAAAACTGCATACCTAAATTCTTTTTAGAAATTCATATTAAAAAGTTCGCGATTTTGCTGAAACTTTGCAGATTTTTCTTAATTTTTGTACACAGTATTATTCGTGGATTTAAATGGGATTTGCTAAACCATAAGCTATATTTTAAAACAAAATTTTAGCATGTAAAACATTGCGAATATTAACAAGAAAGAGCCGTACGCTCAATTTGGGAGTAACCGTATATGCGCTTATTGGAAAGGATTCAAAGATTTGCGTCATTTATCGCCAAATAGACGATAAAATATGAAGAAACTGAGACCTGATCGATGCACCCACCGGCTGGACTAAAATCCTCTACTTATTAAAGCAGCAACTGTATGTATGTATGTAAAATGTAGCAGCATTAACAAAGTAATAATCAATAATGCATATATTTGTATGTACTCAATTCAGTGGCATATATGATAGGGTTACTTGAAGCAACAACAAGAACCACAGGAATGCTAACCACAATACATACATATGTATGTATGTATATGACGGTAGAGATTTTTCTGGGAAGTATTTTAATTAATAAACAAAAAGAAAACTGATGAGTAGAGATTTTCATATTTATTAACGTTTTTTGATGAGTTTTAGCAATATGTACCTGCATACATACATACATATGTATGTGTCTGTTAATATAAGTATACGAGTATTATCTCTGTAAATGTTTCAGTGTAAATTGTTCGAACATTGCTCCATTCCACAGTCAGCTTGTAGTCAGACAGTCTGTCATTCAAAGTCAAAGTTCAACAAGATTTTACAAATTCAAAAGTTGAATGCAAATGGTGAGCATTAATGTGGCTGCCGTAACATTGTTGGACTGATCCATAGCATGGCTTACGAGTAAATATATGTATTTGCATATTGGCATATATGTACATACATATTTATGTCAATGTTAATATTTATGTGTGTAAATATATGTATGTATGTACATATGTAATGGCTGTTTGTACGTTTTTGATTACTTTACACGCTTTTACTTACATGCATTTTTAGTTATTTGTGCAATGTCTGAGTTGCTTTGTCTGTTTGACTGTTCGGAACAGGCTCAGGCGGTACATGGCGTATGAGTGACATTTTATAGCACAGCATGTGGCGCATATTTTTATGTCACTCATACGCCATGTCGAAGGTAGATATATGTGTTAAATAACAGTAGCACTGACTGTTTTTTTGTCTTTTATTCATTGCATAAATGCAAATTTTTAAGACCTTGTACAGATGTACATATGTATGTATGTATGTATGTAGCTTTTATTACATGGTAGACGAAAGTATTTAGATTTGCAATTATTTTGCAAACTGATAGAAATTTGTTTAGAATTCAAGTAAACACAGAAAAATAAAAATATTCAAGAACTGTCAAAATCATTTGTTTGAAAAATGCAGAAAATTTGGCAACTTATAATTTTACATTTGCTTTCGGTTCTACAAGCGTATGAGATATGCCATAAAAAATTTTAAAATTTTAAAATACAAAAATAAAACAACATCAAATCAAATAAAAGGAACAAAAAAATAATAATTTAAATTTAGAAGGTTATGAAGATAAATGTTCAGAGATTTAAAAACTAAAAAATTCTAGTTAAATAAACTGGAATAAATAAAAAAGGAGTAAAAAATTCTATAATTTAGAAATTACAAATATATAAAAATTATTCCTCAGAATGAAAATATTAAATCATGAACAGAATTTTCCGAAATGTGATACAGCGGTTTTATAAGACAAAAGTATGATAAAAATGCGGTCAGGCTTTATTAAAATGAACAAAAATAAAATAAAAATATTCTGGAGTTATCAAAATTATTTGTTTGAAAACTACAAGAAGTTTTGTAATTTATAAATTTAATGCCCTATTCATAAAAAATAAAATAGATTTAAAGAGCTGTATAAAGTGACATTTTCATACAAATTTTCTATTTATAAAGCAGTTAAAGTCTTCTTTATTTTTTATGAATTTGGGTGCTACGTTCTACAAGCGTATGAGATGATATCATGGTACAGTTCTATAAGTAACGCAATTCTTCTTCCTACCGTATTTTATGGCAGGCTGTAGGTTTGTTTTTGGTTCGGTGTGTTAGTGTATTTTGAATGAATTTCAATAGAATTGGAAGCAAGTGTAATAGAAATGAAATAAATTCTAACAGATAACAGCAAGTTTCAAAAAACAGGTAATCTCAGCTGTAGAAACTTTTCGCCAATCAGCTGATAATGTTTTTACCTAGGAAACAGCACGATGCACTAAAAAAAATTTCAAAATTTCAAAACCGATAAAATAAAATATAAATGAAATAAGTTCAAATCAAGTGCAAGAATACAATATTTTTAAATTTTGGTGATTTAAAAAATTAAATAATAAAAAAATAATTTTTTTAAAAATTTTCAAAATGAGAAATAAAAATAATTAAATTCAAATTAAATAAAAACCATAACGAAAAAATTATTGAATAAACTTTAAAAATATTGAGATCATTGACTGACGAAAGTTTAAAAATTCACTAAATTAAACTAAAAAAAAAATGTACATTTGTATATAGAAAACACCTGAAAAAATTTTTCATAAATAAAAACCACTTCCGCGAAATTTACCAGTTTCGACCTTGCCAATTAATTGCCTTAGGATAAAAGTATGCACATTTTCACTATTTCAACCCCTAAGCGGAGATTAAGCAACTTAAATCATTGCAACGCAAATTGGAAAGTAAACGCAATAAAAAATTCAACAGCATTAAAACTTGGTACATACTTGTGAGAAAAAGTAAAGAAAACTAAAGAAACAGCTGTCAAAAACGCTTACCTTGTTAATGGATTAAGTCTAGCTCCAAGTGCGTGCGTACTTTTCACAACGATTAGCCATCACAAGTTCATTTTATAACTTATAATTTGAGTTCAGTTGAAATCCTTGAAATATTGTGACCTTTATTCGAGGTACATTCTACTATTGTATTGTTGCTGTGTTTCTGTGCTGCTTAGTTTTGGCTTTGTACAGCACTGCTCCAGTTTGTTATTAATTAAGATTACTTTTTTTTAACTCAGTTTTAAAAGAAAATTTTTATTTTTCATGTTTTTCAACTGCCTGCTGATATAAAGGAATTTAACAACACTAAGGTGCCTCAGCGCCGTCACCCTCAAGAAACCCAAAAATTTCACAAAAGTCCTGTCATAAACAATATTTATGACTTGCTTGCAAAACAACCACCTTTTGCGCTGAAGCACCTTAATGTAAGTAAATAGAAATGTATGTGTTTAAGCAAGTATACGCATATATTAAGTATGTAGTTGCTTTGAATTGCCCGCGGCTAAGCTTTGTCATTAGTTTGTACACTGATTTGATTATCTTTTATTATACTTTAACATTTCGCTACACGCCCACTCATTTGTTTTTATTTCTTCTCTTTTTGCATTATTTTTTTTTTTTGTTTACTTGATTGTTAATTTTGTAGGTATTCGTCGTTTTTATTACTAGGAATTATTGGGTTTGAAATATGAGTTTTGCTGATAATAAAAAGCTGTAAGCTTTACATTGTAAAATTTAGCGTTATTATATTTTTTAATTTTATTTCATTTTGTTTCACTTCATTTAAATTTTATTTATGCTTTAATATCGATGTTTTGTTATGTTATGTGATGTTATGCTACACCATGTTATGTTATGTTTTGTTGTGATATGCCATGCTATGTTATACTATGCTACATTATGCTATGCTATGTTGTGTTATGCTATGTTATGTTATGCTGTGCTGTTATGTGATGCTATGTTATATTAATAAATTTGTATACGAAATTTGTTCCTATTCTTCAACATAATGTAAATAGCTCAGAGAAATATCTCTCCTATATTTTAAATACTAGTTCATATCTACGACCTTGGACGAACATAATTTTAATTTGGGTAGCATCGGTAGCTAAATAAGATTAAGTAAGATTCCTGTGGCAGCCCCGAATAACTGACACTTTACGATAATTTTTTGTAAATTCTGGTGCTGTTTATAAGTTTTGGAATGAAGGAGCATCCCTTAGGGTGTTTCGCCTGACGAGAGTCCAGGTTTGTAAGGAGAAAATATTGAGATGATTCCACTCCATAAATACTCCTCCAAATGGCTGCCGACATAAAAATCTAGAGCTATGTAAATATAAAATAAGAAGACATACCGCATGCGATCTATCGGAGGAAGTTCCCAGTCAAGATTCCTGTATGAAATAAGAGTTGCCGCTCTGACAGACTTAGAAACTTCTTTCTTTGCCGACAATGAAGTCGTTTTATCCAAGAGTAACTTATCAAATGAACTTCTATAACTCATGGGGTCAACTTATGACTACTGCATACATAAAAGCATCTGGAGGAGGAGAACAATGCAGTATAATATAAATTTTTTTTTTTTTTTTGAAATTGGCTAGAAAGAAAATGTTGCGCTGGGTGCTTTGAGAATAGAAAAGCAATATCCTTGATCTCGGAACAATTTTTGCAGATTCATCTAGGATACACGGAAGTTTGAAGAGGACCTAGCTATCCCTACAATTGTTTTTGTCTACCACTCGGTAAGCAGAAAAGGCGCATTTTTCTGTTAGATATTTTGAGAATGAATACATTTTCTCCGATTCATCAAGCAATGGGGGAAGTAGAAGAGGAGGTGAACGTGTATACAACCTGCAAAATTGTCACCCAACTTCCACTTAAGCAGTTCAGCCTATATACAAATATATACTTTGTTTTAATATTAATCTAAATTGCCTCCTAATACTTCCAAACTCCACAACAACGCTACGCCAGCATTTGTAAGCATAGGGAAAATTGTACGAAATACTTAATAATATGGACAGTCATTCAGTTGAAAGAAAATCAAGATTCAGTTAATGCCGCCGATACAAAAGCTTTAAAGGACGAGCGAGCATAGCTCAATGGATCCGGTAAACAAGTTATTTTTCAATGAACAATAAAGGAGAGGAAGAAAATGGCACAACTGCAAGATAAACAAGAAGAAAACGTAAAATAAGATGGTCGTCTCAAACCTAAACGCTACTACAAATTTGCATAAATGTGAAAACCTGCCCTTAAATAGACAAATAAGTAGATAAAGTCAGCAGTGCCTGTCTACCCGAATCAACTCATCACCCCAACCTCTTGCACAATCTCTTTCCATAACAACAACCTTTCTTGTAAGCGGAATCGTAGTGTAGTGACTTCCGAAACAGCAGAAATAATTATGCAAAGTAGTAGAATGTAGTTGAAAAAGCAAAAAAAAAGAACCAAAATATTGGAAAAGCAAAAGGAAAAAATACTTAGTAGAAACATGCAAGAAAAAATGTGCTGAATGTAATGAATTTGCAATCCCCACTGGCTTTATTATTACATACTATCATTTCGTTGTCCTTCGCAAGCCAGACAAAACGGATATGTACGAATATGTATGCTAGTAACGTGCGCTGTGGCAGTAACAACAACAACTGAAAACAGTAAAAATCAACGCACGCTGACGACGTCAGGCGTTTGCATACGCCTACGCAAAAATTGTATGAAGACAACGCGTGAAAGGTTGTTTTAAAGTTTTTTTTTTTATTTCAATAAGCTTTGGTGGCAGAATTTAGTTTATTTTACGAGCAGATTGGCTCTGCTTGTCTGGAATGGGTTTTTTGATTGTTTGCCAAAATTATTAAAGAGGGTAAAAGAGGAACTTTTTCTATTCGAAATAAAATAAATTTTTTTTTATTTATATAATTGAAAAAAGATCAATTTAGAAGAAGATATACTAACTACTATTTGCTTACGATTTATCTGCGTACATATGTAGGTTTAGTGGCTTACCGAAACAGTTGAACAAAGCTCAATGAGTTTTGATTCCAATTGTGCAATCTGTCTAAAGACTTTAACTTTGGGGATATTTTTGGCTATACATCTGGTGTATTGTGGTTGGATAGGTATAAGAGAATTGTCGGGAAGAAACTTGCATATTCTAGGTGGTATTCGCGATACAACTCATCTTAGCGCACCTCTTCAGACCCACATTATCATGTTGCCTTTATTATCATAACCTAATAGCAGCTTACGCCCAAGCATGTGTGTGCATTAGGGTGCCTCACGAAAAAAAAGTTGCGCGACATACCTACAGTGACTCAAACAAATGACCATGTGTTGATTTTTTTTTTAAATATTGGTAATCTTTTTCAAAATTCAAAATTTGTTTTTGTTATTTTTCTATAAAAACAACGTTCAAGATTTAACCAAAACCATATAAATCACAGTTTCAAACTTTATACAAATTTTAGGAAAATTAAACGAATTTTCATCAAAATTTCAACGCTTTGGGGTATGCAATTTTATAGCCCGTTAAATTTTAGTCTGATGAAGTGCAAGTTTCAACCGGCTAAAAAATTGCGTTAATTTTTGAGAATTTCGTTTTTTTTTTTTTAACAAGTGCAATTTACAAAATTGGCGATGATATATTGCAATTTTATTGCTAACAGTATCCTGCATTTTATTTCATAAGAAATTCATGCTTATATAAAAAATTGCAAAAATCCGCCACCAAAAAGAAAAAAAATCTCAAAAATCAACGGGATTTTTAGCCATTTAAAATTGTGTACCCAAAAATGTTCTTAAGATTCAAATTAAAAAGTTTAAAATTTGATGAAAATTCGTTGAATTTTCGTACATTTTTTATATAGTAAAAAACTGTGATTTAAATGGTATTGGTTTCAAAGCTTGGACGGTATTTTTATAGAAAAATTAGAAAAAAATGCTGCTCAATTTTCGGAAGTATTTTCAAATGGCTCCAGGTCACGCAAGTCTTAATATTTTTCTGACATATTTTGGTGAAAGTCTAAGTCATAGATTTTACAAAACCGACCAAAAAACAATACCCAATGCAGATATGTCCACGGACCCCGGTCTCCACGTTTGCGTACTCTGGATACCGGTCAACATCTGATTTCTAGTAGAACTTGCAGTTATTATATCCTCTGTATAATGCTTGAACTTTCCCTGTACATGCATAATTATAAACGTTTAATTAATTTGGGTTAAAATTGAATCAAAATATAATTGAAATAAATGTATCTAAGCGTACCAAATTCTATAATTCTTTTTTCAAAAGGAAAGGTGTTACCTCACAGGGGGTCCTATAATAATTTGGTTTAAATCCGATTATTGGATCATGAAGAAGTTAACGGTAATCCTAAATTTTTATATAAGAATTGAAGTAGGTTTTGTTTTTCAATTAAAATTACTTGCTTTATAATCTGTCTTTATTCTTTATTTATACAAAAAGATCATATTTGTATGGCACATTTGGAGGAATTTCATTAATATACTATTATATTTAATGAGATGAATTTAAAATGAATTCAAGAAGACATCTCATAAAATTAGGAAGAACTAAATACTTTTCAATTAACTCAAAAATGCAATCTGGCTGTCTCTATATTTTTTAAAAGATAATCTTTTTAGTAAAATCAAAAACAATTTTCACAATAAAATGAATAAGCAAATCTCAATGGGAATTTCTTAATTTTTTCGTCTTTTTTACCCCTTAGCCTAAATAGCAACTTTCCATTAAGACAATATTCCTGTTTCTGTGGATAATATTTTTCTCCGTGTACCTATGTACTTTGCTAGGAAGTGCCTGCCCTCCCTCTCAATACCAAACAACAGATCCTGTAACTAAGGTAAGAATTGTAGCCTTAGCTGAACTCGAACTAGCTTTTCATGCACCCAACAGAAAAGCTATTGGTTCCTGCCAATATTTAGCACCGATCTCCGCGAGAAAATCCTTTAGCCGTATTCCGGTCTATTGGCGCTACGAGCGCTATAAAGGCATACACATATTCGTGGACATCTGTTTACGAAAGAATTAAGTATGAAAGGCGGCAGTACCTTCGAAAAAGGATGTACCCTCGCGTAGGTACGTACGTATATAAATACATATGTGTAATGCATTAGTATCATTGCTATTTTCTTAGAATAAAAAAAAAAAATAGTAACTGCACTACTCATATTCAATTCAAAATCCCGCTATTAACTCCCCATCACTACCGAAATCGAAGCAACCCTTAATTTAAAAGTACACATATATATATATATACATACATAAGTAATTACTGCCTTCACGAGAACTATCGTCAGCCCAAACCTGTGTACATCCATTACTGTTTTACAATACTAAAGTATCCCAAACGCGATAAAAAGCATCAAGCATTGTTTGTGCTCTCCCCAACAGACATTTCAAAGCGCAACCTTCACAGTTAACTCCCACAAAAGTTGGCCTAGCAGTTTTTAAACTATTTTCAAAGCAACTTATCACAATCAACCAAGCGCACCAACCTCCCCTCCTCACCCCTTCCTCTGCAATACGCGTATGTAGAGTTTCAACCTGATTTTGCCAAGCAAGTTAGTATATACATGCATATGTATGTAAGTACGTGTGTGTGTTCCTACTTAATGTCCACCCTCAATAGCTCGTTAGTTGTGACGTCGCTTGATTTAACCTTTCTTGCGTGGCTTTCGCAGTCGTATTACCACCACACAAAAACAAAAACATACGATTTATAAATTTGTAATTTCGTTAAGTAACTAAAACGTGGGTAGGTGTACCAAGAATGCGTCAAAACGCAATGACCAACACGCAAACACAAACTATCTGACAAGTCAATTTGTAGACTTGACAGGATCGATAAGTTCGAAAATGTTTTGTCATCTGATGATGACAACGGACTGAACTGGGTATGGTGGACTTAAGTTGACATACAGCACGCGAGAAAACGGTAACCCCTCAGCATTTTGAACACTTTTTGAACACTACTTGTCTTTTGTTTGTTTAATATCCATTATTTTTATATAAAAGTATAGCTCCCATATAATTCTAAATTTCAGACTTTGTACAAGAATTATAAAAATTCCACAAACTTTTTGTACCAATTATTTTAATTTTATTTTCTAGAATAATTTTTGGTATACAGTTTTATAGCTTATTAGATTCTAGTATAATATAGTGCAAGTTTGAATTTGCTAAAAATTCGCATTGATTTTTGATAATTTTTTTGTTGACGGTATCCGGCCTTTTCTTCCATACAAAGTATATTTTATATGGAAAAAATCATCAAAAATCAAGGCAATTTTTTAGCAACTTTAAACTGTCGCTTAATTGTACTAGATTTTGATAAGTTATAAAACTGCGAACCCAAAAATTAATATAGAAACTCTAATTAAAATACTTGGAATTGGGATCAAAAATGTGTAAATTTAAAAAAAAAAATTATTTACAAAGTTAGAAATTCGGATAAGAATTGTTAGATAAGAAACTGAACTTTAATACAAAATTAATGCACCTCAAAAAAGCAAAAGAAAAGTGGTCAAAACTGGTAAAAATGTTGATGTGCTATCTTTTGTCGCGAGCTGTACATACATACATATAAGTGCAGGCGCTTTGATTTGTGTGATATTGAGGTATCTGTTCGTCGATAACTAGCTTTAGTAAGTGGTCGATAAGCAGAAGTGTTTTAGTAAAATCAGGGTAGGACAGCGCGATACTCCATTGTCCAGCCTCTCATACATATATAAACACCGTAACCTTATGTGTAAATGCGGAAAAAAATTTACCGTTAAGTAATTAAAGTCAGACGTTCCCTCATTCTTCCGTTATCTCTCTCTCTCTCTCTCCCTCTCTTGCGTTTTTCTGCTCTCATGATTCTTGGTACTTTTTGTATTATTTGCTCTAGTTTTTTCGTATAGGAAGTAAAAAAGCAAGAATGACACTAGATAACAAAGTTTGCAATTGACAGCAGCAGAATACATACGAACGAACATATGCATGTATATTTAGCACTGTCAGGATAATAACTGCTTTTGTGTATGCGATGGTAGTCACTCGAGACGCTCGAAAAAGGGAATGAGAAGATTTGATTAATGAGTTTGAAGGGCGGAATGTACGTATGTAGTTAAATATGAATGAATATTGAAAGCTAAATATGTAGGTTAAACGCTATTCATTTAAGTGAGTATTCAAAGGGTTGCCACTGAGAGAAAAATTCAACCATTAATTGGTTAATGTTACCAAATTCAAAGTTGGAAAGGAATCAACGTGATTTTTGGTGAATATTAATAATGCCTTGGTTGATATTTTCAACAATTATTTGGTAATATTAACCAAAATTTTGTTTACATTAGCCAAACTATTTTTCGTTTGAATAAGGTTATGTTCTGCACTTCACAGAGGCTTTTTCATAATTCGGAGATACAAACCAAAAATTTTTATTATCATTTCAACGTGTTACCTCTGACGGCATTAGCAACGAACAGCAAGCATCTATACACACTCAACTACAGCCGCTTTATAAATGTGTCTTCAAATTTCTTTTTGGTTGTTTGTGTTTCCGACAGGGTAGGAGTATGATGTATTGTGGAACGATTTTCCGTCATCCCTTGTCAAATTTGGTTTGGAGACAAACCGGTTTCGGCGTGGTGCCATCTTCAGTGTCATTTTTCGTTCTGATGGCACAACGCCGAAACCGGTTTGTCTCCAAACCAAATTTGACAAGGGATGACGGAAAATCGTTCCACAATACGTGTCTTCAAATGTTCAACTTGAATAAATTTTCTTCGTCGTTTGATTTGGTTCTGCACTTCACAGAGACTTTTTCGTAATTAAGAAAACCCAAAAACAGAAAAAAATAAAAATTATGTATCGCGCTGACGGTATTCGTACTGCTGGAATACGAATTTGTTCTCAAATGTTCAACTTGAATAACATTTCTTACAATCGGCTTATCGACCATGGCAAAAACAAACCTTAACTTGGTTGAAAAAACCATTGTGCTTTTGGCTCAGGTTTGAAAAAATTTGTTTTTTTCTTAAATCGAAAAAATTTTCAAAAATTTTGACTTTAACTAGCGATATTTTTGCGGGTTTATATGATTTTCTTTTCAATAAAATATATGTCAAGTTACCAGACTTCAAGCCAAAATTTTTTTAAATTATTGAGTTAAAAAAATATAATAGATTTTCGTGGATGTCTTTATTTTGCACGTAGATGTTTTTAAAGACCACCCCAATATGTATAAAAAAAAATTCATTGATATAAAATGGATAATTTTTGGTACGATTGGCATTATCAGTAACAACATCTTTACCAAACTTTAAAAAGTGACCTTAGATTGGTAATAATATCGAAGATCACTACAGGCTTTTTAAATGTACATCTCTCTGTTAAAATACAAAATTTACTGAAAGTATAACAGACGAACATACGACTGCTTTCAATACTGGATTTTTAAAGCTATGGATAGTATTACCATGGTCCCGTTGGCTGCCTGGAATAGCCAAAAGACTGGGTATGTTTAATAAAATTCAAGAATACGTCTTGGAAATAAACCTTTCCTAGGCATAGTAAATAGTAGTGTTTCTAGATCTCTCATTGAACTTTTATTTGAAATAACAAGGTATATAACTTTTGCATTACACATTTGCATGTCTGGGGTCCCAGGTCACAGTTGGGGCCTGGCAGAGTAGATTATGGCGCAGCTGTCTGCTGATCTCGCTTCCTAACCTGCAACGTTCGTTCTGCCTTTCCTTACAATACCAGGGGAGACAATCAATGCATTACTCCGTGTACCACCCCTAAATTTATTTATTTGGGGCGAGATTTCAAAAGCGCTCTGAAGGCTGAAAATTGTGGGACAATGATATGAAAATCTTTACCTAGATTGGAGCATATGTCTAATTTAGAGGAAACTGCGTATGCCTTCCGATTCTTGTGCACCGAACCTTCCTAGGTAGAGCTAATAGGACCCACACTGCTTCTTGGTTTGCCTTCAATATAATTATTATGAAAATGCGTAAATCATTTTCGTACTAAAAATAAACGTCCCGGGAGACGAAAAAATGTAAAAATCCCATATAATTGTTATGAGAAGACGTAAATAATTTCGGTCTTGAAATAAACGTCCCGCGAGAGGAAAAAAAATAAAAGTCCCATATAATTATTATGAGATGACGAAAATAATATACATTTTAAAATAATTGTCCCGAGAACAACTTTTCCATTGCTCAGTAATAATTATAGCGCAATATTTAATTTTATTTCTTATAATCGTTATGGTCTCTGCTTTTCACCCAATGTGTAGATGATTGCATTTTTCAGGCTAGGGAATAAGACACTGTTCACTGATTTGGTGGATACTACTACTGATAATCTTCTGATACTCCCAGGCATCCTTATCTTCGAAAGTAAGCTATTTCTACAAAAGGTATTCCTTTTGGCTCAATGGACGAAGTTTCTAAGTGCATGCTGGTCAAAAAAACGTCGAATTCAGAGATTTAAAAGTCCAGTACTCTTTTTTAGAATGTCGCGGAAATTAGTTAAGATAAACTTTCATATCTGGAGGTTTATACTACCTGTAACAGAACTACATCTATAAGTTAGAAGTTAGTCAGTAGGATCGTAGTCGCATGCTTTTTTTCTACAGGATACCGCATGGTATTACGATATTAGTAAGACTATGTTCAAACAGGCACCTAATTGGCAAATAAGAAACTTTTCACCAATTTAAGCCTTAATTGTTACCCAATTTATTATAAAAAAAATCAAATTATTAATTGCCAATTAAATTATTAATTAATTTGAGTCAGATACCCTGCTAGGTATGTTTAATTTTGACTTGGAGGTATTTTAATGAACACGGAGCAATCAGCTGTTTTTTTCTGGTCCTCTTTTACAGCTGATATTCCAACAGGGATGGAAAATTGAATAAAAAAATTATACCAAATTTACGGAAAACTTTACCTAAAAGTAGATAGATGTACCTAAAAAGTAAATATATAGTTCTATATAAAGAAAATAGGAGGATAACAATTTCCATCGATACATATCAACTTCTGTACTCACATTCAACAAATTGTGGCTATGAAAAGAATCTGTGGAATTTAGTTTACTTATTCACAAGTTATACGAAATTTCAAAATATGGATGTCAAACGAAGGAGCCTTAAGGAATCATTAGTTTGAACGCTAAGAATAATTTTGGGGTATTGGAAGAGGGTTGCCACCTGTTTAAAGGGTTAAATTCAAATTATTTTATAAGTTAAATGAATTATTAAAATATGGGTATCAATTGAAGGGGGCCAGATATTTTTTTCCGAACAGTATTTAGCGGGGTTGCCACACGTTTGAAAATTAAAATTCCACTTTATTCATCAGTTAATTAAAAGATCTATCGCAGTGGCCGACGAAGGGGAATTAACAATGATTTAGCTTGAAAATACTGTTGAGGAGGGCTGCCACCAGCTTCAATTAACTAATTCAAAAAGTATATGAATGTATTTATTCCTGACCTTTATTTAGGAGGGTTGCGATAAAAAAAATTTAGATTTTGTTTTGAGAATACTTTTGAAAAGGAATTTCATAAATTAGAGGCCTTAGCCTGTAGATCTATGATAAAGTTTTATTTTTTTAACTAAGATCTTCGCCTGTATAGGGTGATTTGAAATTCGATGGAAATAAAAATATGCACTATGCGAGACTGCTCTTCACTCAGAAACGGCTGCACGTTTTTGATGAAATAGGGCACTCGGATCTCTTATAACTCTGACTAACATTTGGAATATTTTTTAAGTTTTTGAAATACAATTTTGGGCGTATTAACGGCATGCGGGTTCACTAGTTATGTATAAATAATACATTATATAAAACTTCACTTTTACTAGAAATTCTGAATAAAAAATTAAAATTTGGCTCATTGTTGTTCAAGGTTTGAAACTTTGACTTATATTTTTGTAAGAAAAAAGTAATTAAAAGTAAATCTAGAAGAAATAAATGGTCAAAACTTGTAAGAAAGTATTTTATTGCTTTCACATACTTTAAGAATTCCCTTATTCACTTACTATTCTTTAATTAAGAATTTTTTTACTGCGTATTTTTTAATATTTTTTTAACTTTAAAGGCTTTTTTTATTATATTAATTTATTTCCACTTTTTTTATTAAAATTTTAAACAATTTATTTTATGGGTGTTCATGGAAACGTGTATATGCCATGTAACCGCGTAAACCTCGTAAGTAAACTAGACAAAAAGTAAGTGTACGAGGTTTACATGGTTACGAGGCATTTACGCGTTTACATGAATTGCCCTATTATTTTTAAAAATGTAATAATTTTTAATGAAATCATAATCAAAATTTGTTTTCTAACATTGCATTGCTTTCTCATTTCAATAATAATTTTGTTTATATTTGTCAGCTTTTACCTATTTGATACATTTCTAAATATGTAAAATATATTATTTAAATTCATATTCAACAATTTTATTGAGTTTGATGCCGTTTTTTGAATTTTTTATTTTTTTTATTTTTTTTTTTAATTAATTTTGCAGCATCTGGGTATATTATTTCATGAGTCACTTTTTTAATAATAGGAAACCTTTTTTATTCTATTTTTTTACTTCTTTACTCCGATATTTTTCAACTAAAACTAATCTTTCGAAGATTTACTGCCTTGGAAGCTTAAGTTTTTGTTTTTTTTCTTAAAGAAGTACTATACAATCGTTGACTAAAAAGCATTATACGAAAATTGTATAAGTTTTCAATAAATAGTTTACTGTATAGCTGCACTGTTTAGACTATTTTGTCTGTTCTTTTTTTTTTTTGAAATATGCTTTCTAAACTACACTCTATAATTATTTTATAATATTTTTTTTCCAGAATTTAAGTTCAAAGTTAATTAATTTTTCCCCCGAAATCGAAATTAAATAATCGAAATTAATAAAATTTTTAATTCCTACAGAAAGGAAAATTTTTCTTCACAACCGTTTTGCAAAGTTCACCTTTTATGTCATACACTTTTACACACAAATACCAATGCATAGTTGCACACATATAAACGCATTTATAGGCGAATAGACTCAAGCACGGAGGTATGCACTTTATCTACATACACGCACTACATACATACATATGCCACCTACATGCGATTATACAATTATACAAGTGTTTGTATTTATGTACATGTGCACATGTTTTGTATATGTACCGTAACATAGATTTCCGCTGAAAAGCACAATTATCATTTTAAAGCGTCTGTATTTGCGAACATTTCGAAAGAAACTGAACTGAAAATTCATCTCGCACAACTAGCAGCTGCAGAGAGTTAAAAGTTCAAAAAAAGGGGGAAAAACCACAAGAAAAAGAGCGAGCTTGTGGCAAGCAACGACCATATCAGCGCGTCTCCAGCACTCGGTGCCATCCACCCACCCACTATCATCGTGATAAGGCTGGCTGCCTGAAAAAAAAAATAAAATTATAGCAACAGCTTATTACATATTGCTGCCGTTCGTGTTGCTGCTGCTGCTGTGAGCAAATATTGTAAGTACTTATTAACGCTCTCCACAGTTCGTTCGATTGTGCGTCGTTTTGGCTGGAATTGTGGCACTCGGCCGCGGCATGTGGGAGTGATTGTCGGACAAATAAATATGCTGCAGGAGATTTCTCTAGTCCAAAAATAATTGAAGATGTGTTCCCT
>NW_023458562.1:25389191-25413225 GCF_013731165.1 Rhagoletis pomonella
AAATAAAATAAAATAAAATAAAATAAAATAAAATAAAATAAAATAAAGTAAAATAAAATAAAATAAAGTAAAATATAAAATAAATTAAATTAAGAACAATGACACAAATTACAAAAACACGAAGGCAGAACAAAATGGATTTCGTTGTGTTGTGCCATCTAATCATATATACATATGTATGAATAAATCAATATTATTTTTCAGGTGATTACTCTATTCGAAAATAGTTTTGTTTTAAAGCGTTCCTATATATGTATATATGCTATATGTATATGCATATATTATATGTATATCGTCGTTTAAAGCACAAAACCGAGTATCGTCACTAAACCGCGTAACTGACATTTGCTGCCAAAAATTGGATTTGCTCACACAAGCTCTTGGCTCAATCCTTATCCATTCGTCCTGAAATATACTAGCCAGAAATGCGATTGCTTTATAAAAAAGAGAACCATTTTGAAATATGAGTGTTTTTACTCTCTAGAAAATAATTTATGCAACCTCGCATACGCGGTTTTGCATTTTGTTGATACGCGGTTTTGTGCTTTAAACGACGATATGTATATATGTTAAATATGTATGTACCTGAATGTATCGTGAAAAAAATATTGTATCTACCCCACCTATTTTGAAAGGTTACTGGAGTGGCTATTTGGGTTATAAAAATTAGTGCCCTTGCCTAGTTCGAGCGTACACCCTCGCGACTAGCTTAACACTACCGTATGTCAGGATAAAATTTTATTCGAATTAACTGCGTCGTTAAACCGAATTAACGCTGATGTCTGTGCATGCTATAATACAGTTAACTTTATACCAATTGTAGTCGATTATCAAAATTTCTCATAACTCACAACACCCGTTAGGAAAGGTTTTTGAAGCTGCTAAAAGCTAAAGCACCGTTAAAAAAGCTGCCGTTCATTTAAGTCTATCAAAGAAGCACACAAAAGCTTAAAAACAGCTGTTTCATTCATATGTACATATGTACGTACATGTGGTTCTATGACAAGATCAAGTGAACAGCTGGGTGCGCTGAAGTGTCAACGCAAGAGAACCAATACAATATGTAGAGTCAATGCGATGTTTGTTTGCAATTTCTCACACACATAAATACATGTACAAACACGCACTCACATGAACGACCACAACGATTAAGGCTACCGGGCTAGCGTAGCGTTGAAACAGCCATAAATACCGCCCACATTGACAATTTTATAGCAGTTTGTGACTGTTAAGCGCGTAGAGTTGGTTGGCTGGTAAGCGTTTAGTGCAGCGCGTACAAGAAGAAATAATTGTTTTCTTTTTTTTTTGTTTAAATAAGTGTTAAAATTAAAATTTGAAATAAAATTTGATGTGCCTTGTGAAGCGCAAATTGGCTGCTTATTAACTAAACAAATTTTGTGCGTATCGAAACAGTATTGTATTGAAAAATTAAAATCTCTTTTGAAATTTATGTTTATTCAAAATTCGCCTACAAAAAATTCCGAAGTTGTGTGCAAAAGGCGGGTCAAATATTTTTTAGGGACATGCATATGTAGACTGTCCCAAGTATATATTGTGCTTTTTAGCATATATGTATATACAGTTTTATGACCGTAGGATAACAATAACCCGTGTTGACTTTTAGTTGAAGTTTTAGTTAATAACATGAATTAATCCTCCATGAAAACTTTGGAAATGCGAAAAATTCGATATTTTGCCCATAGCGCAATCTGTATCCTTAAATTTTTAATTGGACGGCAAGATTTTTCTCAAGGACAACGAAAAAATTAATTAAAGGAGAATGTCCTTTGCACTTTTTATCCTTCAATATCCTTATATATATATTCAAAGGATTTAAATTAAATTTAATTAAACTAATATTCTTCAAACGCGTTGAAAATTAAAAATCTTCAAGGATAATATTTTTAAAGGACATTTTTGACATGTTCAAAAGGATAATTGAAAACAAAATTTATAATTATTCTTGTTGTGAATTTTTCTTTTAATTGATATCCATATATCCCACATTTTGTGTAAACTTTTGGAAATTATGTATATTTATGGTCCTTTATTTTATTTGAACAGTTTTAAACACAAAATCAATAAAATAAGGGTATGCGTTAGAAAAACACCACTTTGGTTTTGTAGCAAAAAACTCTGAATTTAAACAAATACTAACTCAAACCTCTAAACGCTCCAAATTCGTGCAGTAAATTGTTATCTACAGCTGATAATAAGTACACAACACAAAAATTTTTGCATAACAACAAAAACAGCGCGATAATACTCATTTAGCTCGAAGACAGCACGAAGACAGCACGAAAAGAAAAATCGCCGCTAAAATGCCGACTGAAAGGTAAGTGACAGTGAAAACAAAACATCAATAAAATGAACAGCAATAAATGCTTTAATTAGTTTGAAAACTTGCGCTTCAGTTGCGTGTTAATTGCAAAAATGCTTTCTATTAGGAAAAATAAAAGAAAAACAAGAATTGACTAGGGCGCAGTCCAAGTGTCTGTATTGGTATTAAATAGTATGCCGTGAGTTGCTAAGTTACACATAAACAGCTGATGAGCGCTGGTTTTTTGTTCACAGCCAACTGTTATCGCATTGCTCTGGCCATGCGGTCACTTGAACAGGTTTAACTACTCTGCTTGGCGCCTTTTGCAACTTTTTTGCCATTTTTTGTTTATTTATTTCTGTTCACTTCACTCGCTAAGTCACACCGGTTTTTTTTTCGCTTACGTATGTGGGTGTTTATGCATATGCATACATACATATTTATATGCTTTATACATGATCATACCAAATAGCAGACTTTGTACCATCCTTCTAAACTTATTGCCTTCCGTTCAGGAGATAAGCAACTTTTATAATTTAAATTGAAATTTGATAAACCCCATTTTTTATGTTTTCTTGTCTGGAATTGTGCTCTTTCTTGTCTAATGAAAACACTAAACCGAAAAATTCCACATAATTATTTATTTTATTAATTTCAAAGAAAAATTCCTACAACTTACCACGCTATTATTAATTATTGCTATGCGACTAGAAATGGTCTATTGTTTTCGTTTTTGCAACATAAAGCTGTGACATACATATGTACATACATAGTATGTATGTTGTTTTTTTTTTCTGTCTTTAGAACAGTCTTCTACATATTCCGTTTTGCTCGTTTCTATACATATTTTTGGCACTTTTGCATTTATTTTGTTCTTTTTGTTTTGAGTATGTACCACTTTATCAGCTAAATCAAATTTTATGACTTGTTATACCACGTCAGTCGGCATCGGGGAAGTAGAGTTAAGCATTTGGCATGTGAAAATTTTATAGATTTGTTACAATAAAAAAGCGTGTCTTGTGTTATTTGCATTAGTAAGCTACATAAACACGAAGCTAAAGTTAGTTTATAATTACGGTACAGAAATTCAGTGATCAGCTTGCAATTTTTTGTCTGTGCCATACATCACTTTACGTGCAAAATCATTTTTTTTCGATCAAGAACAATCGCTAATTTTGGATTTTTATTTTTTCGGTCAAATTGAAACGATATTTTGCGATAAAAAAAATAGTCGTAATTTTGAATTTGATTTTTTTTTTGATAATTTTTAATTGGAGTCTGCTTTTTATGACCGATTTAAATCTTTCATGATATAAAATATTGAAACTATTAAAGAAAAAAAAAATCAAAAATAAATATCGAAAATTCATAAAGTGAATATCCAAAATATTCAAAAATATCGATTATTATTGATCGAAAAAATAAATAATCATAGAATTAAAATTTTATTAGAAAACTAAAATTCCAATTTTAACGACTAAATACAATTTTTTGTAATTTTTATTTTAGATCATTGCATAGACTGTTTATTTATAGAGAAGCAAACAACTTTATTTAATTCCAACCAATTCTGATGTCACCCAGTATTTTATGCAAAACACACTAAAAATAAAATAACTACCAATGCCTGTTTATTGATTAAGGAGTTTCAATGATTTCCTTGATTTTATATCTTCGTGAAGTCTCTTAGAAAAAAAACTAAAAATTTTAAATATTTCCAGAATGTCACTTTCAGGAGAAAAAGGATTTTTTATTTTACTAACTTATTTCTCCAAAAGTGTGCAACTGACATATATAGGAAACTTTTGGCGAAGAAAGTTTAAACAAAGTGCCTGCCTCCCAAGGAAAACCTCACGTTAACGTCATGAAGAAGTTGGAAAAAGCTTAGCTTAGACTTCTTTCTAACAGTTTCTAACCGTATTTATTACTTTAGCATACTTTTATAACAAGTGACATTCTGAAAAATATTTTACAAGAATGCAAAAATAAGAACAAAACATTATTTTTTGAAAAGCCTGAAAGCAGTTTCGTATTCTACACAAATTTTAACGTACGCAAACGATTTCAGGGGATAAATTCATCAAACTTAAAAATAAAAAGTGAAATTCCTACCATGTGCATTTTATTTGGAAATAATCCAAACGCAAAAATAAAAGCCAAATGTTTTAGTGAAAATTGAGCAGTAAATAATCTATGATTTTAGAGCAGCAAATAATCGGTGGTTTCATAAAAATCAAAGTTAAGATTTAAATGAACGAACAAACCTAAAAAGTCCCAACAAATTACAATGGGTCCCAAAAAATAGCCGAAAAATTCGAAAAATCACGAATGATTTTATTTATTCAACATCAAATTTTAGACGAATAATTTTAATTTTTCTATCAATGTTTAAAAAATAGTCAAATATTAATTTTTATTTTGGGGTTAAAGAAAAACATTAGAAACGCAAAAATTATAAGTTGTGTTTGCTCAAAATACTAAAAGTTGAATTTTTTAAGGTAACAATGGTTGTACAATGCGATAAGCTTCTATTGGTATGACAATTTGTTCACTTTTAGCCCTAACTGCAAAATGTGCCGCTGATGCCACTGAAAGGGCAATAGAAATTATTATTACTCGATTTTTATTTTTTCGATAAAAAATAATGATTATTTTATTTTTACTTTTTTACTTTAATGATTATTTAAAAAACTATAACAGCGTGATTTCTGATGTATCCTCTTCAGAGATCCTAATAAAATAAATAAGTCACAATACACAATATTTTCAGGTAAAAATTTCAGTGCGTTGCGTCTGTATGAAAAATAAAACTCTATAATATCCAATTATTATCTCTGAGCGAAAAAATAAGAATCATAAAATAATCATTATATAAAAAAAATAAAAATCAACTAATAATTATTTTCGTTGAGCGAAAAAATAAACCTCAATAATAATAAGTATTATTTTTAAGAGAAAAAATGAAAATCATAAAAGAATTATTAGGTGCTGATTTCAATTATTTTACTCATGATTACCATCCCTGTTTATAGTGACAGAAAATGAAAAATAAAATTATCGGTAGCGACATCCTCTACAGATAGAGATATAAAGCAATTTGTTTACTGCGAAGTTATAAATATTTAGTACAGAAGTGGGTCAGTGCTTGTAAGTAACTAATTAGCTACATAATTAATTATAACATGTTTCAAAATAATGATTTCTTTTTTACTTTTCATTCGTACTTGCAGTTTATCTTTTCAAGTTTTTATTTCATTTTATTGACATTTGCCCTAGAAAAACTTTGAGAAAAAATCTTAATTCCCATTATTTCGATAGCGAGTCACTTGATCCAAAAGAGACAGACAGACGTTCGCTACATTAAACTATACATATAGTGCGTGACATAATTATAAGACCACCCACTTATTGATAAGTTTTGACAATTTTAACCTTTTTTCATTTTTTTTTTTATAAAAATATACCTCATTAGATAACGAAAACCATATTAATACAAGCTTCAAATTTTTGTACAACAATTAAAAAAAAGTTTTATCAAAATTTCACGCTATTTTATTATTAGTAAATTTATGGGTATTTAGTTTTATAGTCCATTCAATTGAAGTATAATAAAGTGCAAGTTTAAAGTGGCTACAAACTACCGTTGGAACTACAACATGTGTTACATTTCCAACTTCACTCGTAGCTTACTCTTTTACAACTGAGCTCGAACTGAACAACCTGCGCATGGCTGCAGGTAGTATACCAGTGTCGTCATATGTTCTTTGCAGCTCCGGAACATTCCTACAGAAACTTCTAGTTGCTGAAACTTCTATAAAAAAGCATTATTTCTATAAACTGAATTACTACAAAATAACAATAATTATAGTAAAAACTTTTATAGATAAAAAATAATAAAAAAGAACATAAATAAATTCTCATAAGTTATCAATTTAGAAGACATCGCATTTTAATAAAAGATCATTAACAAATTTGTCCCACTCTTGAATGACCACCATCAAAACTGAATTTATACAAATTCAAAATTTCGACACTCCAGTTAACACCCAAACTTGCAATGAAAGCATCCAACTTGACATCAATTAATGAAAAATATGTATATACATAAGTGCAAGCCACTTAACGCAGCACAGTGTAGCAAATATGACAGAGCACGCAACAAATCACCTAAAACGCGCGCAAACAGAAATTAGAAGCAGATCATAAATCCAATTAAGATCAATAAACACTTCGAAACGAAATCGAGATGCAAACAAAACAAACTATTTCGAGCAATCAAAGCAAATCATATCATATCAAATCAGAGGACGGGATAGCAACAACTGTTCTCATCAATATCTCGAGTTGATTTATGCAAAATTATTTACATATGTATAATAAATATTCCATTATTTGTTAAACAAGCGGCGAGTTTATTTGCTTGTTTGTTTGTTGTGACTGGTCGACAATTTATGCCAGCATACAAAAAAAAATAGTGTATAAAGTCAAATTGTATGTTGTAGTATGTATGTAAGTTGGGGTGGTCCAAAAACAGTAAAGTCGGAATTATAATGCTCTCACCCCTTAGGATTGTTCTATATCGAAAAAAGTATACCCCTATATTTTTTTTCTGAAATCAGAAAATATTTAGTGGTCGCTCAAAGCGCTCAAAGTTTGCCATGTAAATATTTTTATATGGGAAAAATAAAATTTTTCGTAGAAATGGTATTGAATTCTTGAGACTTTCAATTTTTTAAACTAGCGATTTTTTATTGGTCACCCCATTGCATTTTTCGGGGTTTTTGTAGGCTTTTAGTGGACCCATAAATTATAATTGCGATGAAGAAATTAACAAAAAAAAAATAAACAAAATATTAATTTTTAACTCTTCTTTACCACTTCTACGAAAAGTTGTTTTTTCCCATATAAAATACACGGAAAACTTTATGCGCTAAATATTTTTTCATTTCAAAATAAAAAAATAAGGGTATATTTTTTCGGTATAGAACAATCCTAGGAGGTCGAGCATAAAAATTCCGACCTTACTTTTTCACACATACCTACATTAGGCTGCATCACCAAGACAAGGTGCGTCTTTTCCTGCGGAATTATAAAGTTCATTATATTTTAAGACAGCCGCTAAAATATTTCGGAAAAATATTGAGATTTACATGAGCTGGATCTATTTGAAAACTAGATTATTTAATTTCGGTGATAAAATGTTAAAACATTTTTAAGCAGATCTCTGAAGCTTAAACTTTTCTGTCATCTGTGGTGATTTTTAGGAAAAATATTTTTAAAAATTTATTTTGCCTTTAAAACACTCGACTTTTGGAGGTATTTTCAAACTACAATGGTTTCAGTTTTTTTCAACTATCGATTGATAGTCTAGACTATTGACTATCGTTGCATTTTTTCATCACATAATACTTGGAAGTAGAAATTTGTTGAAAGTAAATTTTATTAGTTCCTGAAAAGCAGTGTAATGCTTCTGCAGGTATGGATTTTGAAAGTAAGTAATAATTTTATTTAACACTTTTAGTGTGTGTAATAATTCTCAATTGAAAGGAATAATTTAAAATCTTATTTCCAATACCATCCACATCCACTGAGTGGGAACGAATATTTAGCAAGGCTGGGTGCATTATTTCCGAGAGAAGATGTGCCCTCAAGCCAAAAAACGATGATATGATTCTATTTATTAACAAAACCTATTATTTAAAATTCAAATTCCCTTGAAGTTTTAAAAGTACAGCCTATAAAATTAATTAAAAAAACAACGATCTAAATACGATTTTGTTTTTTTAACAAAAATTACATAATTAATGAAATTAAAAATCTTCCTTTCTGACGCTTTTAACAAATGAAATATTGACTCTGTTTGGTTATTTGAAGCGCTTTTTGAGTACTCAATATCATGATAAAAATATGTATAAGGTACAATCGCTGAGAGCCAGCTTTGGGAATTTTGACGTTTGCTAGCATTTTTGAAAATTTCTCTCGACCTCATTTCATTTGTTTGTTTTTATTTTCACTCAAACCAAAGAAATATATTTCTGTCGAAACATTAAAATTTGGATATACATTCATAGATATGTGCATATGTATGTACATATATAAATAAATAAATGTTAGCAATTGTGTAATGAATTTTTGCCCACATGCTAAGGCGAAGATTTTGGCATATTTTGTTTAATTTAAACTTGAAGTCACTGCACTTTTGCTAAGAACTATCTTGGGTCAAGTGGTGTAGCAAAAAATGAGCCTAGCGCACTTAGGCACTTGGGAAAATCCGCTGCCTTAACACCACCAGCCTCGATCAAGTTTTGCGTACATACGGGAATTGCGGGAACTTGAAAGAACTTTATACTGCTTTGCTTGAAGGTAAAAACGGTATTAGCGCAGCCGCTAAAGCAGCATCTCATAAAGTACCAAACCGCGTATTGTCGTTGTACCAAACCGCGTAACTTACATTTTTTGCCAAAAATTGGATTTGCTCACACAAGCTCTTGGCTCAACCCTTATCATTTCGTCCTGAAATGCGATTTCTTTGTAAAAAAGAGAACCGTTTTGAAATATGAGTGTTTTTACTCTCGCGCGCTTTTGCATTGTCTTGATACGCGGTTTTGCATTTTTAATTAAAAATTTGTGAAAGTTAATGGTGATATGCTAATCGCAAAGCCAAATTTTTTCAAAAATCTGATGAGAAATTTAGAATGGAATTTGAACCTAAAAATAAAAAGGGTTTATTTGGGAATTCTTTAGAATTCGATTTTTAAATTGCAAGGTTGCATTTAAAATAAGAAAACGAAAAAATAGCAAAATAAAGCGCGCGTGGTTTTTATTATAAAATAAAAAGAACAATTACGATGAAGTATTCTTTAATAGTTTATATTTTATATAGTTTTAATAAAAATAGTGCGAGCTACATAAGTAAAAAAAATATCAAGCACTGATAATGGTTTTTGATTTGAAATATTATTACATTGGTATAAATATGGGGAAAAAATTCTACGATTTATTGTTTTAATATTATCAAAGTGGCAAGGCCGGTGATAATACTCACAATTTATGAAACTTCACAAAAAGTTATTATCCGTCAAAAGTTGTTTATTGAAGCTACCTTCTTTTTTGTATCATGGGCTTAGATAAATTAGTGTGGATTTCGATACTATCGACGATATATTGATAGCTTAAACTATTACTATCGAAACTATAGATGGTGTCGACTATCGATAGTTTGCCACTCTAGATACAGCACACGTACATTTTAAGATTTTCCGAAATATTTTGGCGGAAGTCTCAAAATATATTAAAATTTATATTACCGAATTTTTTTTTGGTATAGAGAGTGATGCACCCTAATGTACATACGAGTATGTATACACTTACCCCCGTAGTTAAATTGACCAGCTGTTTTGTATGTCTGCATGTCTGTATGACGTCCCAATCAATTGACACATTGACCGTTTGTCATATGCCTGACAGAATAGTTATTTAACTAATAAATAAAAATTGCGAAAGAAACGTGCAGACGAGTGTTTTTATGTATTTTTTGATAGTATACTGACAAAACCGATAGTACAAGCGCTTGGAGTTTCTCATTGCTGTTGAGCTCTTGAATGGTAACAATTTGCCGAATAACACAAACATTGGCTGCCATCTGAGGTGGAAGCTTCATTATATGTTCATTGCAAGCAAGATCTCAATTAACTATTCCACAAGCTAGATAAGAATTACAAACACGCGTATTAATCGAACGAAATGATAAGCCCAAGGCAAAACTCGCTTATGTGTAGTAGCTCCCAGCAGCAGCTCGGGTGAAGTTGAATTGATAGAAAGGCGCGTCTGTTGATAGTTTTAAGGCTTTGCTTCCAATTTATTTTTACACTTTTAACCAGCGATGCCGAATTGACGATTTCGTCGTCTTTTTGACGTTTTTTTTTAGCTCAATGACGTTTGGACGATGTTTTCTTGGTAATGACGATTTTTAATTATTGGTTTTCCACTTCATTACATGTGTATATATGTACAAAATTTGTTAAAGAAAAAGTAATTCAAAATGCAACCATGCATTTATCTATGTTTGTTATACAACCGTGCATTTAGTTAAATTAAATTGTTTTTTAAAATTGTAACCAAATCGTTAATTTGCACACCTGACACTCATTTCAAAGATATAGAAAAATAGCATACGGAATTGATTCAGTAAAGATTATCTACCAATTAATAAATGCTATTCTACACATTAAAACTGGATCAAAATCTTTAAAAACTTCAAATCAGCGGAGTTCAACAATTTAAAAGCAGTTGTGTTTTAAATTGTAATTTTAAATTGTCGTTAAAAATTACAAATCTGTTTTTATTAACCCTTATGCATTGTGGGTTCCATTTGGTTTTTTAATGTGTGGTCATATTTATTGAATGTAATTTATGCAACTTTGTTTGTTTTTATTGTTAAAAAGTATGATAAACAAAATTTTAACTTTTTTTGATCGAAACGACGATTTTTTTGGAGTAAGTTGACGATTTTTCAGCGAAAGCTTTTGGCAACGCTGCTTTTAACCACCGTTCAGTTTTAGAAGAAAGTGGCAAAAGACAACCTATCGAAATCATTCAAAATCTCTTATTTTTCAGACTTTCACAGGGAATTTTTATATGGGCTTTCGCCTAGCTAAGCACATCACTGTGAATGGTAGGAGTGTAGTTAAATAAGGCTGTGACTTCTTGAGTTTAACGGGGTGTAACTTGAAAGGCAACACTGCTCTTGTCAGCTACCATTTGTAGCAAACATCCACAAATTCGGCTATGAACTATTATTACATCCCCAACATTTTTGCCGATTTAGCCTCTTTCGACTACATGCGGTGGCGAAAACAAAAATTTTGGCGGTAAATTTTCACAAGTTTTGGACTCTTTTCATTTCTTTATTTAATTTTTATTATTTTCTATGTAAGTCCGAATTTCAAACCTTGTACAAAAATCAGGAGAATAAAATTTTCAAAATTTTTAATCAGAAATTTCAGCAGTTTATAGGCTGCTAAATTTTAGTAGACTAAGGTAAAATGGCGTTGAGGTTTGTGACCACTCGAAAACACTGTTGAGACGATGAAAGTGCTGATGCTCTCGCAAGCCAAACCACAATACTCAAAGTATATACACAGCTTCTCGATAACCCGTACAAAAGATACCCAGCAAAGCTCTTTAGATATCGAATGAAAAAGTGGAAAAGGCAACCAAAGAGTTTGATAGCGTATTGCCGAATAATATTTGAACGTGCCCGGTATCTTAGTAGGAAGGGTATATAATAAATATGCTAAATCGATATATAACACTAAATTTAATAATATTGTTACGTCTTTCCTTTAATGATTCCAACGATTTCCTAAATCCTTTGGAGCTGTACGCTGGATTATTAAATAACCAATAATGCACAAATAACGGTAAAACTAACTTTACGGCACTACAACACTTTACACTACTTGTTACATTTTAAACTTTGCTCGTAACTAACTGGTTTACAACTGAAATCGAACTGAACTTCCTGTGCATGGTTGTACTCCCTTATATACACATATGTTTACCTGTGTCGCCCTGTGTTCTCTGCAACTCTGGAACATTCGTATCGAAATTTCTAGTTTACGAAACTTCCATAATTTTGTCGCTATTCGCTTTGATCTCGCAATCGCGTGCTCCCAGTATTCATCACAATACACACATACATTCATATTAACTATGTGGTCTCTGTTGGATTCGGCCAAAATCGCTTAGTCACCAATCCAGAAAAATAAGAGAGACTAAGGCGAAAAATCATATGATGTTAGAATTCTCCGGGATACAGCTTTCAAACTTTAATGGATTGTTTGAAATATCTACGCGACCCAGTTATATGGTTTCACCTACAAATAAGAGAGCTAGATACTTTTTCATCGGCTGATGTGTGATCTAGTCTCTGAAGCAAAGTAAACATTATGCCAAGCGATATATTTTTGAGATCGTAATCCATTATGGTAGGTTAGGTTAGGTTATTTTGGATGTCAACGCTTTTTGGGAATTTCAGCAGTGCGTGAAGCCCAAATGTTGTCACGTCTTCAAGATTATTAGACTCTGGAGCTTAAGGTATTTCAATCGTATTTTTGATACAGCAGGACAAAGGCATAGGATGTGTTCTGCGGTCTCCCCTATTCCCGTCCCCATGCATTTCCTGCAAACTTCATTAACAGCGATCCCTATTTAGACCGGGTTTGTACCCCCTCGTTCCATATAGAAATAGCCTGATTTTCACCCTCTAGTCAATTTCGTTATAAAGATTTTTTATAGGTTTTGGAATGTTATTATCTGGTTCTAGAACCAAGGGGATTCCGCACTTGGCAATCTCATCTACAATTTCGTTACCTGTAATGCCCTTGTAGTCGGGAACCCAATAAATATGCAGTCGCCTGTTTGCTGCTGTCCTATTTATAGCCTCCCTGCATTTATGGACATTTTTTGACGAAAATTGGTATGAGGTAATAGCCTTAATCACTACTTGACGCGACTTGACTACGTACATATATGTTAACTGTAGAGTTATTTACCGTCATTCAGTAGGCTATCTCAACGACTTTTCTTACAGCGAAAACCTCTGCCTGGAATATACTGCAGTGATCCGGCAGCTTATTGGGCTGACGAACATTAAGTTGTGAACAGTACAATTCCGCTCCTACTCCACCATTCATTTTTGAGCCGACTATGAAGAGGTTAAATGTCTTCTGGCTAGGCTTTATGCGCCATTGGTTTCCGGTTTGTTACGGTTATCATATTAGGCTCTCTGCTCAGGGTTTTTTTAAGTTTAAAAAAGATCGTAGACATCGATTCATCTCGCCATGGATACCTAATTTAGTCGAAAGGATTTGAGCCACTAGAACAAGTATTTTGGCTGTTGGGCCGTTTCACACTGCAGTCGGCTTTCCAGCACAAAGGGTATGCAAGGCAGTTACAGCTTTCACATAAGCTGGTGCTCGATTATCGGAGCGTGTGAAACGGCACTTACTGCTTTATATAAAAGTCTTCTTTAATATTTATTTTAGTATTTCGTTTTTTTTTATTTGTATTTGTAAAGCTGTTGTGGCATTGCTTTATAATTAAGACTCAGACTTTTTTGCGTTTATGAACGCATTTTCTACAAAGTTCTGTTTATTATTCTTTAAGCTAATGACTTCGAAAATAAAAAAAAGCATTCCATATGTGTACAATATTTTATTATTGCATTTTTTAGAAATAACAATAAATGAATATTCAACTCAACGTTTCAAAAGTTTTATGTGTTTGTAATTTACCATTCAAGTAAGCTTTGCAGCCTTTCCAAACAGCTAATATTTATTAGTTCAAGGAATAATAAATTTTGGGAAAAGAGAAATTAGCAACACTATTTTCATTTGAATGAAATGCAATTTGTGCCGTTTTCTCAAGTAGGTTTTAAAATTTATCTGCCTTTCAAACGCATTTTTTTTTTCTTTTTAGAACAAAATGTATCTTTAACGGGCAGACATACCCATGATTCAATAATTAAAGGTTTGCTCATTAGTGGCATTAGAGTTTTGACACTCCCTTAACTGCCTTACAAAATCTTTACACACACACGAACCCACACAAAGTCCCTTGCTAAGGGAGCCGACTTTGTCAAGAGGGAGCAAGGAAACTGTTTTCTGAGCAAACCTTTTATTATTGAATCATGATACATACCTGACTTCTATAAAAAAAAGTAACAAGCATTATAGAATATAAAAATTGCCAAATATTGGAAAAATAGTCCCTAAAAAATTACTGCTCCAAATGTAACTCTCCTCGGGAAGCATCTAATATTTAGGTTTTATTTTGGTATACATCCGACCCAAAAACGTACCGTCTGAGTTTGGCGAAGGCCGGATAGCGGCAGATTTTCCTGACAAGAGCTATGTATGCATATCCAAAATACCATAGCCGGTCTCAGACCCCAGGTCTTGCTAAAGGTTCTTCGACACTGTCCGAAAACTTTCAACGCTGGATTTACCTTCAACGTTCCCTCAATATCAACAATGTGTCCCATTGTGTATTCACCTGCGATCTCAAGGTCATTTAGAGCTGATTCACAAGACTTTTCGCTTAGTATGCATGTTAATGAACACTAATCTACTTCTCGACTTTAGAAGTCTCCTGGATCTTTTTAGAAGTGTGGTAAGGCCTTAAAAAAGCCTCTATATAACGAAGTCTCGCCTAAAAAGCCTCTACGCCGGTTATAAAATAAACGAAACTATAATTATAGCAAATTTTTTTTACAAAACTTTTGATTTTTCGTTATATTGCGGTTTTAATCGGCTTTACTGTAAATATGTACATAAGTATAATTTTCTTTTATTTTTCGAATTGGATAGCTTAAAACTTTTTTTTTTTGCTAAGATATTAGGTAAAAAATTCTCCCCATATCGAATGTTACCGTTCTTTCCCAAACATTTTAAATAAAAAATAAAACTCAATTTCATAAACATATGCAGTTTCATAACATGGTGACTTCGCATTTACTTATTTTCTAGTAAATTAGTTTCCACGGAAAAAAATATTAAAATGAAATTTACATGACTACATACATATATGCATACACGTGCAGGGTCACAGGCACAGCTTTTATTAATCAAATGCACCCGAAATCAATCAAAAACAAAATCTCATAACAAACAATTAATTGATCAATGAAACAAAAAAAACTAACAGAGGAATTTATAACATTAATGATTGTTTTGTAACACCAAAGAAATGCGCTTATCAATTAAGTGCGCATTTGGCATTACATACTTACATACGAGTGCATATTAGACCGCACCAGAAAAAAGTACGCCGTACACCATCGAATCTAACGTATTTTTGCAAGGAAATTTTGAAAAAAAATCCCTTTTTAAATTTGTTCGTCATATCTTCGGCATTACAGTCGGATCTTAAAGCATGATACATAAATTTTCTTGTCTCCAGGAGATCTTTTTTTGTTTTAGTTCCAAACTTCATAGACCTCAAGTACCCCTTTCTAGTACTTACTTACCCACCAGATCTCAGTTTTTGCTGCCCTAACATACAACTCAAATTTCAGTAAATTAGTAAATTAAAACTCATCAAAAATCATTAAAATTTTGTTAAGTAAGTATTCCGATTATTGCAGTAGAACTATTTAAAACAAGTAAGAACAGCGCTATGCCGAAGGCTTCATACCATTCATGACTATCTGAAAATGCCGAAGGCTTCATACCATTCATGAACATCTGAAAATTTTACTTTAAGAGATCACTGCATTTGAAAAAATTTAAATATTCATAGTATGCATAGATAGAGGAGTTACATATATAAAAAATCAAATCTAAACAATCAGATCAATGGAAGATATATGTAGTAGTGACCCGATATTTGTAATTTTCACTGTAGGTATTCTATTAATAATGAGTGAAAACAGTGCAAAATTTAATGTTTCTAGCTATATAAATGGAGAAGTTATAACGAAAAATCTCCTATCTGAACAATCAGTTACATGGAGGCTATAGGTTATAGCCACCCGATCTTCACCATTTTCACTGTAAGTATTCTGCTGATAAGTGGAAACGAAAAATCTCAAATCTGAACAGTCAGTTGTATGGAAGTTATGTACATGTTATAGTGGCCCGATTCTTTCTACCTACCAAATTTCATCTGGATACCTCGAAAACTGAGAGACTAGATTGCATACAAACAGACGGACAGACAGACATGGCTAAATCGACTCAGCTCGACGTTCTGACAATTTAGGTATACATTTTAATCGGTCTGTCTCTTCTTATTCTGATACTTACAGACATCGGAGTTATAATACGATTTCATGCTCATGAAAGGTATAAAAATAATAATTATTGCCCAATGTATGTAAAAAGGCGTCGAAAAATGTTAAAAAGCGACCCATATGTTCGACAAAAACAAATCTAAGTACCTTGAAAAATGTTTTAAACTTAGGTAAGAACGACGAATTTTTTGTTCTGATACGTTCTAATGTACATACTTATACAGCAAATATTAGGTGTCTAGCAAGGTACAGTATTGCCAATTGGCTGCAAATCTTCGAAAGTAATACTAAAAATTGCACGTGCTCTTATCAGGCAAACCTGAGCAGCCTATAATGAAAGCGATAACACAAACTTTGCAAATAAACTAAATTTTACAATACCTAGTAATGCGTGATGTATTTTCTGGGTGATTAATTAGTAAACAAGAGTGTTGAAAAGATTAGTGAATCTAACAGGTAGTGTATTTCCGCCTATACTTCTTGTCTACCTACCTACTTGCCTATAATTTCTCTGCCGACAGTTACTTGTCCAGCGTATCTTTCGTAGCTAATTCAAAGTCCAATTCCTTAATTATTTACTTCACTTTGATTTCGTAATATTGTCGTAAAAGCTCTTCAAACCGTAGAGTCACCAATGACCCAACAAATTAATTATTGTTTACAACCGTTATCTTCTAATTAGTTGCTAATGGGGCAAATGCGACAAACCACATTGAATCAATGAAGCATATGTGATAAGACTTCATATTTTGATGTATTCGCACTCTCCGGTTAAACACAGAAGAGGATGGAAATGTTTGCGCCCATAGTGACTAAATATCAATTACCGAAATCTTATCACATCGACTTTTCACATCGGCTTTAGGCTTATGCTGTTACTATGTGGTAAAACGCATAGGTGTAGTATGTTTGGTTGCGAAATTTCGCATTGATATAGATTTTATTGCGAGCATGAAATACGTTTTATTACTTCCTGAAATTTTAGAAAAAATTACTGAACACATATACAACTTGAACTTAAGTTATTGAAATTAGTCAAAAGGCAGTTGGAAAGGTACTGAAGCGGGTAACTTAAAATTTATTTGAAAACAGTTTAATAGGCACTCGGTTATTTTACCTGTATGAAAAGTATAAAGACCCTAGATGTTTGCATATTTCAACAAAACTGCACAATTCTCTTTAAAAAGTAATTGGTTAAGGTTAGGTTAGGTGGCAGCCCTACGAGGGGATCACTTTCACATTTCTTACGTTGTCTACTGTGTAATCGTTTAACAGATTCTTCCTGAAGTGAAAACTATGAATATTTTACGAAATAAACTGGTTGCTCGAAATAAAATTTCGCAAAGCAGCTGGTATCCGCCAGTTCCGCTTGAGTGTTGATGAAATACGCGCCAAGATGTTTAATCCCTAGTCCAGCGAAACAAAGGCAACTGCGAAAAAATACTGAAACGCTTTCACCTGGTCATCGTGCAAACAGCTACGTCAATAAAGGTCTGAAACACAACATTAAGCCGCACAACGTGGCTAACTAATACTCAGCACCCGGGCCAGAAGATCTCTAAAACTTAGAATTAGCGCTTAGTCAGCTGTAGAAGCCCATTTGACCCCTCGCGGTAGACTACCGGCCAGAAGGACTTTGCGCGTCAGGATCTTCGCCTACTGATCTGACTATAAACCATTCGAGGCGAGATGACTCCAAGGGTGCCCTGCGTAGTCAATTTAGCAGGCATGCAGTTTCCTGCAATATAACTGTATCCTGGAACTCAAGTCAGCTTGATTTGGAAGCAATCCGAGGCGATCGATTGAGAGGTCAAGCATACCCCGACCGGTTTCGATCGCATCATGAGCGATGCTAGAGCCCTTATTGTCATTTGGCTATCAGAGTATGTAGATGTTTAGCTCTCTACTCGGTAATATATATACCGTAAGGATTAGTTCGTATATATAGTACACCATTTCAGTCATTTACAGCCTTTCCGGCAAACGACAATCTAATGAAGTTGTTCCTGATCTGTTTCAGGAACCCCTATAGGACCCTTCCAGCAATTTGAAGCGCAGAGGTCATGCTGAAAGTATTCTTACTCTACCTCTCCTCAACAGCTTCCACAGAAATCATTATACGAGGCTCCGAGTCTAGCGGCCATATGGCAGGCAGTCAATGGTCCCATGTGAAACTGCCATTGCCGAGAGAGGCCGAACTTTCGGCTTTGCTCGCCTATTGCGCAGATTTTATTATAAGTACTAGCCATACTAAAGTTGGAAGTTTTCTTCGACTTTTTGCTACATTTCTCGCATGTTTCATTAACTTTAAGTCTATAAAAGCCATCCTTATCAAAAGCTTTGACCTACTTAAGTATTATTTAAAATTTTTTTCTCAACGATTAGAAAAAGTTCATTCTTCCGTATTGCGGAAGAGAAGTTCGGTGAAAGTTTAGTGTTAATAATGTTCCTCAATGACATTAGTTTATCAACAAGAGCTACAACAGGGATTAAAAAAAAATATGCAAATGATGAGAAAGTAAATAAATTAAGTAAAATAATAATAATAAAAATGATTTATGATCAAAATTCGAGGAATGAATCACCACTACTTATTGCTTGCCTTCACACTTTCAATTAGTTCATTGCTTTAATGCATGTACTAGTACATATAAATCGAAAAATTTGAATAGCAATTCGCCGATAGAGTACAAAGTTTGCGATCGTACCATTCGATTTCACCTTTAAGTAGTTTAACTGGAAATCAGAAATGGAAAAAAACCAGACCAATAAAAAATCAAATGTAGTATTTGCAAAGGTGTGTACTTTCGAAGATTTTATTTATGCGTTGAAATGCATTAAAATGTATGCCATTTGGAAACAGACATATTTTAATGCCCTACATGGTCATTCAAAATTTTGCCATTTAATGCCTAGTGGAAATTCAGCATTAGACAAAACAATATGCCGGTTTTAATGTACGCGTATTTTTATGCGTTTTAAGTCTGTAGTTGCATGTGTAAGTATCACTATGAAGAATGAATGAGTACAAGTCTTTAGTTCTGCAGGAAGTAAGGATTATTGTTCTTAAGTGTAAAATTATCTTAAATTTCCATAGTTGAAATCCTTTTGGCTTTTTCAGGTTCTCTCGTTAACCGACTTGACACAAATTTTTTTTTTCCTAAGAAGTGTCAAAATGATACGCGCTAGTACAATGGAACTATGCAGAGCTTTTACTCTTCACTTTTCCCCTTAAAAAAATCACAATCGAAACATATACCGCGGGAGAAGCTTTTTAAAGTTTTCTATAGTTTTCCACTTATTTCAAATTGTATCGACGGGGACAAGCTTTGAAAACTTTCTATGTATAATATTTGAACGTTTGTAAAGTTAAAGCTGTATTTGACCGTCACTCAACTATAAACAATATTTCTTTGAAAAATTAATAGACTTATTAATTTAATTAAATAATTTAATTAATAGACTGACGGCGGCTGAAGCTTTTTCAAGCTTTCTATATATTTTATTTAGACGTACACGTAGTAGAAGTTCTTTCTGATCATCACTTACATAAGAGAAAGCTTCTACTCCGCACGTGGCTATGCACCAGATGTACAGAAAGCTCAAAACAAGCTCTGGAAATAATGGAAAAAGGTTTAAAAAGCTCCAGCGAATAGTTAATTCTCTGAATATGTGTACAGGTAATCTCAGCTTGAAGCTCATATCATGTTCTGGATAAAACGAGGCTAGTCGAAACACAAAGCAACCACAACTCTGGTCGAATTGTTGTAAAAATCTCTGATAAAACATTTGCTTTCTACAATTGCTATATTTTGAAAAAGCTCTTTATATAATAACTAAAAACGAACAGCAAAACTTTTAAGAACATGATCAAGTAGAGAAAAGAAGGAGGAAAAGGATGTAGGAAGAGGAAGAGAAGAAATCAATTACTTACTGCGAATAAATATGGGTTACTGCCATACCTAAATATACAAAAGCATTGGACTGAGCGGTTTCTGACGCCTTGATTGTGTGTAGCACGAAAATTACAGTTTCGCCGTTTTCTGCAGCCAACTTCATTACCTAACGTGCTGTCAAAATCGGATTTTTCAACCGCTCATCGTTGACGCCGCATTGTTTCGGTATGCTTCATACAAATTGTAAGGGCACGAGAATTTTTTGACAGCCAAACAACGCTGACGCTTTTGTTGAGGTATGGCAGTTAGGTGATTCAAACTGGAAAAGTTGGTCAAAAAGTCTTTATGAATTCAAATGGTTAATTGCCAAATGAAATACGTCAGCATTATTTCGATATGGCAATTTTGATGCAGTTCAGTTCGTGCAAAAGCGCTCTAATGAAATGCATCAAATTTGCCGTATTAGAAAAATGCCGGCTTATTCCTTTTGGTAATTAACCAATTCAATTTTATAGGCGATCCGAAAAAGAAGCAATTAATATGGAAGCATTTAGTTTTGGCAATTTGTGCTGCGACAGCGACCCGGCATTCTACAGCAAGACCTTTTTTTACTCGGCCCTCTTAGCAAACATCGCTCTAAGCAGTTAAGCAAATGTGCATTTTGTTCTTATCGCCAAACTTTAGTGGGTCCGCACTAATTTTTTGTTTACTTTAACAAATACCAGCTCAGTGTATTGTTTATAAATTTATTTTTAGTTTTTGCTTGTAGATTCTTCTTTATGTTTGCATAATTTGCAAGCATTTTAATGAGCAATTGAATGAGCTGCAAATATACACAAGAAACATACACGCACAACTTGAACTTGGAAGGCAATTGCAAATTAATTAATGGACGATTAGCGAATTGCAAAAAAAAAAACATAAATATGAGACTGCTTTGTGTTTGCTTGAACCATGTACAAACATACATATGTAAATACCTGCATACACATGTACGTAGATTTTGCATTGCAAAAATTAATTAAAAATGTCGTCAAGCCCATAAGCCTTCCATACTCCATATAAAAAAAAGTCTAATGGCTGAACCAATTAAAGCAAATACAAATACATATTTTTCTTTTTGTTTTCCACACAAAATTCCCTAGACATTAGACACTGGCTGGCAGTGAGACTGTTTAAGAACTTTGTCATAGTATTTGCACTTTTAATTAGTGCGTATACTTTCTTTTATGAATGCATATTTACTTTATTTTTAATTTTACTTTCTTTTGTTTTTGTTTTGCAGAGAACGCCTAGACGAGTATAGTAAGTTTGCGGCGCACAAGCACAAATATGAGATTGTTCCGTCGACCGATAAGGCTCGACAGCAAACCCAACATTATCAACATGAACAAGCCGTACTACAATTACAACAACATAATCACCTTAATAATCAACAAGTGCATCACCCACATTCTCAACCACATTACACGTCGCAACGTCGACTTTCACATCTTTCATCGATCGCGTCGTATCTGTCAGCGGTGCCGGATGAGAAGGCGGCAATTCGTGGTGTATTTCATCAGGTAAGAATATGTATGCGGCGTGCATGCTGCTTTTGCATCGAAGTATGTATGTATAAGTAGCAGTCGTTCATTATGTTAAGTTGAGGCGGTAATCTGCTTATTCGGGGATTACTCGAAGTATTCTGAAATAATATATGGTTTTGCATTGTCACGCTTGCGTAAAGCTGCATTCCATTGAATTTCAAGTAAACTTCTGGGTTAATAAAATACGCGCAACCTTCTCTCAACGTCTTCAGAGTTAAGTGACAACAATTATTTATTAGGAACTGCTAGTCATTTCTAAAGCAAATATCAGCTGGAAAGCTTTTAAATCAAAATACTACTAACCTTACATGTTGAAGCTGTTCAGTAAATAAAAGAGCGGAAAAATTTTGTCGTGGGACAAGGGCGAAAATTTTCCCAGTTAAAATCTGTGCCCGCGAATGCTTTCGTAGAAGGACTAACAGCATCAAAAGTCTCGGACTGACGCAAAACGATGTCAAGGCTAGCAAGCAGTTGCAAAAAAGATGCTGGGCAAACTGGCAACACGTAACAAGGTTACTTTGTGGTAGCATTAATTGCAACAAAGAGGCTAATACACTCGCGAGATCCGAGCCTATGTGGTCCTTGAAGCCTTTCTGTGGTACATGGCAAAGTTACCCATTAGGTGGAAGGACTGGATTTGAGCGATCCAGCCGAATCTATGCGCCAGATTTATCGAAATTCACCAAGACAAACTGTGTGGGTCCGAACAGCATCTAATTTAGAAAAAGTTTCTTCTAACAACGGTCGCCCCCGGTAGACTATAGCAAACTTCCGAGCAGTGTTGCCGTTGATAATTTTCAGAAAGTCGCAAAAAAGGGGTCATTGTCGAAAAAAAGGGTCACCATATCGAGCCCTAACCGCCAAAATAACGTAAGCGACATTTTTTCAAAATTTTCTTTTTAATGCAGAAATGTATCTAGATGCTCTAGGTCCTAGAGTCTAGGAATATTTCTGCATCAAAAAGAAAATTTTGAAAAAAATGTCGCTTACGTTATTTTGGCGGTTAGGGCACGATATTATTTTTGCTTTTCTTTACTAGCAAGAGAATAACGGGCTGATTCCGAACAGAAACTCTCTGGGAGTTTTCTCCCTTTTCCCCTTCCTCCTATCATGAATAAAAATTTCCTTTTTTATTTTAAATGGCAGAGTTGAGCTCTCAAATAAGTGTCAAACAGCTTTTTCGAAGTTAGAATTTCCTTCTATTGGAGGATTTCTTTCTGGGGAGAAACCAATTCCCGGAGGACAAACTCCCCGGGAGTATTAAGAATTGGGCGGTAAATCTGTTGAATTTAATAAGAAAATAGCGGCGTTGCATAAAACAGGGTTGCAAACATACACATAAATCTAGTTGCTGCTAGAAGAATTACATTTCTTTTAAAATTTTTAAGTGATGCAGTTTTTAGTACTTTTAGGAGGGAATATTTTTTAATTGCATGGTTATCATTTCCTAAGAAAATCTCTGAAAAAGGGCAAAAGTCGCACATGATTTTGGAAAAGGATCAAAAGATACAAATTTTCAAAAAGTCGGGTCAAAGGGTATTGGCGCTTAAAAAGGGTCAAATTGCCCCTTTAGTCGCACAATGGCAACACTGCTTCCGAGTGTACTCAGCCATGAAAACGATTCACATAAAACCCATTTTCCATTCAGAGGTGGCGTAAAACTGTAGGTTGCTCTATTTGTGTAACAACGTCAAGGCACACACCACAAATTGGAGGAGAAGCTCAGCACTTAGCAAAATATTATTATTATTCAAAAAATAATAACCTTTCCTTTTTTTAACACATTTGTTTTTTTTATGCAAAAACTTATTTTTTCATTCATTTTCCCAATTTAGCTCGGCGACTAAAAATTAAAGCAATTAGTTTAGTGAACCAAAACAATCAGTGCGCTCATCAATATGCAAAATATTTGAGTTCAATTTTAAATATGTATGTATGTATGCATGTTAATGAAAAACAAAAGTACTTATATCATTTATAGAAAACAATAGATAAACCAGCCGCTTTAGGTGTTATGTAGGTCAAAAAAGTTGTAAGGAACTCTAAAATAGAAGCTACTATTTATTAGAATGGACATGTCAATAAACTCGAGCTCCACCAAAACAAAAAAAACAAAAAAACAATAGAAAAACAGGTGTTGCGGAGCAGACAAAGCAAATGCGGACAACTGTTTCTGACAAATCGAAATAGCAGCAAAAATGGAATTACGAAATATACGGAAATTAAAAAACTTCAACAAACAACAACACAATAAATAAACGGTGGTCATTTGAAATCATAACAAATGATTAAGAGAAGAATAAATAAATTTACAAAAATTAAAAAAATATAATAATAAAATAATATAAAATAAAATAAAATAAAATTAAATTAAATTAAATTAAATTAAATAAAATAAAATAAAATAAAATAAAATAAAATAAAATAAAATAAA
>NW_023458562.1:25413235-25430633 GCF_013731165.1 Rhagoletis pomonella
AATAAAATAAAATAAAATAAAATAAAATAAAATAAAATAAAATAAAAAACAAGTAACAAGTAACCTTGTTTGTAGAGACTGTGGTTTTTTGATCGCCTTAAATCTTTTATGGTCTAAAAAATTAAATTTGAAAAAAGCGGTTATATTATGATTGAAAAAATTGGAATCCAATTTTAATGCTTAAATTAAGTTTTTTATTATTAATATCATAACCATTACGGTACCTGTTAAAAAATTTACGATTTTAATAATACTGTGTGTACTACATCATTTTATTCTCTTTGTCGTGACTCTTGCACATCCATACATAAATACTCCCAACAAATTAATGAAATAGAAGAAACCTATAAAACGGCCTTCATACGAAGCGCATGACAAAAAAATATCGTGACGTTAGACCTACGAGTAGGTGTGTATGTATGTACATACATACATATGTAGGCATAACTAAGTATATACACATACGTGTATACAAGTATTTTTGTTAAAAAGAAATTATTTAATTAATATAGAAAAAAATTAAAACAAAAAAAATATTAAACAAATAAAAAAGTCAAATTCCCATACCGGGAATCGAACCCGGGCCTTCTGGGTGAAAGCCAGATATCCTAGCCACTAGACCATATGGGATATACCACGGCGGCAAGCAAATATTGTACTTGACCACTATTTTGTTGCTCATGCTTGGGGTTATTAACGAAGTCGACTACTTACACGCACAAATATAGCTGTCGCTAACGCATATGCTAAGAGAATTATAAAAGCTGCGCTCTTTAATTTTTTACGCTCTTATGACAGTGTATTAGTATTCTTATAATTTACTAAAATAGTACCTGAAGCAGTGTTCGGACTCTTCTACAATTACTTTATACTAAAATAATTCTACTTCATCCTGCAAAATAGTCGACCACTAAAGCAATTTTTCTTAAAGCATAGACAGACGTGGCAACGTCGATCCTGATTAACGGCGCAGTTTATCTGATAAAAATTTTGACTTGACAGACGGCAGTAATGTGGATTAACGAGCCGCTAGTTCGTGGGTTCGAGTCCCGCTGTCAGTAGATTTTTCCTTTAATTTTTATTATTTTTTTTTACTCAATTATACCATGTATATTTTTAAAATTTTGCTTTTAGTTAGTTGTTGTTGATTTTTTAATAAAATTTAACCACAAAAATAAAGATAAAGTAATAATAACATAAGTGATGCGAAATAAGATAAAATAAAGTAAAGTAAAGTAAAACATATAAGTAAATCAAATAAAAAACAGGTTGGCTGACAAAAAATAAAACTAACTTCACACCGATGTAACTGACAAACCAATAAGGAGAAACTACACTTCATTGTTTTGTTTCATAACGAAACACACGAAAGCATTTTGATGTTTGTGAAGGAAAATTACAGTTATACGTAATAGAACTTAAACTTAATAGTGTGATTGTTTTTTATTTGGCGAGAAAATCGCAAATGACCATTGTTCGAGCCTTCAACACCTAAATATGAATAAATCATTTGTTTCTCGTACTATAGCTTACTATTGTGATACGGGTAGCGTTGCCCGGCGCCTAGGAACTGAACCAAAAAAAGAGAGTAACAACACCAGAAATGATTTGTAAATTGAAGAACCGAATTGAGCGAAATCAAATGGCAAAAGAGCTAAACATATCGCGGATTGAAGTTCCAAAAAGAGATCTTAACAACGCTGAAGAAAAAAAGTTAAATTCGAAAGAGCCAAAGTGTTGCTTCGTTTAGCTTAAAGTGGTAAATTGCCGAAATTGGTTTTCTCCGATGAATTACCGTTCGTAATTGAGCAGTAGGACGGATGGTATTGAAAATGGGCAATATCGGACCAAAACCACGCCTATATCCCATATAACGGTAGTTTTCAGAAATACGAAAGCTGCGATATTTTTGTAACTACTAAAGCTTATTCACTCAAAATTTATAATTACAATAATTTTTAGAAGAATATTATACATTTTTTTTTATGACAACATGTGTATATCTCGGTGACCGCTCCACCAATTTCCCCCAAACTTGGCACGGTTGTTGGTGTTGGTATAACAAACAAATTTGATGTTTGTAATAATTCTTAAACAGAAAATACGTTTATGATAAAACTTTGGAAAATGGGCGTGGCACCGCCTACTTGTGACCACATATGTATATCTCAGTAACCGTTTGAGCAATTTCAACCAAAATGCTGATAATTATTGAAATCGGAAATAACATACGCCCACTTTTTATATAACGGTAAATTTCAGAAATGCTTGAAACTTTGATATTTCGAAATTTAAGGACGCTAATTTACACAAAATTGATACTAACAACAATCCCTTGAAAATAAGTAACATTATTATGGAATTTTGGAAAGTTTATCAAAGATGTTGGAAATATGGATGAAACCACCCCGGCATTCAATGTAGCGTTAGTTGTACGAAAGGTGAAAAAGCTACATTTAATACTTACGCCGGGTATCTAATGTTCAGCTGCGCCCGAACTTAGACCTTTTTCCTTGTTTCACTTATAATTGCATTGGATCTACTTTGGAGCTTTTCAGTCAACTCCAATTTTTTCTCTGATCTATTGCGAAATTAAAATTTCTTAATCCGAGCACTAATCAGTAATCTTACTAGAGTCCGACCGATTCCAATTTTTTTCAGGTACCGATGCCGATGCCGATTAAGCGGCTTATGGGGAAAGAATCGGCCGATGACGATGCCGATTCCATAAAAAAATACAAATAAATGTATTAATTCATAAAATCAGTTCATTTCACGGAGTTAAAAAAACAAAAGAAAAGAAATAATTGAATTAATTGGCTTGTTATGCAACATTACATACACATGTATGTACATATGTACATACATATGTATGTGTAAAAATATATGTACATATATCACATTTATGTACATTACATAAAACACTTTTTATATGGTGCTAAGCAAAAGATATTTAGGAACATAAAATTTCATTTCGTTTTGTACTAAAATACACTCTTTTGCACTCAATGCATAAGAACTTATATGCTAGGTATGTATGTACATACATATAGTGGTCCACAAAATAAAAGAATTGCGATATTTTGACCGATTTTGTCTTTTTATACCCGAGCGCACTTGTGCACAAGGGTATATTAATTTGGTTCACATAACGGTTGTTTGTAACAGCCAAAACGAATTGAGATAGATATAGACAAATGTATACATAAATGATCAGGATGAAAAAAGAAATCGATTAAGCCATGTCTGTCTGTCCGTCCGTCTGTCCGTCTGTCCGTGTACACGATAACTCGAGCAAAAATTGAGATATCTCAACGAAATTTGGTATGTAGATTTCCCTTAATCCAAGGTAGGTTGGTATTGAAAATGGGCGAAATCGGACTGTAACCACGCCTACTTCCCATATAACGGTAATTTCCAGAAATACGAAAACTGCGATAGTTTAGTAACTACTCAAAATTGATATTTACAATAATTTTTAGACGAAAAATAAGAATATTATAAATTTTTGGAAAATGGGCGTAGCCACGCCTACTTATGGTTACATGTGAATATCTTGGTAACCGCTGCACCAATTTCTTCCAAACACAGTTGTTGGCCTTGATACAGCATACTAAATGGCCGAAAATTTTTAAAATCGGACGATAACCACGCCCACATCCCATATAACGGTAATTTAGAGAAATACAAAATCTTCGATAAATCAGTAAATATTGAAGCTAATTTATTCAAAATTGATGCTTGCAACAATTCTTTACCAAGAAATACGTTTATGGTAAAATTTTGGAAAATGGGCGTGGTACCGCCCACTTATGATCACATATATGTATATCGGTAACCGTTCTACCAATTTGTACCAAACTCGGTATTTTTATTGTGCTTGCCACATAAAAGAAAAACGTTGAAAATTATTGGAATGGGACTAAAATTACGGCCGCTTTTCATATAACGGTAAATTTCAGAAATGCTTGAAACTTCAATAATTCGAAATTTAAGGACGCTAATTTACTCAAAATTGATACACCCGGCTTGCCATCTAGCGGTAGCTTTCGGAAAGGTGAAAAACATATATTTAATACGTGCGCCGGATATTTAACGTTCGGCTCCGCCCGAACTTAGACTTTCTTACTTGTTTATTTAATGTTTATTATTTTTTTTTATAAAAAAATTAGTAAAAGTCTGCTTATTTTCACCAAAATTTCAAACTCTTTAATCAGAATTTTGGTATGTAGTTTTGCAGACCATTTCATTCTAGTATAATGAAGTGCAAGTTTCAAGCTGCTATAAAATCCCGTTAATTTTTGGCAATTTTTTTTGCTGTCAGTGTTCTCCATATAAAAGAAAATTGTCGCACATACTTTTGTATGGAAAAAACGTGAAACACCTTCAACAAAAAAAAATCATTTTTGTGAGCTGTCTGCAAATGTTTTTTAATGTGGGCTGTCGCTTCACCTGAACATTTGAAAAGAAATTCCAAAGAATCGGCAAAGAATCGGCAAAGAATCGGCGAAAAAAGGCCGATGCCGATGCCGATGGTCAATTTCGTGCCGATACTAGCCGATGCCGATGCCGATTAATCGCTCGGACTCTAAATCTTACTTCTGCCAAAAATATCCCAATCGGACCTTTTCCAACATTGCCGTTAGATCTATTGACAACGTTGATGCGCAGAAAAAACAATCGCATCATTTCGTAAAAAAGATCAGGAGTTGTTCCCGTGCATATAAGATCCGCAAATTAAAAATCCATTGGTATACGCTTTTTGCCTAGTGATCGCATACCTTCTTTTTGATTGTTGCTGTTTCCGACAGGGTAGGAGTATGATGCATTGTTTCCAAACCAAAATTTACATGAAATGGCGGAAATTCTGATTTGTCCTCGTTTTAGACCAATTATGGATTTAGCATGAAGCGAAGTCGTTTTGATTTAATTTTTTTAGATTTAATGTCAGATTCATATTCTGCGACTAGGGATTTCTAGTGGGGGGTTGAAATTCGATTTGTTGAAGCAGTTTTTGATGTGAGTAATTTTTACATAATGAAAACCAAGCATTAGAACAGTTTTCAGATTATAAAGTATCTGAAGTGTTATTTACTTTTTATGAATTTATTTGTATAACTGGGATGTGTAACTATTTAAATCAGTAAAAACATTTCACTGTGAGATAATACATACTTAAACATTTATCGAAGTTCCGATAATTCCACTTTCTTGTACATTTAAAATTCATTCGATGCATCGAAAATATTTGTTTTCATATACGATTCATCGATGGCAATATTTCGATGCATAAGATAGAAAAAACATCAATTTATCGTGCCACACATAGTGCTACTAAATTTAGTCGGAAAGAAGGAAGTTGCAGAGTTGCTTTTTTGCCAATAAAGACGAAATTCGATTTTTTATAGAAAAAATCGATTTTATCCGAATTTTAGCACCAAAAAGTTCGAAGCTTCGAGTATCGATTTTACCCATCCCCATCAACGACCCCAACAACCCAACCCAGCGAAAAGTTGCAAGCCAGTCCCATAAAATTTCACATTTTGGCCAGTTTTGATCGCTTCCTGACCCATAGTACATTGATGTACGTTGAATCCAGTTTACATATTACAGTAACTGGAGAAATAGGTCACTTTGTAATGAGATTATTGTCCAGCAAATAATGAAAACAAGCAAAAAAAATATTAAAACTACAATCACAGCAAAAAATTTATCACATATGTCATATGCGCCGTATGTATACATATGTATGTATGTATGAATTAAAAAAAATTTACATATACATATTTTTGTAATAGCATACATTTAACATCCAAGTACACTTAATTAAATTGTTTATTAAATTCACTTATAATTTTGCTTTTCGCCTCTTTTTCCCTTCCCTCTTTTTACACAAAACATCGAAATAAATACATAAAAACCACACAACAACAACGCAATACAACAGATTCTCTCCACCGGCGCCGTTCTGCTACTCTCAGCCGCCTGTGGCATGCCTATCGGCTACTCGGCCGTTCTACTGCCACAATTGTCGGATGTGAATTCGACCGCAGCGGAGATTGCAATAGACATTGAAATGGGCTCATGGATTGGTAAGTTTATACATATGTACATATTTACATATGTACATAATGTGCGATTTTTCAATTTTTTACTAAACTTTTTCTTCGATTTTACAGCAAGTGTCCATAGTTTGGCCACTCCTGTGGGCGCGCTAATCTCAGGACCCTTAGCTGATTTTCTCGGACGCCGCTCCACATTACTGCTATCGATTATTCCCCTTTGTACAGGTTGGATTACGCTCGCTTTGACTCAATCCTTCTGGGTGATTATACTTGGGCGCCTTTTGTGTGGATTTTCTACCGGATTACTTGGTGGACCTGGACAGGTGAGCAGGATTTGTTATTGAAAAAAAAATTAAATAGGGAAATGGCCTCTGCAAAATCTAAGATCGAAGACTTTTAACCTATCACAAATGTCAGAGAGACCTCTTACAATAACTTCCTAGCAGTTACTATACTTAGTATATGATTGCTAAACATTTAGCCAGAGAATCTGAAACCTAAGGCTCGTGAAGATATATATCGTATATATATATCATATATGGGTGTTTCCAGCGGAAGGTCCACCACGACAAAAAAAGTTAAAGTCTTATATCTAACGTATTTACGGGCCGATTTGTCTGCTTTTTAAAATATATACTGGCTATGTAAGTAGAATCATCTTTGCATAAAATGGTCTTCCTAGGTGGTGCCAAGGTCGAGATATTTCGAAAAACCGTATTTATGGTCTGATTTGGTTCGAATTTGGCGTATGTGGTTGAAACATAATAAATCATAGATTTCTAATAAATTGACCCTGAATTGGCGCTGAAGTAAAAATATAAAGTATATTCTACATAAAATACATGTTTTATTTGCGTTAAAAATTCATTTAAAAGCAATATTAACAAAAATATAACGATGGAAATTTATGTCACGTGACGCCACGTCACGTCACGTTTCACACTTGGGGTTGTAAAAGAGAATTGAAACAATTTGCATTAATTCAAAAAACTCTAAAAACAACTAGAATTGCTCCAAATCATATTAAAATAAGTTTTATGAAAATAGCTATCCACAATTCGCAGAGTTTTGCGATTTTGTAAGAAAAGAAAAAATCAACTTCCATTTTTTGTCACGTAACGATACTCTCTTTAAATGCTTATATTTCAGGACCAAGCAGTTCGATTGATTTCATTTTTCGGTTAAATATAGAGCTAATTATGTGCTATACAATGGCCCAAAAAAGTTAAAGAAAACAAGTGGTATTCCTTTTTTGTATCACATTGAAATCGTGCGACTGTCACGTGCGCCACCATGGGAATGGCAATATACATTTTTCTTGGCCATTTCTTGGGCGTTTTTTTCTACTCGCCGAACTAAATAAATGCTTACAAATAATAACATAAAAACACATTTGATTTTTATTAACCCGTAACTTCGTTTGGATAACATGCTAGAAAACCAAAAGTTTGTCTCTACGGGTAGGCATTGCTGTTATTGAAGAGATTAAAAATAATTCATTTCAAATGGAGAATAACGAATATTTAAAAAAAAATTAAAACGACCAGTGCAGATCTCTATTATTTGAGAATATCAAGCAGCACTTGATTGGCAATTGTATTTCTCAATTTTTAAAATAAACTTTATAAAAAACAAAAGATTGAACTGTACTTAAAATTTTTTTGGTGTTTTTCGAGCATATTTGCAAACATCTTTACCAATGTTTTAGTGCTTATCTAAACCCTTAAAATTGATTTCTTCTTGCTTTCTCTCCAGCATGTGTAGGTTAGATAAAAATAGATGAAGAAAATAGTAGTTACTGACTACTTTATAATATTTCTGAGTATAAAGCAGGAGGATTACAGAAATAATATCTTCTAAAATAAGTGAGAAAACTATATTATCACGAGAAGGCACAACACAATGATATTGATACTCATCGATATGGCATCCATCATTTTGGAAAAATTTCCGCACTTGTGGCAGACACTTTTTGTGTATTTCGGAGACCTTGAGCATCACAAAAGTCTCCTATTTTAATGGCCAGATGCGCCTTTCCAAGAAGATTTAAGAGATAACACCAATTCGGGGTCGGAAGCGGCCTATACTCTTGAAAAGAGTGAGAATCAGGAAGAATATAGCCACCAATAACTCCCAGGGTTCACAATACACAAATTTTACTAACTCAGAAGGGAAAGAAAGGGATGCAGAACTTCCTTACTCTTCAGCCATAAGCAATTTTCCTCTCAATGTATTCAGCAGGTGGCTCAGATCAGGGTGCCATACCTTCGAAAAAACGGTGACATTTCGTTAGGTGGAGTAGCAATATATAGAATAAGGAATATGCCAATGCTCACTCCAATGTCCTATCGGCCAGCAAAATTGAAGTAAAAGTTTACCAAGGACAGCATGAAAAACAGGATCCTAACAGGGTGGGAAAAATATCTGCGATGGGACATCAAAACATCAGATATGTATATAACGTGCTCTCCGCTCAACGTAAGGGCATAAAGAGCGCTAACCGCCAAAAAGACGTAAGCGAATTTTTTTTTAATTTTCTTTTTGATGCATAAATATTTCTATAGAATCTAGATGTATTTCTGCCTCAACAATAAAATTAAACAAAAAATGTCACTTATGTCTTTTTGACGGTTAGGGCTCGATAATATGTCAAATATCAAAACTATTTTACGTCGCCTCCGAACGGCAGATGGTTTTTTGTGAGATGCTTCTTCATGGCAGAAATACACTCCAGCAATTTAGAAATAATTTTACAGCATCCGAACAAGAGAACAAAGATTATTTTAGGCAGCACTTCATGTATGTATGTATTTGTGAACAATCCAAAGTACAAAAAGTGTATGCGGTTTTTCTCGAAAACCTTCATTCGAGCGAAATTAATCAAACTTGATTTACGAGTATGCCTGGCATTAATGACGTCGCCAAAATAGGGAAGCCAACAACCCACGCATAAAAATTCAATGCTATTTTCAGTAACTCATAAATATGGGTCATTCACACGACGCACATTTCATAACAAATTTTTAGTTAAACGATGACCTTGCGTGCCAGTGACACACTCACCAAGTAAACCACCATATTAATGACAGCTTCGGGAACTGGCTGTCAAAGTGAAGAGATAGAAGGGAGTATTTTCATAGAATCCGGTGTACAGGGTGTACTAGTGAAACTATCACATAGAGAGTACTAACTAACACTGAATGATGATTGCCTGACGCTGTAGACTGCCTTGAACTCTCGCTAGTTGAGGTTCAAGAACGAGCGAAGGAACTTGAGTGGGGAATCTTAGAATTTTACCGGCATCTCGTATGCTTATTTTCTACAAAATAAATTGTATTATTTATTTAATTTATGCCACTTAGATCGCCATCGCTTCGAGTGGTATCCCGCAGTTTGCATTTAATTATAATCAGCCGCTCGTATTTAGTAGAGCTATGCTCGCTATGGGAGACCGCTTTCTTTCTAAATGCGAACAAACATAATTTCTTATAGCTTAGTATTATAATACTGAAACTGCTTCCGTCAACAAACAATCAACCGTTCATCCATTTACATGCCACTCTGCCAGCAATTCAATTTACTAGCGCCCGTCATGTCCAAACCAATTCAAATTCACAAATTTGATAAGAAATACCTCAATTGCTTATTCACTTACTCACTCTCCCTCTTTTTTGTGCGGGAAATTGGCGCGTAATTTTTTTCTTTATCTCGTCTTGCATCTTATGGATACGACCCTGAGGTGTCAACGCCTTTTATCATAGCCAAACAAGCCAACAACAACAATCTGCGGCAATCAGTGTGCAAATGTGTGCTGGCGCATGAATAACTCTTATCTACAGTTCCGGAATCTTGACCTCAGACTATAGTTTAGTTAAGAATTAAGTTGAGCGAATTTTGCCTGCCATAAGCTGTGTGAAAAGTGAATTTTATTAATAAATATATTACGTAAAAAGCGCAATACGTAACGCAGTTTTGAACCATTTTGTTTTTTACATAGAACTGAACTTACACATTGCTCTGTGCATTCACATTTTCGTGAATTAAATTGCGACCCTGCCACCCTATTGAATTTTGTTACGTGTAGGTGTTGTTTACATTCTCCATTCACCTTTGATCAATTACGTTGTTTTGTTGCATTTGAGTTGTTTGCGGAACCGATCCAACACTTCCATGTCTAATGAGAACAAGTTTGTGAGAACATTTTCCTGTCCGGAATCCCTCGCGAAGGAGAAGACACCACAGTGATAGAATTTATAGATTTCAGTACTGAGTAAGAATAGTAGACGATTTTTCAACTAAACCTATTCTTTCAAACATACGAGGATGTCCCCAAAGCCTTCAGTAAGGTTATTAATAAAGCCCACAGCGAGGCATTACTGGAACAATATCTATCTATGGAAATTGAGATTCTCTTAAAATGCACGACCACTTTTGACACCATTCAAAATTCGAATGCCGAATCGACTATATCCTGAAACAAAAAGGTTGACACAACAGCGAGTCACGCTGAAAAGAAAATGAGAGCTCCTTAACATTAAAACGGCAATGAATGAACTGTTTAGCTTACCTACTAAGCGACGAAAAATTCGATAGTTTGGGCAACGTGGTTAACATTATTATTAGAAAAAATTAAATTATACCGAATATCCTACAGAGCGCGCCGTAAGTTAATCCGAAAATACTATGCAGCACATTTGTATTCTATAGAGACAAGGAAGGGGGCAAACGAATTAGACAATATTTCGGAGCTAGTGGTACCATTTCTTTAAAGAAATGAGATGCCAGGAGGTTATCCTATATAGCTCATAAAAAGCAATTGAGGCACTAAACCTCACAATCGCCACAGCAATATTGAAGGGAGACGATGATAAAATCAACTCAACAAATTCCAACGGCTAGCCTGCGGGACTATCACCGACTAGGAAATTCGCATAGATTCCAAAGATCAAATAATACTTTTCCGCTTAAGAAAAACCTTAGCTCTGAGGCATTGAATGGAAGACGTTAGACTAGATACGGATGTGTGAGAGTGATTTTGACTCTAAAATAAGATTAAAATTGGAATCCATTTGGAAGATCGATTAAAATAATGGCATACCCTTTTTTCAAGCGGAACATTTCTATTTTGATTCAAAGTTTTTCATTTATTCAATGTGGCATCTCTAAGCTAGGAACTAAGGCTTTCATGAGCACTAGAAAACGACCCCCAACAAGATCCAATGGCTAGCCTGCAAGACTATCGCCGACTAGGAAACTAGCCTCAACTCCAAAACAAAGAATATATTTCTTGCTTAAGTCTTTAATAACAAAGTAACAGGGTGAAAAGAGCCATTTCACCATTAAAACAACTTTGGAAGATCGATTACAATAATTGCATACCCGTTTTTTCCAAGCCGAACATTTTTATTTGGATTCTAAGTCTTTCGTTTATTCAATCTGGCATCTCTGAGCCGTTATGTAAGGCTTTCATGAGCACACGGTGCTACGAAGACAGTTTCAAGGCATCCAGTCATCGACTTTCCTCTATAAAGGCGTGCGATGAAAAGGAGTAGCTAAAAATATCTGAAAGCCCGAAATCCAATCATTATCAGTAGCAATCGGCAGGACGGAGTAGACACACTAACCAGCTTGGTAGGGCTCAAGGTCTATTGAAAACCTCTGCCTTATTTTTGGCCTGGTGAAGGTCCGTAGCACGCGAACTGGTTAGAGCGCGCTCAAATGCTCTTGCTGCTAAACTACTATCATTGTAGCTTCCATACTGTCCTGGACTATAGCCCGGGGGCAGCCCCCTAACACACGAATGCCTAACTCACACGACGGTGCTCTGTGACAACCCCACAAATGCAAATGCACGCTACTAACTGGGACCCATGTTTCGCCTGTAAAAGAAAACGGAACCTCAGATACTCCACAAAAAGGCACACACAAGGAGTCTTCGTGACCTGGAATCCATCAAATTTTTTAATTAAAGAGACATTTTTCATTCAGTCAACATTCATATTCCTTCGCTAATCCCTTGCCTGAGACTTAAATTAATAGAAATTCTATTCAGAAAAAAATGTATATGATGGCCATTACATATATACTAATATCTCTGATTTCTCTCATTTCAGGTTTACATTGCCGAAACAGCTGAGCCCAATTTGCGTAGCATTCTTATTGGTGCACCCTACGTCTCCTACTCTCTAGGTGTGCTCATTGTTTATTCACTCGGCTCAGTGTTGCATTGGCGTCACGTGGCATGGTGTGCCAACATACTCCCAATCTTCGCTGCAATCGCTATATTCTGTATACCTGAAACACCTGCTTGGCTAGTGAGAAACAATAAACTCGCAATGGCGCATCAGGCGCTTACTTTTCTGCGTGGCAGCGAGATTGTCGCACATAACGAGATCAACGATATGAATGAGAGACTGAATAAGGAACGTGCCAACACAAATACCAACGAGAACATCTTTCAGCTGTGCACCGAACGCTGTGCCATCAAACCGCTCGTCATTGTCATCACATTCTCAATGCTGCAAATGCTATCCGGTTCATTTATAGTTATCTTCTATGCGATCGATATTATTGCTGACTTTGGCGCCGATGTTGATACGAAATCTGCTGCAATTTGGACTGCAGTGGTGCGCACCTTCTGTTCAATCATCTTTTGCGTAGTTTTACTATTCGTGCAACGTCGACGCATTCTAACAATCTCGAGTATCGGCTCGGGTCTGAGCTGCTTGGTATTGAGTGTGTATATGTATATGCACATAGGGCTGGCGAAGACTGCCACAGATGTGCTCGTAGCGGCAGCCTGTCTCTTCACCTACATTGCCTGCAATACGCCATTGATGGTAATGCCGGGCATAATGATCGGTGAACTCTTTCCTGCGCGCATACGAGGACGTACGGCCGGTGGAGTTTTTGCCGCTATGAACGTCAGCCTCTTCGGGTTGACAAAAGTATTTCCACTCGTGCAATCCATTATAAAAATGCGTGGTGTTTTTATGATATTTGCAATCTCTAGCCTAGCGGTAACGATTTTCATGTGGTTGTTCCAGCCTGAAACCAAAGGTCGCTCACTGGATCAAATTGAGGATTACTTCAATGAGAACAACTGGTTGTGGTTTAAGCGAGATAAGCGATACAAGCAAGTGGCTTTGGACGAGAAAGCAGCGAAGGCTGCGATGAAGGCTGGCGCGATAAAAGCTTAGAGGGGAGGGTTATAAGTAGACTAATAAAAAATATACGTAAATATTTAGTAATTGTTTAAAAGTAGTGAACTAGCAGTAGCTCAATAGCGAGTAGTGATAAAACGCAGCCAGCTGCAGTATATTCGCAAAAAAAGAGTTATAGATATTTGCAGTGAACGAAAAACTTAAAATAAACCTTACGAATTTTTAAATATTTGTGGTAAAATAGGTATACAACAAGTTATTCTTAAGCAAAAAAACAAAACCGACTTCAATTCTCATATAAAAATTCAAGACTACCGTTAATTTCTTTGTGATCGAAATTAGTATGGGACTACCTGTGAGGTAACACAGGTTAACGTGATCCAAAGTTATGTGGTAACATACATAAAAAAAACAAAAATATATTCCGACGAATTGATGACCTACTCCTTTTTGAAGTCGGGTAAAAAAAGGCCGGGAACGTAATGTACATATATGTGTATATAAAAAACTGTAGTTTTAAAAATATTATTTGCATACTAAAGGGCTAAATATGATTTCCGAAAATGCAACAAACTGTGACAGCGATCTGCATTTAAATTCTTTCTTCTGAAGTCTTATTCAAAAAATAAAAAATAAAATAAATACTTATTATCTCAAAAATATTTAAGCTATTTCTTAAGTCACTCAATTACCTCGTAAATATTGCATTCTGCGTCGTTCTATTAGACGTTTTAGAGTTAGTAACAGATTCATAGGTTTTAAGATTTTCTAAGTCTTCCTTAATCGTAACTATTTAGTTTTAATATTTTCTGTATATTACTGAAGCTTTAATAAAAAAATATACAAACACATATTACGTACGTATAGACGTTTTTCTTTTCTCACAAGTTGCGCATAAAAATCTCTCATAAAACATTTGAAATTTAAAAATATTAAAAAAAAACATTACATAACTCAAATAATTGCTGTCAATAAGAATTGCATCACCCAAGTGAGGTCCATCTGACCAGTAATAAAAAAGGCAAAAATAGTTACCTCAAAACCAAATTCTACATACATAAGAATGTAGGAGAACGGAAATTGATTCCGATATACATAAAATTAAAAAAATAATAATTTTTAAAAAACTAAAAACTCGCTTTTATAATATCCATTCGTACTGTCATCAGGTTACCGCTAGGCGCATCAATATTATATCGTTACATCCCAAGCTAATAAAAGCGAGGTTATAAAGCTTTTTTCACAAAACCATAGATCCGTCGGATAAGCCCAGAGAAAAGCGTAGCTGGCCTCAAGCTATACAAATGCGATACAATTGTTTAGCGGCTTCTATATTACATATGACAGAGGTGAGATAGGCCGTCCCAACGTTGGCGTTGTCTCGCTAACCCTATAGTGTCTGCTAGGTGACTCATTTTTAACGGATGATTGTACATGCTTTTGGATAACATATATTGCGCACCTCTAAGGATCACCGGAATGCAGCACAGCTTATACGCGAGTCGATTTGGATGGGTTAGTGAAAATAAATATATGTTAGTTACACCGACATGACTCTCGCATGCCTCTGAATGACTCAACTGTGTCAACACGTACACAGATGTCTCGCGAGTCAGACGCACCGTCTATGGAGCCCGTTAGACACGTTAATTATGTAAATTATCTATGAAGTTTTCTAGACCCAAAACTAACGCAGAGGCTGAAGGTAAACCGAGCGTACAAATTTTGAAGAAAATTCCGCGAAACCTCTGCAGTTAGATTCTAGAAATCGCCACGCTAAATTTGTATCGAAACATCCCACAATGGTTATGATTTTACTACATTGAACCCCTTCAGCTCTCTCGTTGCATATTTTTCGGCCCATATCTTATTTATTTAGAAATTTCACTGAAGTCCAGGCGGCAGAAATTTTGCGTGGCGATTTCTAGAATCCCACTGCTAGATTCAGAAACCAGCTGTGGTACTTTGGGTATAATTGGATTTAATCAGCAGACATCTGAATAGATAAAAGTACTTGGATAAATGTCAGTGCAGTATTCATTGCAACCTTCCATAAATAATGTAGTTATGCCAAAAGTTTTCTTCAGGAAGATAAACACCTTAATTTTTCCATCTGTCCAAACTGTCTTCGAAAATTTAAAGACATTGACAAAGACAATGAGAGAAGTGTGAATACATAAGTAAAAAAGTGCGAATATACATATTGCTATTGCATCTGCAAAATTGAGTTGTGTAAACCCCAAGTACGCGGTCATAAAGAACAGCTGATTTTTGTTTGCAGACGCAACGTTCTTTACGTCACATCAGTTTCATCCTTGAGCGTCCCGTACGCATAGTCCTCTATCTGGCAGGGCTAAAAGTCAACATACACCTCCGATGGTCGGAACAATTAGGGCTACAAAATCGTTCCATCTAACACCTGGAAACTGTTTACAAATAAGTTACTAATTAGTTTTATTTTCTCAGACAGTCGGGCTCGATTAGGGTGCTGCTGTAACCTCCGGTAGCCACTTCGACCTTGCCTAACCTAGCGCACCAACTTTTCGAATGCATATGAACTTACTGACGAGCTGCACACACAGTTTACAGGGTTCTTAAGTAATGCTGTAAAAAATGTTTGACTTTGCTTGACAAATGTGAGTCAAGTTTTTCTAATTTTTTTTTATCATTTTCCCGATCGCGTTGTAAGAATAGAAATTTCGTTTGTAATTTTTTTATAATCTTATATTTTTTCTCACTTTCGTAATTTTTGCCCGGACATATTTTTGAAATTCTCTTATATGCGAAATTATCGTTGCAGAAAATGTTGAGCGAAAAGAAAGACAAAGATTTTTTAAGCCAATTTATAGCCAAAAAAGATGTGCCCTCCTGGTTTCGCGGCACATCTCCATTCCAAATTGAAGCAGCCGATCAGCTTTCTACCTCGATACGAGATGATATTGAACAGGAAACATGCCATCGGGTGTGTCATTGCTTAACCCGGCTCGGTTTGGTGCCAAGTGTGCCCCATAGGGACTTAAAAATTCTCATGAAGCTGAGTGGTGGTAATGATTTAGCCTTTTTATGGTTTCTCATGGAGCTATATTACAAGACACCAGGAGACAAATACAACAGCCTCAATGAACAAGTAATACTCTCGTCGATAGCGCATCTTGATATGGTAACAACATTACGTGAATTGGATCGTATTTTACCGCCGGGTCATGCGTCGAAGCGACAATTGGAACAGCGACGGAAGCGGCTACAAAGAAATAAAAGTTGGCACATGCTACCGCATGAGAACCCTAAGAAGCAATCGTCTTCGCCCTACTTTGATCGATTAGAACGGCCAGTGCCATATGGTAAACCGCTGGATCTAGAAAGACCAGATTATAAGGTACGATTCTTTCGTTATGACATCTATAAGGACCCAAATTATATGCCGCCAAATGAGCAGAATCGTTGGTATGCTAACTATTTTTTGAATAAAGCCAAACGTATTTCGACAAAAACAGTACGCGATTACCTCAATGAACTTATGGAAGTTATCGGCCTTCTTCCGTCTACCATAGAGGATGCTACTACCTTTATAGATTTGGCATTAGAGGGGATGACAGACTTAAAACATGGCAGAACTTTATGTAAGAAGCATGAATTAGAAGAGGAAGAACGTCGTTTTAGGCGTGAGCAGCAGGCTGTAGAACATCGGCAAAAATGCTTAAAAAGTCTAGAAATTTTCCCTAAACAAAAACAGGTAGGTAAATATGCATAGATATTCTATTAGTATGGGGGTTTGAGATACCATTTATAGTGATGCTTCAAACTTATTAGGGGTGTCCTAGACCACCAGCTTCTGAAGAGGAGGCAAATGTTTTTTACAACGCTTTTATCAACTTGCAATGTTGTGTTCCAGAAACTTTCAATGTTGTGTTCCAGAAGCTTTCAATGTTGTGTGTCCGACACCATATAGCAAAGCTTTGAAAAGCTCCTATAAAAAAGCATAGTGAATAGGGCGAGGTAGAGACATCTAGATGTCGCCCTATGTACTACGTTTGCTACACCGGAAATAGACGACACGCCATTCTTTAAATAAAATTAATTGGTGCTCGTTTGTATGTACATACATATGTAAATGCATGGGTGTGCACCTTTCTATTAATATCGTTGAATTATTTTAATATCTAATGCAAA
>NW_023458562.1:25431033-25443310 GCF_013731165.1 Rhagoletis pomonella
TTTCAAAATCAAAAGTTATCAAAACAAATTCTATGGGACTGAGAAGTATTATTTTCTACTTTTTAGTCCATTTATAAAAGCGTTGTATATTAAAAAGTTTTTTTTATATTATTTATTTTTTTTTATTGGAAAACGCAATAATATTAATAAATAACATTGGCCTCCATTTTAGAAAGGGTGAACGGGGTGGTCTTTGTATCCGGTTTCATACCAGTTGATTGAGGGAGTAGTCTATTTAGTACCAAATGTTGCAAGTTCACCAAAGAGGCTAAACATTAGACCGTAGTAGAAAAAAAAGTTGGACGTACATCCACTATTTTGGTAAGGCAATTTGGACAAAAAAATTAAAAATTTGGGCCGAACGTAGAGATCGCATTTTTTAAATTTTCATCATATCTTCAGCATATTCAGTCAAATCTTAAAGTTGATATATATCAATGTTTCGAGGACAAAATTGTTTTGTTCATTCTAGTACTTACCCACCAGATGTCATTTCATTCCATCCTAACGCAACACCCTAACGTACTAACCCAATGTCAGTAAATGTAAGCACTCCAAAAGTCATTAAACTTTTGCTAAGAAAGCAATGTGCGGCGGTTATTTTTTGTCTGCTTCTAAGTTGCTAGGGTATACTACACATGTTTAATTTTGTCTATTTAACTGTTCCTACTTTTCTTTGTTTCTATAATATAAGCCTAACATAATCATTTTTAGGCACGCCTTGAAAAAATACACACGATGCTAGAGAATAACGTCGCAATGTACCGTCTACAATATCGACATAAACTACGAGATCATTTGGGCGATCGCACTTACATACGTTTACTTGGAAAAGATGATTATAGCGAGTACTTAATCGACGATGATAAAGGGGGAGAATGTATCGAAATGCACCCATGTAAAAAATCAGCTTCTACTGCAACGTTGAAACGTTTTCAAGATGAAAGTGCAAACATATCAATGCATTCGAATGAATTTAAATCGCTTTACAACGCAGTAAAGTTGTATCCTAAAAATCATCGCCCATCATTTGGCCAAACCGAACATGAATTCAATAATTTATACTATGGGAATCTGGAGACGCCGCCATCATCGCAGCGTTATTTTGTAGCACCAACCAAAGACAAACCGTACCATTTTGATTACCCAAAAATTTTTCATTACAAAGATAAGGAAGATGAGCGAACATTTATTAAGGAAAAATGCGTTGATGCGCTGGACGAAGCACCAAAACATGTACCTAAGATGGTAGATTTTACGCCAGATTTGGGTAAATTATCAAAGAAATGTGCCGATGAAATATGGCAAGAAAAACTCAAAGAATGGAACGTAGCATCTGAAGCGAGTAAGTCCACTGAATTACCACGAGGTGTCACCGATCCCTATCCGGCGGATATGCCGCGCTTACCATTCTATGATTGTGAAGATAAAAAACTAATGGACGATATGTTAAGAATTGCTTTGCATGAAATGAGCAAACATCCAAAATTCGTATTAGCATCTCTGCCAAATGCTCACAAGCTTCCATTGCTACGCGAATGGATATATCAACGTTACGGCAAGCGATACACACATGCACAGCGTGTTGCCGAGTTAAATAATTCAATAAAAATAATGAATACTCTGCTGAAATTAAAATTGCAAGCAATACTGCCGGAACCAACTGCAATCGGAGCAAAGTTTAATCAAAACTATGGTTGTCACAAGTACATTATGAAAAAGGCAAGCATTTTCGATTATTTACAGTTGTTAAAAAAAAATCTCGCTACGGTAATTAGAGTAGAACTTTTTGTTTAGTACTAACAACTAATAAAAGCATAGACAGACGGCAGCATTACTACGGACCAACTCGTTTAATCGGAATTCTCTCAGAAATTAACTGCAGTTTATACCGATAAAGTCCCAGTGTTAATTCTCAAACTTAGTGCAGATCAGTAGCATTTTCGATGACAACACTGACCAAAACGCATTCTACGCATAGAACATGTAAAATTAGCTTGAGCATCTCATCCTCATCAACGGTTATGCATTCACCACATTAATTCAAATGTTATTCCAATTTAAATTGAATAAGAATTTATTTGAAGTAGAATGGTGAATGCACAACCACCCACGAGGTAGATTCCATGCTAGTGTGGCGAATTGACACCACATATAATTGTGTTTTGTATAATTCTTTAATCCAACTTTATTAATTAAACTAAATTTTGATATCAGAAAGGACACGCGTTGAAACAAGAACGGTTAAAGAATGTTCTAGAAGTCGCTTTTTAGAAAATAATGTCTAGCAAAAAGAATACATAAAATAGCGATGAGCCAAATGTGGTGTTACCACATGGGCCGATTAATGCAGGGTCCCCACACTAGTTTTGCATGCATTTTACGTTCTCTAGGCAAACGAAGCAAGCGATTTTGGTGTACGCGGTAGCCGAGTGGTCAAAATTGTGCACTACAACTCAGTAGCACCCAGGTACGGTCGCTAACCTAGCCATTCTTAAAATACATTTTTGGTCATATTTTTAACAGGCTTCAAAAAAGGCGGAGGTTATCAATTCGTCGGAATATTTTTATTTTTTTCTTTGTTACCGCATAACTTTGGATTACCGATTTCCATAATAGTTTTTTTTTAAAGGAAAGGTGGTAGTTCAGAGGTGGTCCCATACTAATTTAGGTTTAGATCCGAAGAATGGATCATGAAGTAATTAACGATACTCTTAAATTTTTATATGAGAAGTGAAGTCCGTTTTTTGTTTTTGCTTATTTTGCTTTGGCGCTCTTCGATGCGCAAACTTTTACTAAAGTGTCAAAATTTACATTACCTAAATATACTTAAGTACTTATGTACCTACATACACTCACGGCAAAAATTATTGGCACAGAATTTTAATTTTTTCCACAAATATTTAATAAAAATATGGTTCATACTACAACAAAAAACATAGAAATATAATTTGTAAGCTTGGTGCTAAACTCAGGAAAATTCAATAAATTGTCATGCAAATTTTCAACTTTTTAAACACATTTTTTTGAGTATGCAGTTTTGTAGAAAATGAAAATCCCGAAATGGGAAGAAAAAGTATTGGTACAAAGCATTTTTTTAGAATTTTTTCCACAAATTTTTTATAAAAATATGGTCCATACAAAAAACTATATCTTTATCTATACTTTGTGCAAAACTCAGGAAAATTCAATAAATTTCCAACTTTTTAATCAGATTTTTTAGAATTTTTTTGAGTATGCAGTTTTGTGCATTAAATTTTAATATAAGCTAATGCAAGTTTGAAGTGTCTTAAAGTCTCGTTTATTTTTGAGTATTTTTTTTTTGTTGAAAGTGTTTTGCATTTTTTCCATCCAAAGGATTTTCAATATTTTTTTTTTATGGTAGAAAACTCGTGCATAAATTGATAAAAATCAACGATAAGTCTTAGCTACTGCAAACTTGCATTTTCCTGAGTTTTTCACAAGGTTTAGAAATTATATTTTTATGTTTGTTTTTGTTTGCTCATATAGCCATATTTTATAAAAAATGATTGGAAAAAAATTAAAATGAAGTTTGGTCACATTGTAAAAATTCTCTGTGCGAATAATTTTTTCTGTTATTCTTCCCATTTCGGGATTTTAATTTTTTTACTATGCCAAAGACATCTAACCTCTTAAATGTTTTTTTTTTTTCACAGGTAAATATAGCCAGAAAACGTTATTATAATCGCGTAAACACAGATCTTATGAGGAAAACGCGCTATTTTTGGTTTGCGATGCGTAGTTTTCTGTGCATGTTACCAGTTCGTGCAACATTCTATGCATATATGCCATCACGAAAAATCGACAACTTTCTCTTTAAACCATGGAGAGTGAGACAATGTATGAATGCTAAAGCAGAATGGGAGAAGCGGCGGTTGAAAAGAAAAATGGAAACGTCAATTTAGGAAACAACTAATAAATACAAATTTATGTTAAAATAAATTTTAATTTGCAAAACAACGGCTATATTTAATTTTTTTTTTTTCTTATATTGCAGCTTTATTTTATTAATTTTTTTTTGAAAGGAGAGGGGTTGCCGAGTCATCCATGCTCGTCCAACACGTTTTGTACCGTCATTTGTTCATAGCTGAGAACAATTACCTAAAGAAAAGTTGCTGTATATGAGAACCCAAAAAGTTGCTGTGTGTAAACTCCGTCTTAATATTTTTCACCTGCTTGTCCAAATTTATTGGGACCTCCCAAAACTGTCTCATATGTGAAGCAATTAACTGCTTAGTTCCCGCTGTCTGGTAGCCTGTAAGCCTAAGCTTTCCGTTCTTCGTTGCACTGAATTTTCCTGCACCTTTCAGATGCTGTTATTCAGGGATTATTGGATCGCCATTTTATTTCTGTTGTTTTTTTCTTTTATTTTAATTTATTCTTACGCTTCTTTTTTATAACTTATCCTTTTACCCTCTTTATTGTAAATAATTTCCACGCTACTGCCGTAATTAACCCAAAAAGATCATACAGAAATGTAAAATTTTTACCAAATTCTACAAAAAAATTGTCAATTTACGTAAAAATATTTTTGAATACAATTTTCGTTTTTAAATTAGGCCCCTCTTATGATTCACAACTTTCAAGATAGTTGAGTTGTAAGTTGTAAATTCGTATTGTGGGACACAACTTAACTCAACTTTGAAAACGTAGTGGTCTGTTTGTTGTCTAGCACTAGCATCCTCGGGCTCATCGGTTAAACATAATTCGTATTTTTTTTTTGCTTTTAATTATTTTAATATCATTAAAACAACATAATATTATGAAAATAACAAAATTTGTATCGATTTTCCGACTTTTAAATGGCTACAGTCAACTGAAAACAGTTGTGAACGGCAATAGCAATAAATAGTTGAGTTGTATACAAGTTGAGATGTCTCGTCTCAGACACAACTCAACTAAGTTGAGTTCAAACTTCGAAGGCCCATATCTCGATTTCCGAGCCTAACTTCGAAAAACGGAAAAATTACCTTTTTACCTATGACTCAATCTCTCAAAAAAAATGGTTTGGTCCAATACCCAGCGGAGTGCTGTACAGTGTAATGATTCCAGTATCTTCATTTGTGTATATTGTAACTATCAATATTTTATAAAGATAAGTGTAAAATTTTTTTATCCAAAACTAATAAAGTTTGAAGGACGAAATTCGAGCATGTGGTAGTTTACATATTAGTCCTTGGCATACATTTTTTTTTTAAATAAATATTGGAAATTTGCAAGGATATTCAAGGATAAAGTTTTAAAAGGACATTTTCAACATTTATTCGTCCTGGTGCAACAAAAACTTAATTTCTTTTTTAATTCTACAGAATTTTTCCTTTTAACTGATACCCAAATTGTTACTCTACAATGCACCAAATCTTTTAAATAATTTTTTTATTCAATCATATCCTGGAAATTTCAAAAAAAAATCCTGACGTCAAAGAGAAAAATTAAAAACGCAGTTATACTATATTTGGCTCCTAGTTTTGTGAATATATTGATTTTTTTGTGTTTTAAAAATTTTTGGTTTTCGTCTCACGGTGTAATGCTTTTTAAATTTCGTTTATTTTTTATGAATAAAGCTTCATTGAGGAACTAAATTACAAAGTTTTTTTGAATTAGACGATGGGAGTTTAAAATTTTGTTTAGATTCAGTTTGTTTTGAGAAGTAATGTTGTAGTAAATTTTTGGTATTGTAATAGCAACACTAATACGGTGTTCACATGAGGCGATTTAAAGGCAATCTTAGTGGCGATCAGTTGAATCAAAATACATACTTAGAATTTTTCTAAGAAATCTGAATAGAAAGTTGCAAATTAGTATGCAAAGTTATTGAATTTTCCTCAGTTTTGCATAGAGTTTAGAGATTTTATTTTTATTTTTTGTTGTTGAATGAAATGCTTTTTTATAAAAAAATTATTGATAATAAATAATAATAAAAAACTTTGCTTATATTGCGAAAAATTCACTGGGCCAAAACTTTTGTCCGGCACTGTATGTATATGTATATATTTTACATGTGGAAAACAAAGTTTTTTCTAGAACTGCTATAAAATCGTTTAAAGTAATTCTTTTTATAAATAAAAGATGACGGTAAAATTTTAATGTTCCAGATTTTTGGAAGGTAACTAATAAGTGAATACTTTTATTCGATCAGAACGATTTTATGGCAATTCTGCGAAAAACGATTCTACGATTTCAAAACAAAAAATACGGGTCTCCTTATTTTATTTTTATTTTTGTATATATTTTACATGTGGAAAACAAATTTTTTCCTAGAACTGCTATAAAATCGTTTAAAGTAATTCTTTTTATAAATAAAAGATGACGATTATCGGTTATGAAAAAGTGGTAAAATTTTAATGTTCAAGATTTTTGGAAGGTAACTAATAAGTGAATAATTTTATTCGATCAGAACGATTTTATGGCAATTCTGCGAAAAACGATTCTACGATTTCAAAACAAAAAATACGGGTCTCCTCATTTTCGATATTGTTCAGTTCGGGGAGTAGCAAAGGGGAAGTTATTAGGGGCTGAGGCTTGGCTATTCCAACTGTTGTTGTTGTTTTTTTAATTAAGAGTGGTTTAATTGGTACATTTGGGCCGTTTGCACCATGTCTCGTTAACGCTAACTGGGGGTAAGTACATCCTTCAGTTAAGCACATCGACTGCTTTATCGATCACATGTTATAAGGTGGGTGTCGATAACGTCGATAACTATGTTTAACTGGGAATTAGAATTAATGGCAAACGGACCTTACAGTATGAAAAGTAAAGATGACTCTCAATCTCTATACTGGGGAACAATTCTTGTTGTCTGAAAACATGTAGTGAAAACATTTTTCATTACTTAACATAAAATTACAATTCTGTTTTCAAATGAAAATAAATTCATTTGTCAAAAAGTTTTCACTGTGTAAATTATTTTTGTGGCTGTGAAAAGGATAAGTAAGGTAAATTTTAACTTTTCATTTTCACTTCACCGTTTTATAGAACAAGAATTGGCCCCCTGTTCTATTCTGCGCAAGTAACAATAATTGTGTAACCCTTTTCTCTTTTTTGATATCTTATTTTTAAATTTTGCGGCTACAAAATATTTGGTAATGTCCAGTATAGGCTAATATTGTGGCAAGTGATTACTTACATTTTATTTATATTTAATGCAATGTATGCCCATTGTCAGGCTGGTGGGTATGAATTTCCATATCAGCAGTTTTGCGTTAAAAAGTCGATTATTTTTTATCCAAGGACGCTTCTTTGATTACACATTTTTACGGCAGCCCATTTAGCTTTTCTTTTAATATTTATCTAGCTTCGAGCCACTTACACTTTCGCATAACTCGTACATTACTTCATTAACTCAATTATTTTGATTTCAAATTTTCATTTATGTAGCACCAAACACTTGTTCTATTATACGAATGATATGGAATTATTTATAATTAATTAAGCATATAAGCCAAATGAATTGCGACAAAGGCAAATTCGCTTGCACATCACTCGGCAAAGATTTTGCATTTATGTACATACATCAAAACCATATTCAGCATTGAGCTATTTACATATTTATTTGATAGAATATTTTCATTTTTACTTAGCATAAATCACTTGCTCTACTATATCGCTGCATTATTAACATAAATAAGATTATGTACAGCCAAGCAAATTTGCATGCACTTCACTTTGAACAGGCATACTTGGCTTCGAGCTTTTCACACACTTATTTTCTATTTTTTCACTTTTCATTTATCACTATGCATTTGTGGGTAGACACCGCGAAAATATATTTTATTTATTAAACACAAGAACACAAATAAACTATAATTTAAGCAAATTTTTGTTACGCTTCACTTTGAACTAATCTCACATTTTCACCAACTGTTGACAACTAGCAAAATGGCGGTAACATTTCCGCTATTCGGTGAGTATTGCCAGATAACCAAGGCAGGAAGTGAGAAAATTTTGAAAATTGAAGCTGCCAGCTTGTTTGCTTTTCTTATTTTATTGTAGGCATTCTCAATGAGTGGGTGAGGCAGTTGGCGTGAAAATTTAACTTGCACATGTCTTTCATTCAAACCTTTAAAAACACAAATAGAAAAATTAGAATTAACAAAAATGTTAACATTATATTTCGAATGAATGTGCTTTGGCTTGGATTAGCCGCGGCGTAAAGTCTGAACGAAGATCTATTAACCCTTAGGTAAGCACTTCATGGAACAACTTCGCTCATTTAGATATAACATGTGAACTGCGTATAAATTTCACTTAAAAATTTTATCTGACAGTGAATTATACAACATTTTAAAAATATCCCACATGATATTTGTCAGTTTTATTTTTAAAACTATTTCCAGACAAGAATTTTTTGTTAGTTTTTCTACAAATTTTTTGCGCTAGTAAAAATTTAAATTCTTTTCCAAATTCCAATCACGATTTGTTTGTTTTGCCAAGTGATAAAATTAAATTTCGTTCAAAATGTTTTCCGGCAATAAGAATGTGAAACCATCCACCAAAGTGGATTCGGAAATGAAGTTTCGCAATAAGCGCATCATCGAAACTTTCGTTAGGAATGCCGACGTGCCGAAGTGGTATCGCGGCTTGTCCTCATTTCAACTTACAGCCGCTTCCCAATTGCAATATGCCATACGTGATGACCTCGAACAGGGTACAACACATCGTGTTAAGGCTTTACTAGATCGTATTGGTCTACGTCCAACCTTGGGTGAATCGCAAATCAGATTCGTTATGTTTCTTAGTGGAGCGAATGATTTAGCGTTTTTGTGGTTCGTTAAAGAGATGTACTACAATAGTGACAATACGAATTACAGTGTAAATGAACAGTTGATTTTCTCAAGTATTGCTAGATTGGATTTAGTATTTACGCTTCGCGGTTTGGATCGAGTACTACCGCCACAGCAACCGACGAAGCGAGAAATACGTCGCATGAAAATTGCTGAGCAAAAAAACGCCAAAAAGCGTTTACAAAACGCGAGTTCATCGAGTGAAAATAGAACGGTTACTAGCATTCGAATTAAATACAAATTGCCATACTTTGATGAATTAGTACGTCCACGACTATATGAACATTCTTTGATATCGCATCCGCCTGCTTGCCGGTCGGAATCAGCGCATAAAGACATTAGGGATTTGACTTATGTGACACCGAACGAAGGTAATCGCTGGTTTGCCGAATATAATTTACAACCCGGAAAGAGAACGGGAGTGCAAATGTTGACAGAAAAAATTAATGAAATGTTTAAAGAAAAAATTCCAAAACAGTCGTTGCTGGTGAAAAACGTCTTTGATGAGCATGTGTACAAGAATATGAGATGGACCAATGAACACAATGATAATGAGTTGCAAAAGACTCTTTGTTTGCAACATAAAACTCTGCTCGAAATGGAGAAAACTATCGAACATGAACTGAGAGTAAGAGCGCGGGAGAAATGTCTAAGGTATTTCGACGCTGAGACTCCTAAAAGTGAGGTGAGTATGCAATAGTGCTTTCTGGCAGAGTTTAAGGCACCTGATAAAAAAACAATTACAGAAAATTTGATATTAGGAAAAGTATACAAGGGTGGAACTTCTCGTCTAAAACAGATCGCGGATCTAACGAGGTTTGTAATCAAACAGTGAGGATTTTCGAGCGGTGAAATTCCTTTGCAGAACGTTTCTGCTTGTCTTATGTTAAGCTCAGTTGTCATGCTCAATTGTAGAAAAGCTCTTCGTTTCTGATAGAAGGATCAGTAATAAATGCTGTCGACTATGAACGCTTCTTAGACTCACATTTATTTGATACGATAAAAAATAAGTTGCGTTCAAGCAGCAGTACGATTTGCAGGTTTGGCAGGATTTAGTCCGAAAGGCGTTCCAGCAGACAAATTTCCTGTAATTTCCTGTAACTGAGAGCACTTTCGTGAGAGTAAAATATGCTTACTCTCAGTAAGAAGATGCAGAAATTAGTCCTAGTTTTTCTTCCTGCAAATTCATAAAAACTGTCACATGAAGAGCATTGTTGCATTCGAAAAAAAAACAAGTGAAAGAGCTGATGCAATTTATAGGAAATATTTTTAGCAGAATAGAGATTTCTTGGAACTAAAGTGAATTCAAATTCTCTTCCATGTTATTTCATCTCTTGGACCTGACGGGTTATACCAAAGTGCATTTCCTTGCACACTTAAGCGCAATATTTTTCCCGAATAGTTATCTTTATCTTCTCTTATTATGCTTCTATATATTATTTACCTTCATCTTCTAACTCAGGAGCGTATTGCACGCATTCGCCGTCAGATTGAACAGGACGTCAACGTACACATGAAACAGTTAAAAAAACTGGCTGACCGGACACGCAGCCATCTACAGATATGGTCTCAGGAAAATATACACGACTGTGATTCAAAAATTGAGACTCTTTGGCATGGTGTCGCACAAAATAAATGTACGAAAAGTGAACGCGTGATTCGACAGGGAGGCGAAAACTACTTAGACGAACGCAATAAGCCAACGAGTTCAAAAAGTGCTATTAATATTAACAACATTTCAGAAAAGCAATCAAATCCATCTCATTCTATTGGAGGTTACTTAAATGTGCAATCGCAGGTACGATTAAAATGCTGCGATAATGAAGTTGTATGCAGGAGCTCTGCCGCAGAGCACAAACGGAAGCGGGGAAGCTCGAATGCTTCTAAACTACAACGTGTGCGCGATATACTTCATAACAAGACGTGCGACTGTGGTTACAAGTATATGGAAAACTATGATTGTGGACATTCAGAGGTGCAGCAAAACGAATGTAATCCATATTTTAAGGCACCCGAGGAAAATCAACCATATAAGTTTGACTATCAGAGAGTATTCCACTTCCAAAATGATGATTCTCCACTCAACGTGCAGAATGAATTTTTAAAAATTATCACTAGCGACTTGAATTTGAATAAAAACGATCCAAACACACCAAAAAATTTGAACGAAGCAATTAAGCAGTATGCTAAGAAAATATTTAAAGAAAGTGTAGCCGCTAAAAACGAAGAATTGGCAGAGCAGCAGAAGCGCAATGTAGGAACGGGACGACGATATCCATTTTTGGATGCAGAGCTAGATTACTATGATCCAGACGATGAGAAATTAATGCAGAATATGTTGAAAAATGCGCTAGAGTTCTTGGCTAACGATCCCAAATATGTGTTAGCCTCTATGCCGGATGCACACAAATTGCCCTCACTCCTGTCTTGGATTGAGACACGTTACGGCAAAGAGTATACGCGTGAGCAGCTGCGTAAGGTGCACGATGACAGTAAGGCGACTATTCATGCGCTCAAACAGATGACTGTCGATGTTATGCTACCTTCGGCCAAGCTGTTGGGCGAGGCTATAATGGTCAATTACAATTGTCGTGATTATCTCGTGAAGAAGGTTAGTGAGCGATATGAGTTCAGAGTATCGTCATTTTAATATAATTTCTTATTTTTTGATAGACTAAAAAGCTGCGCAAGGAGTATTACGATAAGGTGAATGCCTCTATTATGGATCAATCGCGTACCTTCTACATGGCAATCAAGCCGAATATTTGTGGAAATGCAAGAGACACTTTCTTCGCCTATATGCCGGCGCGCGAAGCAGATATACAACAATTCCGCATCTGGCGACCGCATGAGTACATGCCCGCCAAGGAGGAGTTCTTTACGCGAAAATGTCGTGCTATGAAGTTGGCTAGGCGTTTCTACTAAGCGAGGACATGAGTTAGACTTTTTTTGGCATTGGTGTAGTGCAGTAAGCATAAAAGATGTTTAGTATATTTCTTTAAATTTTTGTAAAAATAAATGTATAGTATAAATTAATGAAGCCAATGGGCCTTATGAATAAAAACTAAGCAATTGCTTATTCTCAAAATTCCAGATCTTTTACTCGATTTATTCAAATCAATTTACGTAAAAGGTCTGAAGTTTTAAGAAAAAGCATTTGCTTAGTTTTTATTCATAAGGCCCAATGGCTGGGCTATGAAAGAATTGCCAATTTTTTCAACAAAACGTGTAGTTGTACTGAAAAATTTTTTCGAATCCTCTTATACATAATTTTTGTGGAAGGCCATACTTTATGCAATTTAAAGAAAAATTAATAAACGTGGAAAAATCCATCGTAAAAAATAAATTATTTGCTGTAAATGCAGCAACTTTCTGCATTTTTAACAATTTCATTAAATTTATTTTGTGCAGAATCTTTATTCCTTTGTACATACAGTACAATTTCACCAAAGTCCCTCTGATCTCATATTGAA
>NW_023458562.1:25443320-25485357 GCF_013731165.1 Rhagoletis pomonella
TTGAATTTGGTTGACATTCACTCGGAAGTGAATTGCAGAACTTACTTTGTATGTACCTTTAAGGGTTAATATACCTATCAGTGAACACAACCATTCACAATTTATGCGGAATGCCAAAAAACAGCTGTTTCGGCAAATTGAGTTTACTCTACCAACAACACAAAGCATTTCTATTCTACCGAACGAATTGGCGAAAATAATCAATAACAAATGATAGATTTGTGTTTAAACGTGCACCAAAAATGAATCGCAGCAAAATTTCCTTCGGGAAAATAAATCTTAATCCCAACAAGCCGGCTGAACCAGTAAAAATGGTGACAGCGACTGGGGATGAAGCCTCGACTTCGGTGACCAAAGCAATGGTAGGAGGTTTCAAGAAAATGGGTAAAGAGCAGCTTATTCGACAGGTAGAAGAGGTAACAGATGATATGGAAAGCCAACATCTCAAAGAAGTTATGGGCATAAGCGGGTTTGGGCGTAAAACCGCAAAAGTTTTCGATATAAACGTGAGTAAGAAGCAAAAAGGGAAAAGTACCCAAACTGTTGGAGTAAAGGTTACCAGTTCTTGTATATTATAGGAACAAATTGCTAAAGCACGTGAAGTAGCGCCACCAAAACCATCGCGCACTGATAATGATGAACGAAGAGAAGCGGGTGAGGATGATTCCGATGAAGAACCAATATTTGGCCCCTTACCTACCGACGCAGTGGGTTCTGAGAGGGAGGCAAAGAACTCGGCAATTGCCAAGACTAAGAAAACTAACGCAGATAGTGATGATGGTGACGATGACGACACCGATGAGGACGACGAAGATGATGATGACGACAACCACTTGGAGCGCAAAATACCGAATACACATGAAGTGCAAATGAAGCACGGTTCACGTGCTGTGCTCGCTCTAGCCGGCGATCCTGCAGGCGCACGCCTTGTTTCCGGCTCTATCGATTACGATATGTGCTTTTGGGATTTTGCTGGCATGGACTCGGCCATGCGCAGTTTTCGAACCATACAACCCTGTGAGAATCATACTTTACGCGCACTTCATTACTCCGTTACAGGCGATATGATACTCGTAGTGTCTGGTAACTCTCAAGCGAAAATACTCGATCGTGATGGGTTCGAAAAAATGGAATGTGTCAAAGGTGATCAATATATAAGCGATATGTCGCGCACCAAGGGCCACACAGCACAACTTACCTCTGGTTGTTGGCATCCTTACACACGGGAGGAATTTCTTACCGCCGCACTCGATGGCACGCTTCGTGTTTGGCATGGACTGAAGTCGAAAGAGCAGAAGACCGTAATCAAAACCCGCGCACAGGGCGGCTTGCGTACCAACGCATCGGCATGTGCATTTAACCGCGACGCCACATTAATAGCCGCTGGCTGCGTTGACGGTTCTCTGCAGATGTGGGACACACGCAAAATGTTCGTTAATACGACACACTGCTTGCGTGGTGCGCATCAAAAAGATGCCGAAATTAGCTCAATTCAATTCTCCTACATGGGCACTCAACTGGCAACACGTTCCAATGATGAGACCATGAAGCTGTGGGATTTGCGAAAGTTCAAAGAGCCCCTGCATGCATGGACTGATCTGTTTTCACGTTATGACACCACCGACTGTTGCTTCAGTCCAGATGATAAAATGCTGGTGACTGGCGAGTCTTTACCCAAAGGTGCCAAGGAGGCACAACTGCATTTCTATAGCACACAAACGTTTGAAGAAGTGAAACGTATCAGTGTCACCGACTCACATGTTATAAAAGCACTATGGCATCCGAAGTTGAATCAGATATTTGTCGGTTGTGGTAATGGTGTCATCAAGTGCTACTACGATGAACTACTCAGTTCACGTGGCGCCAAATTGTGCGTTGTGAAGACGCACCGCAAAAAGAAGCACACGGAAATGATTGGTGTTTCACAGATCATCACACCACATGCTTTACCAATGTTTAGGCAGGAAAAATCGAAGTCATCACGCAAGAAGATGGAGAAAGAGCGCCTAGATCCGGTGAAATCGCGGCGTCCAGATTTGCCAATCACCAGCGGTCAAGGCGGCCGTGTAGCTAGCTCAGGTGGCACACTCTCCTCATATGTCATAAGGAATTTGGGCTTAAGCAAGCGCGTTGATGACGACCAAGATCCCCGTGAGGCGATTTTGAAATATGCTAAAGAAGCGGAGGAGAATCCTTATTGGATAGCGCCGGCATACAAAAAGACTCAGCCAAAACCGATATTTACAGATTCCAGTGGGGAGCCAGATGCCAAGAAAGCCAAGGAGGAGTAATTAAGTTTGCGCGAGGTGTGCGTTAGCATGTAAATTGTGGTTTAGTACGAAAATAAATATTGCGAGTGACCAACGTATTTTTGTCGTACTCTTTTCTGCTTTTTCCTTGGAAACTTACATATGTATACAAATGAACTTAAACCACTTAAGCTTCCGCACGCGCCAGTCCGTCTTGTAGTCGATAGCAATCGCTAGCAATTTTCCATTTATCTTCCTGTGCAGTAATGATGAATGTTTGTTGGAATGGTCTAACACCTTCATCATGGTAGCGAACAGTACCGCCTGCCTGAATCATATAAGTCAGTTGACCACCAACCGCTTCATCGATAATTGGTTGAGCATCTAGATTGGTTATTGTATGTTCCGAAGTGGGCAGTTCAATTAGGTACTTTTGTATGTTGTCTTTGCCACTCGAGCCATTGCCATTCCACACAAGTAAGCCATTATCCAGGTACAAGCGACCCATTTGCTGGAAGTTAAAGGGGAAAATTAATGCTTGGAGCCAATTAATTCAAATAATTCGTGTGCTTACATGGCGTCGCTTATCAAACGATGTGTAGTATAGTTTTGTGAAGTCCTCAGCCGTGCGGCAGCATGACTCTACTTTGCTACGTAACTCCTGTGGTGGTTTATACACAGATTGAATGGTTATTCTAAGCCATACTACAATAATAATATATACTTACGCTATCCATTTAAATATTTATATATATTTTTATAGAAAATCCAGAAATTGCAAACAAAAGCGAAATCCAGCCTCCTTTTTTTGATTTTTGACGTTTACCAAGCGGCTGCATGAGTGCTGCCTGCCTGCTATATAATAAAATTTTTTTTTTAATATCAGAGCTAGAAAATTTGTAACTATTCCAAGAAATTTAATTTTTCCTTTCAAGTTAGGGTCATTAGTGCATAAAGTGTTTTAAAGTATTTAATTTATTTAATTTTCCAGCTTAACTTTTGGTTATTTTTTCTGGCAGCTCCAACGCCGAGTTCCATTTTGACACTTTCGCTATTGTGACTCTTTTGTTACTTCTTCTTGCTGCTGTCAAAAGGCGCCGAATTATTTGTACAGCGTCGTTGATTGCATTTCTTGCGAACTTTTTCAGATTAGTTTCCTTTGTTAATTTGTGATTTTCCTCACCAAGCAACTATTAAAATCATCAAGTGCAACAATTTGGGAAGCTCCAAGCTATGGCGGATGTACTGGAATATAGCGACATTACCGCCGAAGTGCGTGGCGTGTTGGTAAGTTCGATCATTGCCGCTCGCATTTTCTTTTCTTTCACACCTGCCTCAATTTTACAGACACCCGGTCGCTTGAAGCTCACTGATCAGCATATTATTTTCAAAAATAACAAAACTGGCAAAGTAGAGCAAATCGCAGCCGAAGATATAGAGCTCATAAATTCGCAAAAATTTGTTGGTAATTGGGGTTTGCGTATATTCACAAAAAATGGCACACTGCATCGCTTCTGTGGCTTTCGCGATTCGGAGCACGAGAAATTGGGTAAATTCTTGAAGAAAACCTACAATCAGGATATGGTGGAAAAGGAGTTGTGTGTCAAAGGTTGGAATTGGGGTACGGCACGTTTCCTTGGCTCAGCGCTCAGTTTTGACAAGGATAGCAAGACTATCTTTGAAATACCACTGCAACACGTGTCTCAATGTATGACGGGTAAAAATGAGGTAACATTGGAGTTTCATCAGAGCGATGACGCACCAGTCGGTTTGTTGGAAATGCGTTTCCACATACCAGCTGTAGAGTCGGCTGATGAAGATCCAGTGGAGAGTTTCCAGAACAATGTAATGAGCAAGGCCTCGGTTATATCGGCCTCTGGCGATGCTATTGCTATCTTCCGTGAAATACACTGCCTTACACCGCGTGGTCGCTACGATATCAAGATTTTCTCAACCTTCTTTCAATTGCACGGTAAAACTTTTGATTACAAAATACCAATGGATTCGGTGCTGCGCCTCTTTTTATTACCACATAAAGATAACAGGCAAATGTTTCTCGTGCTTTCGTTGGATCCACCAATTAAACAAGGTCAGACGCGTTATCACTTCTTAGTGCTGCTATTTGGTCCAGAAGAAGAGACTTCAATAGAGTTGCCGTTCACCGACGAAGAGTTGAAGGAAAAGTATGAAGGAAAAATCGAAAAAGAACTCTCTGGACCGTTGTATGAAGTTATGGGTAAAGTTATGAAGGTGCTAATTGGGCGTAAAATCACAGGCCCTGGCAATTTTATTGGGTAAGTTATCTACAGTCAGAGTGAAAAGTTAGCATACACCTTGTTCTATTCTAATATAATATATACAATGTTTTTCATGATAAATGAATGAAACTGGACACGCGCAATTTATCATACATAAATAGAAGTTTCTGAAAAGTTTCTAAAAATTCTGATTAAAAAGTTTTTGAAATTTGTTGAATTTTCTTTTATTTTGAATAAAGTGTGACCCTTTAATTTTTATGGTTTGTGTTATAGGAAGAACTGTATATTGTTATAAAAGTGCATGAATTTTTTTTTTTTTATCAAAAACACTGTATATAAAATAAGAACTACTTTAACTCTTGACTCAATTCTAAAATATTATTATTATTATATATATGAAAAGAAGTGACAATCCACTGCTTTACATTCAGATGGAGCACTAAAATAAATTCTCCCTCATATATGTATTCATTGCTTGCAGACATTCTGGTACTGCTGCTATCGGCTGTTCGTTCAAAGCCGCCGCTGGTTATCTCTATCCTCTTGAGCGGGGTTTTATCTACATCCATAAGCCGCCCTTGCATATACGTTTTGAAGAAGTAGCATCAGTGAACTTTGCGCGTAGCGGCGGTTCCACTCGCAGTTTTGATTTTGAAATAACATTGAAAAACGGCACAGTGAACACATTCAGCTCCATCGAAAAGGAGGAGTACGCCAAACTTTTTGACTACATACAACAGAAGAAATTGCGCGTCAGCAATATTGGCAAGGATAAAGGTGGTTCTGGTTACAATGATGTGGACTTTGGTGATTCGGATAACGAGAATGAACCCGACGTTTATTTGGCACGTGTGAAAGCCGAGGCTCGCGAAAAGGAATCGGACGATGATGAAGGATCTGATGAAGAGTCAACAGATGAGGACTTCAAGCCAAATGAAGCAGAATCAGATGTGGCCGAAGAGTACGACAGCAATGTGCAGAGCGATAGCGATGATTCGGACGCGAGTGGTGGAGGCGGCGGTGGTGGTGGTAGTGACTCAGGCGCTGAAAAGAAGAAGAAAGCAAAAAAAGAGAAGAAGGAAAAGAAGGAGCGTAAGGAGCGTGTGGTGAGTGCGAGATTTCTAGCTAATTGCGAAGGGTCTTAGTCTCTGTAACAATTATAAATTATTTATTTTTTGCAGAAAAAAACTTCTAAGACCAAAAAAGATGCCAACAAACCTAAACGCGCCACAACAGCCTTTATGTTGTGGCTAAATGAAACTCGCGAGCAAATCAAAAAAGATAATCCAGGCATCAAGGTAACTGAGATTGCAAAGAAGGCCGGTGAAATGTGGAAGGAGATGAAAGACAAATCCAAATGGGAGGAACTGGCTGCCAAGGATAAGCAGCGCTATCAAGACGAGATGAAGGATTACAAGCCCACAGCCAGCGAGGAGAGTGGCAGCAAGTCGGCAGGTGCAACGAAGAAACGAAAGAAGGAATCGCCAACAAAGAAATCACCAGCCAGTACAGGTGGTTTCAAAAGTAAAGAATACATTTCCGATGATGAATCATCTTCTGATAATGAAGATAAGAAAGATGAATCGGGCGCGGCTGACTCAGAGCCAGAGAAGAAAAAGAGCAAATCCGTAAGTAATAGTCATTTTAGAAGAAATAAAAAGCTTAGTTCGACTACTTAACATTGATCTTCCTTAGGCCGATAAATCAGTTAAAGATGATAAGAAAAAGAAGAAAAAGGAGGACAGCGATGAAGAAAGTGAGGCTTCTGCGAGTGGTGGTAGCGATGAAGAGGACGACGAAGAAGTAGAAGCTACAGATGATGGCGAAGGCAGTGATTAAGCGGTGCTTAGTCGGAAATATCGATTCACATGCATACAATTTTTTGGAACTGTTTTTCATTTGTATTTTAAGTGCTCAGTTTGCTAATTACTTCATTTACTATGTACCATGTATGTAACAGTAACGCAGCTTAGTTGTTAACAAAATCACACAATAGAGAGAAGATTAATTCCGGAAAATATGCGATACTACTCAATAAGAAATTTATACCACAATGCTGTTATGAGGAAATGGATAAATATATAAACAATGGAATGAGAAATATGTATGTTTTATTCTCTGAAAGTATGAAGCTTTTGTAGACTATGTATAAACTGACGAGTGCATAGAAAGTAAAATAATACAGCTAAAGACCGCAGTTAAATCCTTGGCTCTAAAAGATTGCCTTCATCCAATTCAAAAGAGATGACCATCCAAGTGAACAATGTTTGAGAAAAGATTAAAGACCTAACTAGGCCCCTGAGCACCATGGAACTTGGCTGTTCTAGCAAGCATATTTCCGCCTCACTGGGGGTTTCGAAGACGGACGAATGTATAGGAGCAGGAGTACACGGTACGAGGGCTATGCTCTCCACTGAAGTAATTCCACTGCATCCCCTAGAATGGGACACAATGGCTAGAAGAAAAATATATTTGGAAAGCTTGGGCCAGGCAACGAAAGGTGACTCTCTGCCACCTCTGAAACTGTTGGAATTCATTATGGCCTTAGGTCTAGACAAGGTCTTATGATGAGGTTTTTTTTTTAAATAGCGAGCATGAGTTTTGAGAATAAGCGTCCTCGTATAAGATTGCGCTTGTGATTTATTTATAAGAGAAAACGATTTCGAACAATTTTTGTAAAAGTGCCTTAAGGCATCATACGGCATTAGAGGGTTAATGTCGCAATGCATATCCTCTCTTATGTTTTTCTGCCTGGCTTCAATTTCGATTTACTCTGGAATGCAAATACGAGTGCGAATAATCAACACCTGCCAATTTGAATTCAAAGCGAATTTTAGTGAAATTCACTCGAAGTGAATTGCAGAACCTGCCTGAATATATCGATAATACCCGAGTAAAGTGTATCGAAAAATATGTAAGTAGTCTTCTTTTTCTTCCTGATAGCGATATCAAAATAAAATACCGATGAAATAAAATATCGACAAATCGATATCGACATCAACGCCACGAAAGTGCTAAGTACACTTACATACTTTTTATATGGTTAATATCTTTGCATTTCACTTCCTTTTCTTAAAATATCTAAGCAATTTTTCCTTTCTCTCATTGCAATTAAAAGACTTAAGGCACAAACTTTGATTGCTTATATACATACATATGTATGTACATGCCAACACACATACACAAATTATTATTTGAGCAATGATTGGCGCGTGTGTTATTCCAAATAAACGAAAAGTGCAATAAACCTATTAACCGATATTACGCATTGTTATACATTTAATTTATATGGCGACAACAAAACAATTGCCCCAAAACGATCATTTAGTTGTACATGTGTACATACAAATAAATATTGAATATTCAAACTTATTGATTAGGCACAACGGAATATGTTTAATATCGATTGTAAATTTATCAAAAAAAAGCTAATTAATGCAAAGAGCAGAAAAGAACAAAATCAAAAGGAAAAAATTAAATCAAATTGAGTCACTCAGTTAATCATTACACGGCATTTAATATTAATTTCAACAATTTCTATATGTACATATACGGTCAGCGTCAAAAATATGAATACCCCGACGTTTCTTTATTTATATTTTCCACACACATTTTTTTTTATTTTTTTATAAAAATATAGTATAGTCATATAGAACTCGCGAAAATTCAAGAACTACCAAAAAATTATCATCAAAATTTTTAACTTTTCAAGTCCATTTCTTAGAAAAATTCTGGGTATGCAGTTTTGTAGCGCATTAAATTTTAGTATTATGAGGTAGAAGTTTCAAGTCTAACTACCCTCAAGTCTATTTTTTTGTCGAGGGTTTTGCGCATTTTCTTACACATAAAAATAGATCTTGTTCATGCGTTATATGGAAGAAAATGCGAAACACCCTTGACAAAAAAAATCTCAAAAATCAACGGTAATTTTAGAGGCTTAAAAGTTGCGCCTCACAATTTTTCTAAGAAATCGAATTAAAAATTTTGATGGAAATCTTTTGGTATTTCTTGAATTTTTCCGAGTTCTATATGAAATTGAAAAAATCGGTTCTGCTGGTTTTTGCAGTAGTATGAATTATATTTTTATAACAAAATAAAAAAAAATGGTATGGAAAATATAAAAGAAGAAAATCGTCAAAACGTCCGGGTATTCATATTTTTGACGTTGACTGTATATGTACATACATACATACATTTGTTTTTTAAACTGTCGTTCTCTTAATTTATGAGTTCAATGCCTACAAGAAAAGCCTTGTTTTGCGGCTAAATAACTATTATTACCATTACTCATGCAATTATCATAAAATCCATGCTTGTTTAATGTGAATAGTTAAATTATTTCACTTAAAAACTCAGGAAATGTTTCTGCGAATGGCTTTTTATTTATTTCGTTGAGTATGCGTATGTTAAAGAGAGTTGTATACTAATTTCTTCAAAATGTGCGAAATAAAAAAACCTTTTTTTATTTTATTTTTCAAATATAAAAATCTTTTTGCAATTTAATAATTTTTATTTCTTTACTTGTTTTTTCGAAAAGAAAAAATTTTTAAATTTCGTTTAGCTATTTTTTTTTTAATTTTATTAAACATGGAGCTTATAAAATATTTTGGACGAAGTCTGGATCCCTGTTCAAAGCAACATATCAAAAAATATTATACAAAACGGAGTTTGTAAACCGCGGCAGGCAATGGCAAACCTCCGAGTTTATTTCAGCCTTGAAAAAACTGCTCATGAAATCCATTGCCGTACGGAGGCGACGTAAAACTGTACGTCCCTCCGTTAGTGTAACAACAGCAAGACATACAACGCAAATTGGAGTAAAAGCTCGGCCAAATACTTAGCGTAAGTGTAAACGCCAAAACAACATTATTATGCCGTCTTAAATTTAAAACGTTTAAATTTTTTGTTTGAGCTGTTAAGAAAAATGTCTCTTTAAACATAAGTCCAAGTATTAAATAAAAAAATCGAAAGAAAAGTTTAAAAATTTACTTTTTATGAAAATTATCCTTGGGTATATAGAAAAAAACTTGACTCGAAAAATTGGAGCCACCTTAATGTCCTTGTATAAAAATTTTTGTATTTTCTACTTTTGCAAAGAAATTGCATCCAAAAATTTGAATGAAAAGTGTAAATTTTTTTAAATATAATTCAAAATATTTAGTTAAAGAACTTCATTAAAAGTTTAAAAATAATTTTTTAGTAAAAATTATATTTGGTTATACGGACAAAAAATAAACTCCACCCTAATGTCTTTATATACAAACTTTTGTATTTTCTGCTTAAAAAAATTAATTCCAAAAATTTTAATAAAATTTTAATTTTCTATAAGAACTATTTTTGTTATACAAAAAAAATCACACTTGAATATACAAACTCTTATATTTTTTAATTCAGTGTGTCTGCTTTTGCAAAAAAATTTGATTTCAAAAAATTTAATTAAAAATTTATTTTTTATAACAATTATCTTTGGTTACAGGGAAAAAAATCAGTATAAAAAAATGAGAGCCACCCTTTATACACAATTTTTTGCATTTTTTGGAAAGGTTAACATTTATGTTTTAAACAAAAAAAATAAGTATATTTGAAAAAATTTGGTTTAAAAAAATCTAATTAAAAGTTTTATAATTCATTTTTTATATATGCTGTTGCCTATATGTATAAAATTTTGTAAACAAAGTTTTGTTTCCAAGAATTTACTGCTTTTTATAAAAATTATATTTAGTTGCCCACCTTTTTTTTAATTCTAAGGGGCCTTATCATTGGTCACAATTACTATTAATCATTTTAAAAACATTTTCTTATTTTTTTTTTTTTGAAATTCCTTTGCACAATAGCAAGTGACATAAAAACGGCAAAGTTGAAGCAAAAAAAAAACAATGAAAATCAAAATGATTAAAATTTTGTCAACAAATCAAGTTATGAATTAATAACATGTATAAGATGAATGCTTTCTTGGGAGCAAGAATTACTTGTGCGTAATTATTGAATTTATAAAAATAAAAAAAAAATAAAATTTGCAACAAAACTTTTCCCGAAGATTGTAGAACTTTGAACTTTACTGAGCATGAATAAGGCAAGTAGCGCATGCTAAGGTGGCCAGATGACGCATGACAATTGCACTTTTATACCAGCCAGCGAAAATTGGCGTTAAATGCAGCAAGAAAAGGGCAACCAACTCACGCAAAACACATTCTCAGTGGGTATTGTAATTGGCGAATTATTGTTACTAAATTATTCGCACCTTTTGTTATTATCAATTACGTTCAATACATCAATCACGCGAATGATTTAGCTGAGTTGTTGAATAGAAAATATACTAAGTACACTCTTTGCAAAGGAAAGTCCTTAAAAAAATTTCCTACAAAAGAATTGTTTTGTTTTATCTTTGATGATATTTACTTCAAATTTCGTGTTTGAAATTATTTTCACACAAGCATTGCTATTGATAAATGAAGTGTTAAGCGGCCGCGATATTGTCGGAAGTTGTAAAACGAATTTACAATTAAATCAAATAAGCTTAAAGTCATAAAAACATATTTTAATGCACATGGCTTAGCACTTAGGAGTGGCTTTGTGTATTGCAAAGTTAATCGAAATATAAGTAATGATGATCTGTTATTAATCGAAGTCAGCGTATCCTCAATTAATAAAGTCATAGCGCAATTCGATTAACAAATGAGTTAGTTGTTGACCTCACATTTTTGACATTACAACATTGCACATTGAGTGTAGCGGTGAGGAAAACAAAGTGAAATCGCAAGTAAAGTATGAAAAGATGAAAATAAAAAATGCACGCTTTATTGTGTTTCTAATGCGCTTATGTAAAGCTAAAAATAATTAAAAGATAATATTCAAATTTGACTAATTAATCAACAAAACTTCTATAAATTGCTTAAAAATGAAAATTGAAAATATCTCCAGGGAATCTTTTTACATACTAAATGTAATAAGGATGGGAGAACTGATAGTTGGTAAATTTAGGCCGAAATTCGACAAAATAAGTACCTTCAGGAAATTTTCATACCTTTTTCCAAGCAGATCTTTATTTAATAAAAAAATTGTGTGCGGGAGTTTTTTGAAAGAGGCTCATTTTCGAAAAACATTTGCTTAATGTTCAACAAGCAAACTGCCTTACTAGCTCTGAATTGAGACACTGAATCACATTTTCAAACTTTATACAGAATTTATAATAAATCTTCAAATTTGTATCTAAATTTCGAGCTGTTTAAGCAGAATTTTTTCAAAATTTTTGCGTATGCAGTTAACAGGATTATAAAATTTTAGTTAAATGAGTGAAAGTTTTGAGCGCCTAAAAAATCGGATTGTTTTTTAATAATTTTTTATTTTTTTTTTGAAGGCGTTTTGAACTTTTTTTCATATAAACATGCGTTTTTTGTGGAAGAATATGCGCGAGACCTTTTGCGAAAAAATGAAAAAGTCAACGCCAGTTTTCCTAAATTTCGCTTTTTATATGAAAAAAAAACCGAAAAAGCCTGCAGCAAAGAAGATTATTAAAAATCAATGCGATTTTTTAGCTGCTCAAAACTTGGACTAATCTTACTAAAATTTTATAATCCTGTTAAATGTATACGGGTAAGGCCCCGAATTTACCAAGCCTAATATTTTTCAAAGGTATTCAGGCAGCGCCGAATTTTGTAGTCGAAAAGTACACTGTGTAAATTTTGTTGCAAAATTCCATTTTTTTTTTTTGTTTAAATCAACAATTGAAAACTTTTGCAGTGTTTTGGAAATTTTTATTTTTCTTTGAAAGTAAGTTTCCGAATGAAAATTTTTTTTGGGTGCAGATTTAAAAAACATTAAACTATATAATGAAATTATTTGCGTTACAAAAATATTTTGTTTTTTGTTTTGCTTGAAAAACATTGCAATTATTAAAAACGAAACACCATTCATCCATTTTTGACCACCACTGTATGTACTTTATAGAATCCTGCATGGCACTGGTAAAACCAAATAAAGGTTAAAATTTAAAAAACTAAGGAATTAGTTAAATTAAAGTAAAAGGAGTACAAAATTAACAATAAAATATTTATTAAAAAAAACTGGATGACAGTTATTCGTCGCCACGCTGTATATCATTTTGGACGAAACTTTTTGATTGAATTTTAAGATTTTTCAAATAAAATACATTCCCTTACAAATACCACACATAGTAAACCTAAGCTTACAAATTCGAAGAACACTGAAAAAAATCACCAATTTTTCATTCAAATTTCAAAATTTTTTTCTTAGCAGTGATAACATTTTTTGAATATACAGTTTTATAGCCGATTCAACATTGCATTTAGTTTAATAATCTGCAATTTTCAAGTGGCTAAAAATTACCGTTGGTTTTTAAGTATTTTCCATATAAAAATAAATTGTGTTTATTTATTCGTTACATGCAAGCAAATGCGTAAAAAAATTTTAACACTTCTGGGAAAAAAGTGTGAAATTTCTACAAAATTTTAAGCTTAGGTTTATATGGTATTTGTTAGGGAACGAATTGTATTTCAATAGAAACATTTTAAAAATTCATAAATAAACATAAGTGGCAAATTGGAAATTCAGCCCAAAATGATATGTCCAACACTTTATATGTACATACATACGTACATACATACACACGTGAAAATGCCGAATTTTAATAGCTTAATTCGAAGCCGAATTTTAATAGCTAACGATCAGTCGGTTGACTTCGGAGGCAATTTTCTGCTTTAAGCCTATCTATTTGCTTTTCTCACATCGGTCAGTCACTTAGGCGAGTAAAGGGGCGTTTCCTTTTTACCTATATATTGGTCCTGGCCACCCTTCATTAAATGTTGCTATTAATTTTGAAGCAGCCAGCGTCGGCCTGGAAACCATTTGATGGCAAACTTTTATTTTGGTAAAAGTCCTGCCTGCCTACATTCCACTCTATTTAAATATAAAATATATGTACTTAAAAGTTTAATTTCATGGGCTTGACACGTTCCATTGATTGACTTTTTTCTTTATTTTTGTATTTTTTTGCTCTTTAAATATACAATACATACTTTATGTATATATGTACATATGTATGTATGTTAAAAAATCTATATGTATCTCTCAACCTTACATGTTTTCCGTTTTCCTTTGAAAATAAATTAATAAGCTTATTTTTGCGACAGTTCAAGTTTTTAGAATTGACCCCTGTCAATATGTTCTCAGATTAATTTTGCAAGCATCTTACATCTAAGCTGGCGTGTTATTGTCTGCTAATGTGTAGAAAATTATGGGAACAAAAAACAAAACAAATCAGTCATTTATATTTATGAACAGTAAGTATGTAAAAAGTATTGAAAACTGACCACAAAAAAAAACGTATTAAAAAGAATTAAAAAAATACATATGTATGTACATAAATATAGTTGGCGCATTGAAGTGATATGCAAATTGGTAAGTATGACTATATAAACATACATACATACACATGTAAACTCTAAAAGATGAGCACATTTCCTGCAAAAGCGTTCGTGATATGTTTGAGTTGGGAAAATCGATGCATTACCAAACGCCTTAATTAAATTATGGCGTCAACTATTGTCCTCAAACGAAATTGAATGACAAGTTATTCGAAAAGGAAAGTCTTCACTGTGGCGCTAAAGACTAGAGTCCCAACGATTACGGAAGCCGAAGCCGATGAAAAATATCAGCTGCTCGAGGAAGCAGTAAGTCTTTTCACTTTTCTTTAATTTCAATTTCAAATTCCGATATATTTAAGAAAATATTGGCGTACCTCATCTTTTTTTGCCGAAGCCGAATATTTAGGCGAATATTAAAATATTGGCGATTAATCGGCAAAACGAAGCCGAAGCCGAACGTTCGGTCAGATTCTGTTAAACACTTCTTTACACAAGCCACATAAAATTCATTCTGTTTAAGACACTTTTGATAAAGAGACTGGCTTTAAAAGTATTGGACTTAGTAGCTAATTTTAAATCATGTATGTATACGAGAACTATCGCATATTTAAGGGCGCATGCATCATGCTTTCATGTAGTATTATTGGACAGACTACATATTGTTCACGCAAAATTTCTCCATAGCAATCATACATATGTATAGGTATACCTACAGGGTGGTCATTTAAAAATTTCAACATCTAAATTTTGTTCAACTTACTAAATAAAGATATACCCGTGAATTTCAAAGTTTTAAAAACAGTTATAGGGGTCGCCACCAAGGCTTGAAAAAAAAATTAATTTTTAATGACACGAATTCGAAAAAATTTTGATTTGAAATTTTTTATTGAAACTTATTCTTATACTCGCTGAGTTATAGCTGACCAAACTGAACTTTTTTTGCCGAATTTTTGCGATTTAAAAAATTTAATTTTTTTAACCCCTTTTACTTATAAAATTTTCGTAGATGTCTTAATTTTTTACGTATGTATAAAAAAATGGGTGCCCCATGATGTTACTATTTTAAGGACCACTCTAATATATGTATATAAATACAAATGTGCGTTATTCAATATAGCTTTCGCGGATAATCATTGCCCGGCAGTTCATTTACCTGTAAATATTTATTAGGCTTAGAATGGTTTTTTAAAGTCAGTTACTTAAAGATAATTTCACGAAAGCAATTTAAGTGAAAATTATTGTAATTATTTAAATTTCATATTGAAACTGACAGAAAATAAAAACTCATTTTCCATTTAAATTGCTGCTGAAACCGGCTGTTAGAATTGCTTGATAATTTTTTTTATAATTACTTCTTATTGCGTACATTAAATATATTTCAAATGCGTAATTACAAATAATACATAAATATATGTACATATCGCCAGCATTCATATGTCAATCAAAACAAAAAGCAAACACTCACTCTCGCTGCTACCGAAGCCTTGAACAAAAGACTTAAGCAACGAACTCGATTAGCAAAATAAGCCCTGGTTTCTTTTCTCTTACCAAAGTAAGAACGTTTCTGAAGTAAATTTTAGCATGCAAAAAGATAAAACTACAGTCGTTACTAATTTGTAAAACAATTAATTGAAATAATCGCTTATGTTTAAATAATTATGCAGCATGACGCAGCATAAATATTTGCCAAAACAAACTAAACAATTCTAAAATTTAATTCCTCATAATTTTTAGCTTACATGTGCATGTCCAAATACAAACTTTTTTATCTGAATTTAAACCATTTAAACCAGTTTTAAGTATTTACTCATTAAATTTCATTTACAGCCACAAATCAATAACATTTAGCACCGCCAAGGTCACACGGAATGGCTTTATTTAATTAGCGCATACTCATATTGTACGTACATATTCAGTTATATTTTTGTCGCCTGAATAAGCAACTTATTTGAACTTAAAAAAATCAGACTCGATATAGGTTGTTTTGTTAGAAGTTTGCAGATAAAATTTACCAAACATATGTATGTACGTGCCACTGAATGCATTTACTTTCTATAGAACTTTGAACTACCCACAATTAATCAAATCGCAAACGTTTACGCACAATTTAATGCCAATTAAGCAGCAAATTATGTTCTGTGCGCCCACACGCGTTCGCTGCTTAAATCTTTTCTGCTAAAGCGTCGATTTTTTTCTATGGTTAAAATTTGATATAATGAATTCAAATTTAATTTCAATATTAATATGTTAAAGTTATGAGTTGTTTAGTTTATTTGAGTCTGGCAAAAAACTGACGCCAACGCTAATTCAGTTTGGGTTTTCGTTTTTCCAACTGTGATTAATTAACTTAATATTGAATTTTATGAGATTTAAAGCTTAAAAGAATAGTTGTATTAATAAAATCATTAAGTCAACAAAAAAAAAAGCGTAACTACGCAAAGCCGAGTAGTCACACTGAAATTTACAATCTGTTTTAAATTGGCAAAAGGTACACCGCTGGCTAACCTGTGCACATAAATCAAAATTTAAGCAAATAGTGGTATAATACTCGCATTCTCCTCCACAGTGAAACTTCGATATAACGAAGTTGATGAAGTTTGACAAATGCTTAGTTGTATCTATAGGTCCTTTATACTTATAGCACACTAAAATACCGATACAACGAAAAATGCAAATTTTTTTAAATAATTCGTTATATGTGAGTATAGTTATTTTTTTTATTAAGGGGCTCTAACCGTCAACATATTCAGAATTCGTTATGCACGTGGCGAGAATATAAATAAGGAAGAGACATTTTAGCAATTTTTTTTTATCTATTTGACTTTCGTTTATTTAATGTTTGTTATTTTTTATGAAAGTGTGGCTCGTTATCTAACAAAAATCATGTAAGTTAAAATTTCAAGCTTTGTACAAAAATTAACAAAAATTCGATAAAGGTTCATTAATATTTTAAGTTGAGCATTTTAATTAGACTTCTTAGAGGTACTCTGAGCATGCAGCTTTGTAGCCCATGCAATTTTAGTACAATAAAGTATAATTTTTAAGTAGCTGGGTCTATCGTTGATTTTTGAATTTTTTTTTTTTTTGTGGAAGGTGGTGCTTATTTTCTCCATACAACAAACGCATTTCCAAACCCCTACTTTGTAGGGAAGAAAATGCGTGCACAAAAAATTGCCAAAAATCAACGGTAAGTCCCAGCTACTTGAAACTAGCCCTTTATTATACTAAAATTTAATGTGTACAAAGCTGCATGTTCAAAAAAGTCTAATTGAAAAGTTTAAAATTTTGGTGAATATTTGTTAGATTTTTATAATTGTCGAATTTTTATAAATATTCTACAGATTTTGAAATTTTGATTTACGAGTTTTTGTTTAGATTGTAAGCTATATTTTCATAAAAAATAATAAGCATTTTTTTAAACAAAGAAAAATATCCAAAACTTGCTAAAATGCCTCTTCCCTATTTACACGACTTTCCCTATTTGTAAGACTACGTTATTGTGCTAAATCGAAAGAAAAGTTTTGTAGTAAATGTTGCTGCTATTGGTTGCAGGACTCACTGCGGAAATTTGTTTGCAGTTAAACAAAACGAGTGAGCTGCGAGTGTGAATGGCATAATTACAAGCAGGTATTGCGTGTCTATAAGAAGGCTTAGAGAGTTGGCTTACAGGACCTTCTTGGGGCTTAGAAAGCTACTGAACATGTTTGACCAATTATACGGTAGTATATTCTCCCATCTTCGCATGAAGGTTAATTTAGTTTCATACTATCAAACCAAAGCTGCCTTACACATTTTTCTTTTGACACCAATATAACTATTTCACATAACTTCCGTACAATCGATGTAAATTCAACTTTTCAAACAGGTGGCAACCCCCCTCAAAAGTATTCTGAAACTAAAGCCTTCTTTCCAGCAATCATTTGGAGTCATAAATGAACTTTAAGGAGTCCTATTCCTGAGCCTTTACGCTCATAATGAGCCCATTTAAGAGTCTGATTTGAGGATGTTTCTCTTTCTCTCAAGGTCGAGTTATAAGAGCATAAATTCATACATCAAAGGAGCCTGAATTTGAGTCGTATTGGACTCTTTTTGAGGCTCTGATCGGCCTCATAAATGACTACATTCGAACTTTTATTTTAAATTGTTCTTTGAGTCTTATTGAACACACTATATTTGCAAAGGTATTCAGCAAAAATTTCTTTCAAATAGCATACATACATACTAATTATTTTAAATTACTGTATAAACAAGTTAAGATATAAATTTCGAATCCTTATTGTTTTTATATTGGGACAAGATACCGACTCTTAACTTGGATCATAAATGACTCCCAAAAGATTCATATAAAAGTTATAAATTTTTTGTTTTGGAAACGCATATTTCTTACCCAACTAGGACTCATAATAATATTATAATATTATATTTTGAACGCTCAGAATATGTTTGCGGGGTTAAATTTATTTCGTTTGACGTTGTGATACATACATATTTCAATAGATTGAATTTGGCTTTTTGCGCAGGTGGTTACCCTTTTACATATCGTTTAGAAATAAAGCCTTTTCAAACCGGTTCCGATTGAAACCCATTTTTTTAAAATTCATTTGGTTAATTAATTTTTAATTTTATTTATTAATTTTTAACTAGTTTTATTTCAATTATTTTTTTTTTATTTTTTTTTTAATATTTAAACATTTCTTAACAAAACCATTTAGTTAATTAATTTTTAATTTTATTTTTTAATTTTTAATTAATTTAAAATAATAAAATTTTTCATTTTATGTTTAATTTTTTTAATTTTCTTAACCGGGCGCAGCCCTCTTCAAACACTTCAAAAACTTTCTAATTTTTTAAACGTAAGATTTATTAGCGCTCTTTTGTTTGGCACCTATATTTTGATATTTCATATAATTTAGGTATTATTTAACTAAATTCGACTTTTCAAACAGCTGGCAAGCCTCTTCAGTTACCCTAAATTCAAGTTGAATTTAACATTTTAAGCAGGTGGCATCCCTCTTACATGCAATTTACAAATAAAACCGTTTCAAAATCATTTCGGTTGAAGCTCATATTTTAATAATTCATTTAACTTATGCAATAATTAGGATAACGTTTTTCAAACAGGTGGCAACCGTTAAAAAAAATAAAACCTTATTGCAAATCGAACGAACGATGCATATCTGATGGCATTCAATAAAAATGCCTTCGCGTATTATAAACGCATACGATAGATTACCTACCGAATCAGCCATGCCATCTTCGTTACCACACTCATTGCCAAATTCACCTTCTTGTTAGTGCCATCATCATATTCATTAGCAGAGTGAAGTCATCGGTTTTGCGATCATGGCTTTGTAATATATGTACATACACTTGTGGTCAGCTCATTAAGTGATATTTTGATCAGTTTTGGCTATTTTTCTTTTGTTTATTTATTTTTTTTAATGAAACTTTAACAAACTTTATCAACTGCATCCAAAAATTTAAAATCGCGTTGATTTTTAATTTTTTTTTTTTGGCTGACGGTGTTGTACATTGTGTTCCATATAAAATATGCTCGACGATTTCCTTTGTATGGGTTGTATGGGAGAAAATGCACAACACCGTCAGCTAAAAAAATTATTCAAAATCAACGCGATTTCCTGGCGTCTTGTAATTCGCACTTTAACCTACTGAAATTGGATGGCCTACAAATCTACATACCCAAAATTTTTCGAAAAATTCATAATAAAAGGTTTAAAAGTTTGGGTGTAGTTGTTAAATTCTGGTGAATTTTTATAATTTCACAAAATGTCACTTAACTTAATTAGCTGACCACAAGGGTACATAAATATGTATGTGAATGTTTCTTTGTATTGCTTCTGCATTTAGAACTAAAGACAATAGTTTTCCGCAAAATGAATTGGGCATAAAGTCAATATGCATACATATGTATATATGTTGGTATTGGTGGCTTGCTGGATGTAGTCTTCACAATAAATATAATGAAGCGTATTCTTGTTTTCATACAAATCGATTGTTTGAAACTTTTCTATAGAAAATGATAGGAAAATTTCAAGATTTTCGATTCGTCCGAAAACAAGAATACGCCCCAATATTAAATTTGAAAATACATATATTTATGTAGTGCTATGTTTCAATTAAATCATAAATGAAATCTAAAATTAAAAAAAAAAAATCACAAAAGCTACAGTGGTAAAAAATAAAAGTATGAACATAAAAAGTGATAAATTAAATTTATAATTTGGGAAAATATTTCGAGAGTATGTACTTCTGTGATACTTGTTTTCAAAGTTACAAAAGCGAACAATGGTAGGTATAATAAATACGAGTGTTAATTCACATAAATTTGTCACTCAACTCACCAACATTTACAAAATAACTGTTAAACAACAATAGAGCAAATACAAATGCAATATTTAATAAATTATTTAAATTAATAACCAAAACGTAAGCAAAATATTTATGTAGGCAGCAAACCGTTAACTAACGATGACAGTTGTAGCAAAAGGTAACTTTGGTGAACAGAGCGGGGCAAGTAGCTATTGGGCTAATTTGAATCAGCGTAGCGGATTACATGTCTACAAAAACGGTCCAAAAAACTAGTCTTTATTGCATATTTTAATAATAATAATCTTTGCAATGCTGATTATGTTTATTTATTTTTATTATTTTATTTTTGTACAATAGGAGTATTTAAGTTTGTTTGAAGCAAGTTTTCGTTAGTGATTTGTAAATAACTGCTATTTGGCAATGCTAAAAACAAAGGCAATGGCATAAACATGATAGCTTGTTAGCGTCAGCAAAGTTACTGGGACATAACTTTCAGTTATTTTGATAGTTTTATGTTATTTATTTAAACAAAATATATATATATTTTTTTATTTTTTTATTTTTTATTTTATTTTAACAAATATAAACCTGCATTTACTGAACTGTACGGTATTGCAAAATAATTACGTTAGAATTGCAGTCATAGCAACACCGGAAGTGGAATATGTATAACAAATGAGACATTTTTTATAGTAGGGCGTAATTTTAGTTAATGGGAATATATTTACAGTATTTCACAATATTTGTAGTAATTAATAAGAAAGACATGGTCAATTATTACGTTGTATCACAAAATTTATGAACTGTATACGGTCCCTAAAAAAAAGAAAAGCAATTGGTTTTCTTCCCTCGAATAAATCATAAATTTAATACATTTGTATAGTTTTATGACTTAAACCAAAATATTTTGTCCTCCATTCGGATACAGCTTTGAGCTTAACCGTAACTTTTTCGCTTAGAAAAAGAAAAACTTTGGAGGCTCGTTGTAAAGCTTTTTTATTTAGTCGTTGCGACCAAAATAAAGTTACAGTGGTCGAACAAATTGTAGCAGCACAACATTTTGAAAAGTTTTAACATAGTATTTTTATTTTGTTGTTTAATTTTGCTAATTTTTTTATAAAACTGTAGTTAAATCTTTAACCAAACCTGAGTAAATCCAAATTTCAAACTTTGTGCAATATTGAAAAAAATACACAAACTTAGATTTTCTCGAAAAATACTGAGTATGCGGCTTTGCAATCCTTTGAGTTTTAGGAACTTTTACGGTTTTCTGCTATGTATAAAAATAAGTTGTGTGCATTCGTTATATGGAAGAAAATGGGGAAAAAAATTCTAAAAAGTCAACGGTAACTTTTAGTCATTTGAAACTTGTACTTTCTTCTACTTGAATTCAATGGGCTGCAAAACTGCATGCTTAGAATTTTTCTAGGAAACTAATTAAAAAGTACAAAATTTTTACGAAAGTTTTTGATTTTTTAAATATTGAACACAATTTGAAACTCGGATTTACACGGATTTTGTTAAAGAATTAACTATATTTTTATAAAAACTAACCAAAATTAAATAACAAAAAGAAAGTGATATGTTAAAACTTGTCAAATTATATGAATTTAATGAAAATTTAAATAAAACAAAATTTTGTGTAAGATTATAGTAAAAAAGCTATTTATAACTAATATTAGTTGTGTCAAAGCTTCCATCCGTAAGTTTGTTTTTACAAAAACTAAAAACTAAAAAGCTTTATTTTCTAATGGCATAATTTTTTACATGAAAGTTCCTTTCACTCGTAAATTTATTTACTTTTTTTGGAAAATAACTATTTTTGTTGTTGTTTTTCATAAAATCCGACTAAAAATTACCTCAAAAACTCCATAATTTAATTTTTTTTTAAATCCGAATTTAAATTTTTAGAAATTAAAATCCATGTTTTTGTATATTTCAATGTTATCCAGCCGAGATAAGCACAGAATTTATTTCTTTAAACTAAAAAGCCCTTAGTTAATCGACTTTCGATTAGATCCATTTAAAATTGTCACTTCGAGGTTGCCGCCCAAAATATATGGGTTTCTTTTTTTTAATTGTCTTTAATTCATACATGATTATCCCAAAAATTTCATTCTCCTGTGTATTTTTGGACCACCCTAATGTGCAAATATTTTTCCGAAATAGAGTTGCTGGTAGTAGTTTTCGTTTCTCTTTCTTCTATTCAATGCACAATCTAAATATCTTTTTCTTCATATGAAAATTTTCAAACCCACTCCCATTTACGTGACTTAAGTAAATATATGTATATGTAGTAAAGTTTATTGAAAATACTCGTACTTGTGAAATTCCCAAAGAAAATTTGTCATTTTAGAAGTGTCGCTGACCCAATAATATATGTATTGTTTTTTATTATTAATTCATAATAAAGGATATTGACACTCAACAACGATTTACTTGCGCCCAGTCTTAATTCATTTTGTTGCATATTTGTCTCCGAATGATCTGTGCTGTATATCATACGTTTTGTCAATAATTTTTTTTTTGTGTTGCCTTTGCAAGTTCGCTTCCCAATTATATAAATGTTGACATTTTTACTGATTATTATGCAAATTATGCATTTGTTTTTAGTCATACTTAAGTACTAATTAAGCGCAGCGTTGCTCACTCATTAAAATTGTATTAGTACTCGTATTGTATACATACATATGTACATGTAGGTATGTAATTGCGGTAGCTTATTTTATGTGGTATTCATTCATATTGTGACTGACTGATAAGTGGGCTCAAAATACGTGTAAGTCAATTATTTTTTAGTAGTTGTTGTTTTATTTTATTTTTATTTATTTTTTGTTGTGGTTTTTACAGACATACGCATGTATGTATTTATATAGCTTAGCGACAGTTTTTGGTTCAATGCGCTTGTCATATGCTTATAAGTATGTACTTTTTGTGTAAAGTATCAGTGAACCTTAACCTCGATTTAAATATGTATTCGTGCATACCTATTATACATGAATGCGCGTTATGGGGGTCCTTAGAATATCAGCTCCTAAATTTTTTAATAATTTTTTAGGGGTCGCTACATTAAAAAAATAATAGAAAATTGCGTTTGGAGATCTGAAAGTCCATACTAATTCTGCCTTACACATGACTTTCTTGGTATTTTTTTTCAAGATAATTATTTGTAACCTAGTGTTATTTAGATTTAGAGATACTAATATTGCACCATGAAGCCATGACTATGCCCACTTTACCTAAAAATATGTAAAATTTAACAGATTTTAATTTTTCGGAGCTTGGTAGCAACCCACTGAAACTGTTTTAAAGTTTTTAAATTTTCGTAAAAGTCCTTATTTTGATCACAGGACACAATAAGGCGATGTTCCATATAAAACTTAGTTTTACATATTTTTAGGGATAACCCTAATACTGTTATGCTTATTTAATTTTTGTTTTACGTTTATACTAAATATATGCATATGTGAATCACTAAGTGGTGTAATGACTCGCAAAAGTGCAAGTTTTTGACCCTTTCTCACTTCCTCTATTCGAATTCAATTCCCAATTTTTCGCTTTGGTTCTTGGTGACCGGTTTTTTTTTTTTTTAATATTTATTTTAAGTACGTACTTGAGCGTGTTATTAAATTTTTTTCAGCATAAATTGGTGTGCATTTACGATCATACACAGAGCTACTGAAATTATGCAAAATATAAAAATTTAAAATTCTGAAAAGTAACCACAACAGCGGTTTTGTAAAGAATACCCATGCTTTAAATTTAAAATTTGAGGGATATTCCCTTACTTAAACGTAGAAACAACGCAAAAAACTTACAAAGTCTTAAAACTTTGACTGAACCGTAAGAATGTGTATGGAAACTTTATCGGTTTTTGAGTTTTCAAGTTGTTGGTGTTTAAATCAATCCCAATCCCAATAGAGCATGAAGCAAAGTTCCATGGGGAGTGCTTTAGCTTTATAAATTTATTTTTCCATAATCGTTTTCCCAAAGAATTACAGACACAAAAGTTGTTTAGAAGCTTGTTGGGAGAGTATCCCGTGTTTCTACATAGAAAAAACCGAGAGTCATTTTTGGAATATACGACGCATTCTTTACCAGAACTAGGCTTCACTTCAGGTGCTTAAGCAAAATCTTTTTAAGTGACGACTTTAGGACGGTGACTGTGTGCAAAGGCAGCTATCAGATCATGCAGCGCGTCTACGTCTTTTGGTCTTTATAAAATTCCGAAAGAGTTTACGGCGAGCATATCAAATCAGAGTTCGCAGTAATGGCAAATTAAGTCGAAGGTCCAACGATTTAATCGTTCGTAGCTCTTAAGTAATTGTCCAGGAATGTAAGTTCAGACTAAAGATCGACGAATTTTTCGTGGTTTGCAGAATCTTTGGGGGTATCCAATTAGTCCGGAGCCAACAATAGTGCCAAGTATACATGAATAAGACACATACGAATTTTTGGCGTGGTACAGGCAGAAAATTTTTTCCTGAATGCCCATACAGGAGGGAGGGCGTACTCGTAGTACTCATTGGACTGGCTAAGGAGAATAGCCCGGGAGGGGGAGACAAATAATGGACAGCGTATGTAGGCACCATTGCTGACACACTGTGCTCCTTTTGCCGAAAGGATAATAATGGTACAGAAAATTGTTGTTTGTGAGAATCTGACTGAACTATTACATCTCCTAGCGTCGCAGTTGTAACCAGTACCATGGACAATTCCGAGCAAGCTGGCCAATCGGCTACCTGATGAAATACTTGACTGTAGGAACAGGGAGGAAAACCGGACGAGAAGAGTTGGTTTTAGTAGGTTAAAGTATCTCACTGATAGGGTCAAGGCTTTCGATGTCTTCCGTCTCTATACATAAAAATAAGAGCTATATTCAATGTATATTATAGCTTGAATTATATTGTCTGCGAGGCGTTCTTAGACTCGACTAGACACGAGTTTGGCATTGACTTAAGCCTTCGAATTAACTAAATATATACTTCATCAGAGCTTGAGTAGTCCTCCGAGAATTGTTTGCTTTAATTTTTTTTTTTGTTCTTTTCTTCTTACCTGAAACTAGTTTTAAACACCGATTTTTGCTATTCTTGCATCAATAAATCCGCTTCAATGGTCGCAAGAACGGAAGAACGCATGTAGGTTTTTTTTTAGAAGTTCATTAAAAGGTGCTTTTTGATAAAAAAAAAATAGACAATAAAGAATGAAATATAGAAGGTCTAATGCGCAAAAGGGCAGGAAGAGGGCTTCTACAATGACTTTTTTTATTCCACTCCTAAATATGAATATATCGCTAGTTTAAAGCGAAAAGTTGCTAGATCCATTTATACAAAATTTTACAGGAGAGGAAATAAATTCTAAATAAATCCATGTGCCTGCACGAAAAATCGAACTGCTCGCTGAGTTTTTCCAGCAAAATTTTTGTAACTTAAACTTTGACAGAGTGATGAGGAAAACTTAAAAAACAGAAGAGCAATATCAAAAAGATAATATAACTACATTCGCTTTCATTAAGACAAAGCTCCCACTTTTGCACTAGTTCGCATAACGAAGCGACGAAGCAAAAGGCAGCTGCAGCAGTAAAAAAATCATAAAAAAATTAAAAAAAATTGCAAAAGCATGAACTCAAAAACGAGTGTGCATGTAAATAAATACAAATACACTCATACATACTTACACTGAATATATATGCATGTATGTATGTAAAACGCACAAAGTAATTTGCAAAGCTTTGGCTAGAATAATGGCGGCTTAAACGATGGTGGCGGCAACAGTGAGGAGTTACATACCTGAGCAATTGAACGAAGTGTTACTTAACTATATATACATACCTAGGTACACACGTACTTACAGTGGCGGTAAAAATGGATGAATTGGGTTTCGTTTTAATATTTTCAATGTTTTTCAAGCTAATATTTTTTTAGATTTTTTTTATAAAAATATGGTTTTGCTATAACAACTACTTTCACACTTTATACAGAACTTAGAAAAATTGCACAAATTTGTATCTAAATTTCGAGCTTTTTAACCAAATTTTTTTCGAAATGCAGTTAACAGGCTTATAAAATTTTAATAAAATAAATGCAAGTTTTAAGCGACTAAAAAATCGCATTGATTTTTAATATTTTTTTTTTGTTGGCGGATTTTTGCACTGTTTTACATATAAACATGAATTTATTGTGGAAGAATATCCGCAAGACAGTTTGCGAAAAAAAATATTTAAAAAGTCAAGGCCCGTTTTCCTAAATTTCGATATTTATAGGAAAAAACCGCAAAAGCCGCCAGCAAAAAAAAAAATATTAAAACTCCATGCAATTTTTTGGCGCTCAAAACCTGCACTTATTTTACTAAAATTTTATAAGCCATAACCTAAAAAATTTCAAAAAATTCTAATTGAAAAGGTCGAAATTTGGACAAAAATTTGTGGAATTTTTTTCTAAATTCTGTATAAAGTATGAAAGTGTTATTTATATAGTGGTTGTAAAAGCATAAACCATATTTTTATAAAAAAATATAAAAACAATTTCGCTTAAAAAAAATTAGTAAATATTAAAAACGAAACACCATTCAGCCATTTTTGACCGCCACTGTATAAACGCGAGTCAAAGTAAATACTAGCACAAATACGTGTGCAAGCATACTTTTTTCGCACCCAAATGTTTATACGCCGCTACACAGCAGGAGCTATAAACTTTTAATTAAATACGCTTGCGTAGCGCTGCTAAAGTCGCTCTCATTTTGAAGCGCTTGCCCGGTTTTTTGCTTAGCTTCGAATGCTGCGCTCACGGCGAGTGCAGTTTACAAAACTGAAGCTTAGTAATTTCAAAAGGAAACTTTGGTCTTGGCGACTTCAAAGATACTTTTCATGGTGCAGTTAGGCTTTTGTAAGCTTCTGCTACTGTGTAAGGGAGTAAAAGACAAGAACGAAGCCATGGTGAGAGAGAGAACTTGTTCGTGAAAGAGTAGCTAAACTTCATTTAGACATTTTAGGCACACACAAATATGCTCAGCTTAATGCACTCTTTTAACAGTTGTGCAGCGTTTCCCAAATTCGCTTAGTGCTTAGTTGTCAACTTTGCAGTTGGCCGCAAAAAAGACACAACAAAAGCGAACAGAAACACAAACAAAAAACACACTAGACAACCAAAAAAATTACAACTTACCAGTTTGACTAACAGTTAGCCACGACTAGTCCAATGCATTACTCAAAGCTATAGCTTTAGCCTCCATCGTTGTTGGCTTCTTATTCGCTCGCCTAGTTTTTTTTCAGCTAGCTTTTCTACGCTCTTCCACTACAGTCTTTGGTTTTTTCTTAGCCAAAATCGAGGGCTTTTGAATGGTCTATGCGCTAGCTCAATTTAGTTCAGCTTTGGTTTTTGTCTATTAGCCGCTCGCTAAACGCTCTCCAACAAACCACAAGCCGTTTTGATTGACTTGGCGGCGCTGCAAAAGCGTTCGCTGACTTCAGTGTGCGCCGACCAGTTTAAGCAGGCAGACGACGGCCACAATTCGGTTTTTTTTTGTTGTTGGTTGGCTGAGAGTGTGTGTCTGTGCGTATATGTAAATTTGCCAAATATACATACACAAGCGAGTATATTGTGGTTAATAACGCGTCTCCGGGTGCATATTTTCAACTGAAAAGTTAAGCGTATGCGAAAAAAGGCAAATTCAATTGAGATCCTAAAAACCGTTCTAAAAAAGTGAGTGAGTGTTATTTTTAAAAATATAAGTTTTTAAAAGCAATTTTCGCACTCAAAACCTCTCTATAGCAAACGAAGCGAACAGCAATTGCAAGTGTTGAGTAAAATTCAAGCGAATAAGGAAAGATCAAAAATCAATTAAAATTAAAAAACAAACAAAATTTAATAATAATATCACAGCAGTAGTCAGCACGACGAGCAATCACGACAAAACGTCACAGTATTCGTACACAAAAGCAAAAACAACAACTAAAGCAGCAACCTTAACAACAGCATCGCCTTTGGCTACTGCTGCTGTTTTCAATCCCCCCCCCTCCTCTGCTCCAATACTCTCGGCAGCTCACTCATTACTTGTTGCCTGTTGCAAAATTTGTGTGGAAGAAAAAAAAACAGAAAAATGCTGTTTTAAATTTCAAAAAGCGTTCAAAATAAAACATTTTGTAGCAGTGCAGAGAGACGCGGGTGCAACGCGAAGAATTCGAAAGGCAAAGCTGTAGCTGGATTAAAAAATAATAAAGATGCAACAATAAAAACCTCAGAGCAGTGGCATTAAAGAATTTTAATTTAGGTTTTTTTTTTGCTTTTTTTCCATTGAAAGCAAAAGCGAAGTAAATTTTTGAAAAATTTGTGACAAAATTGGTTTGAAAAATATTTTGTGCTGCTAACTAGAAAGTGAAGAATTCTGTGTATTCAAATGTACGGATATATGCCTATGCTGAAACGTTAGCCATGGACGGATTAAGATCGAAAAAATATACAAAGTGAGTTGATAAATTTTATTGACCTACAGTCTTAAATATAGTGAGGAAGAAAATGAAGATAGGGCAACGAGTTTTTAAATCTATTTAGCTGCTATTCCCATACTGAACTTTAAAAATCTGATTTTTGATATTTTTTAAAGTGATATACGAAAAATTAATAAAAATATTAAAAAAAAACAAAAAAACATTTGTTTTTTTCTTACAAAATTCTACATACATTTCAACATACTTCAGGAGCTGCGGCAGTTAATTTTCTTTTTGCGTTTTTCTCGAAACGACTTTTTTAAAAATTTTACCAAAATTAAACCAATGTTTGTAACGTTACAGTGGGGAGCAAAAATTAGTATATGGCGATTTTTGTTAAGTATTTGCACTGTTTTCAAAGCTAAAATTTTTGCGTTTTTTTTTTATAAAAATATAGTTCATGCTTTAACCAAAATCATATAAATCTAACTTTATACAGAACTCATAAAAATTCATACAATTTTCATTAAAATTTTGAACTTTTTAATCTGTATTTTTAGAAAATAAATTTTAGTATAATATAATAAAGTGGAAGAGGCTAAAAAATCGCTTTAAATTTTATTTATTTTTTCTTTGCTGACGGCTATTAAAATTTTTTCCATATAAGCATGTATTTCTTATGGAAGTTTTTATAAACCGCATAACCTGTCAGAAAAAAAGTTATTAAAGATCAAAGCCATTTTCCAGCCGCTGAAAATTTGTGCTTTATTACACTAAAATTTAATAGGCTTAAAATTGCATAGCCAGGAATTTTCTAAAAATTCAGATTAAAAATTCCAATTTTTTGACTAAAATTTTTTAAATTTTTCTAAGCTCCGTACTAAGTTTGAATGTTTTATTAATATGGGTTTGGTTAAACCATGAACCATATTTTTTATAAAGAAATAACAAAAAAAAACTTAGATTAAAAACCTGACAAATATTTTACAAAAATCACGATGTACTAATTTTTGCTCTCCACTATACGTAAAATTTTTGTCTTCTATGTCCCCCTTTTAAAGGGCCGTCTGCAGCTATTAAGCAAAACGAAAAATTCATATTAAATTCCGCACAAGAAATTGAAAAGAATTTTTACTCTATCAAAACTTCTTAAATCAATATGCAGCTCTCAAAGAAAAAATTCTCGTATACATATTTATTTTTTCAAAAAAATTTACAGCAGCATCAAAGTACTTTTCAGGCAACGGAAATAATGAAGAATATTATTTGTGATTTTTCTTGAGCCTTTAAATAATGAATTTAATCAACTAAACATTTTTCTGAAATTTCAGGTCCGCTGCCATATTTGCAAAAAAAAAATCAATTTTTTCCATACGTAGCGCTGTATCTAAATGCTATCTTCTTAAAAAATAACAATTTTATGTAGTTTTCAGACGGTGCCCGATTGATAAATTTTGTAGGCCATCTTGAAAAGAGAGGGCTAATGGATGGACTTATACCGCTACCTAAAGGGGAAAAGGTGCAATTTTTTTTTTTTTAATTAGTTTTTGATGCAGAATGGCGGGTAATAAGAAACCACATAGATTTCTCGCCTGTTCTGAAAAATTAAAATAAAAGTGGTCTTGGCACCAGTTTGGTGTAATCCTTTAAGCTCGATATTAAGCTCATGTATGTCTGCGAAAATTGTGATATATTTTGTCTTCATCCAAAGTTTTTCGGACTACTTGTGAGCTAGGTCGCGTCGAAAATATACTTCGAAACTTTCCAAAATAATACTTTTGTTAATATTGCTACAGATTAATCCAGTTTAGATTTTTCTATAAATTGAGGCAAATTATTATAAAAAACCTTAATTTGTTTCTAGAATTGGTGCTCGAAACATATTCATAATTCGAAAATAATGTGCGAAAAATCCTTAAGAAAATTTTTTTTAAGCAAATAAAGGGTAACATTAAATATGTATAAATACCTTATTTAAATTTCTTAAGGCTTCGAAAAATTTTCCCCCTAGCAAAATATTTAAATCATGAATAATTTATTTAGGAAAAACTCCGATCCAGTCCTCGATTGAGGCCAATTTGAATTCCTTCATGCAGCTTCATCTCCGCGAATGTTGAGACCCAAATGAATCAAATTTGAAATGACTACTAACTGTGTTAAAAAAGAGTTCTACACTCCTTAATCATGTTCGACTTTATAGTAAAAAAAGCCTAGGCAATAATGGATGATCGGATGTCAGAGAAAATGGAGATACACTCGCTTTGACGGTGGCGCAAACTATGTTAAAAAAAAACAGATTTCGCGTTCTATTTTGAAACCCGAAAAACACTTGCAAAACCAGGCTAAAGGGTTGGTCTTCTTATTCACAGGGATTCATAGAAACGCTTGTTTCAATTTCGTTTTTAATTTTGGAGAACTCGATGATGTATCCAGATGGAAGTATCGAGTTCCCTGTCTGAGTCGGTTCACAACGAAAGAAGAAGCCCGAATAGCCCGTATAATTCCTTTTTATTGTATGTAATCTGTATACAGTATTACAATTGGAGGAAATTCAGAAATTATCTACCACGACTTATCATTCCATCTTCCTATATATCTTAGAGCAGACGCTGATGCGGTTAACATTGCGAGAAGGTCTATAGGTTTGTAACATCATTGAGAGCATCTGTAGCGCAAGTGCTCGTTATACATACAACAGGTCCCTAAGCATGCTGCTCCGTGAACTCTGCCAAGTTTTAAATGATTATACTGAACCCTTAGAACTGTCTACCAGGCTAGGGAACCGTAAAATAAGATTGGACGTACCACTTCTGTGTACATCTAGAGTTCTATTTTTGGATCAATGCCCCATGTCTTCCTGAACAGCAGCTTAGAAAAGTAAAAGGCAATGCTCGCTTTCATTGGGGAAACAAGGTCCATATTGCTTATCAATTTCACCATCATGCCAATTGAATAGTAATCGAGATGTACATACATCAATTTTCCTCAATGAAGGTTGCTGCTAAAATACTACAAATCCCATATCGTTATTTTTAATCCATTTGTGAAGATAGAGTCATGAAATTGCTTCAAATGATTCCCAGTTACTTCTTGCGGGGAAGTGAACTTCAAAGTTGGGATTCGAGTCGACCGCCGTGATCTGACTTCTTTGTTCAACCTCAACCCTGTCCAAAAAGAGGCGTGACCATTATAAGCTGGACAGAATTTCAGATACACATATTATGTATTTGTGCATGTAACAAAATGTGATGACAACTGTTGTATTCCTTGCAAGCTGGATCCTCGTTTAACTGCCTTCCATCAGATCAATCCGTTATTGGTGAGAATAGGTCTTAAAACTGCTGTAAACACCCTAGATCCTAGTCTGTAAGAGGCGAGACAGAAGCACTGTATCAGACGTTCTTATTGCAGCTCTGCGCTTGATATCAAACTAGTGTGCCTATGAGGGCCTCCGAAAAAGGCTGTTCTGGCGCCGTTTACAAGCAGGCATAAGCCGTTGGTCAAAACCCCTGAATAAACTGCCGTTTCTCGTCTGAATAAACTCCGAACGTTGGCTTTACTGTGGGTGACAGAACAGGTCCAACCGCGGCTTTAGAGTCGCTCCTAGCTTGGACGCCACTCCACATTTTTCTCCAAACAGCAGCTGCTTCGAGGAATTTGCAAATGCAAAAATCTCTGACAGTACTTTTGAAAACAAGACACAGCACAAATGTATTTTGAGAAAAATACCAGGTCCAGGAATCTGCGAGTTCTCCGACGATATGCCAAAGGAAAACTCCAGACCGAGGTGTTTGGTGAAATGACTTAGTAGAACTGGATCTCAGATATGTACACTGGTACACAGACGGATCAAAGATGGACGGCAGAGCAGCAGCGGGTGTCTTTGGACCGGGTGCCAAACTTTCTATTGCAATGGGTACTTGGTCCACGGTCTTTCAGGCCGAGGTACTAGCAATCCCAGTTTGAGCCAGACTGAACCTTGAGAAGGGTTTACAAGGCGCGTTTCAAGGTTTTATTTTCATATGGCCAGGCGGCCATATGGCCCTTTCCACTAGGACCTCCAGGCTCGTCAAGGAGTGTTTTGACACTACTCAACTCTTGTCAGCAAGGAACACGGTATTACTATTCTGAGTACCAGGACACTGCGGGATCGTGGGTAACAAGGCGGCCTGAACCGTATTGCGGACTCATTCGGTTCTCCTCGAGGCTTAAAAAAGAATCGTGGGTAAACACAGAACGCAGTAAGTGCTGGGAGAGGTAAGGAGCCATAGACAGGCCAGACTTTTGCATTATCCTTTCGCTAAGAACATCTTTTGAACAGAGCTGATGTCAACTTGCTTGTTGGCTAGCTGACGGGCCATACTCACCGCATTGGTATTTCCACAGGCCATTGGTATTTGCACATTGCAGTATTTGCACTGGCCAGACTAAGACTGCAATGCTTCACGTCTTCACGGTCGATGCCCTTAAGGTTAGGAATTCGTCTACCAAGGAACGTTTAGCTTTTATAAAGGAGGCTAATAACATCTAGGGTCGTCAGGGTTGGGAACCATAATATGGATACAAAAGATCTTCTAGGTCTATCTGGAACTGTATATTTCATAGGGTTTAGTATTACTTAACTCGGTTTTTTAGACTATAGGCTCGGTCACAGGATCAATGAGAACTTGTTTAGCCACGTTATATAAAGTGATTCTGAGATTAACTGCATCGTTTCATTGATAATTTTACTCAATTTTATATTACAAAATAATAATGCTAATAGCTAACAATTTGAATGAAAAAACTGCGAAAATATTTACTAATGAGTCGAACTGTCAGCGAGGCAAACAAGCAAATGAATAACATGCAAGTATAAAATTAAAAGCATTCTCAAAATAGGGAATTCAAAAGTTACTCAATATTAACAAAAAATAAATAAATAAAATAAATGGAAAGAGATGATTTGTAAACTCCCCAGCAAGTAAGAGAACAAACACGCACACGCAGCCACAAATGCTCGACAGCTCAAGCTTCAGGCGATAACAACAGGTAAAATAAGGAGCGACATCAACCTTTAAGATGCGTTCATCTGCACAATCAGCTGCGGGCGGGCAAGAAAGCAACAGCAACAACAATAAAAGCAAAAAATAATAAATAAGATAATCGAATAAATATTAAAACAACAAGAATGAAAAACAAAAACAAATTACTTTAGCTCGTTCCGCGCTCATTACAATTAAAAAAAAAAAATATTCTTGATTGCTGATTTTTTGCTTTTGTTTTAGGGGTGCGTGTGTACGTGTGTGTGCATTTGTAAGTGATGTTTTTTCCACTGCAACTCTGCGCACTCACCACTCATCAGAATAAAAATGTCATACATACACATACAGCCATATTCCTTTTGCTGAATTTCTTCTCAATTTCATTTTAATTTCTTGTTATTAATTGTTGTTGCAATTTTATGTTCTTGTTTATTTTGTTCCTTATCTGATTTCACGAATTGTTCGTCTTACTTCATTTGCGAATATATTCCATCACTTTTATTTTTTATATTTTCTGAGTTACTTTTCAAGTGAAGCGTATATTTAATAATTGTGTACTGGCCGCAGCTCGCTTATTCGCACGAGTGTTCTTAACCTGATCTGTGGTTATCCGCGCGGCGATCGATGTTACTCGATCCTTTGGGCCAACCATAAAATCAAAACCATAGAAAGCTAAAGCCAACATTTTTTTTTCGGGAAGTCGATACGATTCAGCAACCGTTCATTCGTGTTCATAGCGGTGCATAGCGTAACGGCTAATTCTTTAGACAAAAAAACTAAATAAGGCAAAAGCTTCAAATTCGTTTTTGGTGTGTGAAGAAAATTCCGAAACGTGTTTTCGAAAAAGGACTAAGTGTACGGAAACGAAAAGTTCGTTGAAATACTAACGAAAGGAGAACTGTACTGAACTTGTGTTTCGAAAATAATCGGGCGAAATACATAAGTATCACTCGTGGAACTGAGTTGAGTTTTTCAAAACTCAAAAAAAGTTCGAACTAATTGTTTCGTGTGCAAATAGTGACTTTCGTCCAAATTCAAAACGCTTTGGATATCACATTGATCAAGGAAATAACAACAACTAATTGTAAATATTCCATAATGATATTTAATAGAAAAATAGTTTTTATAAATTATAGATAATTGAGTTGTGCAGTTCGAAGTAGGCGTACATATTTATGGAAAAAAGTACGGCGTATTAGAAATATTTAACACAAAAACTGACTTCATAAATTGTTTTTTAGTTTTTGTTCAATATTTTTTTTTTATTTTTTATTTAAAATGTTTGCTTTAATAACGCATTACTTGCAAAATGGTGTTAAAAAACATTTTTCTTAACGAGTGTCACTAAATTCGAATACAATTTTATTCAAAATTTGTAAAATTTTATCAATCGAATTATTTGTTTCACGTGAACGTTATTGGGAAAGTTTTCATATTTTTGTCGACTTAAAAGTTAAAATTTCGTGTTGTTTTTAAAAGTGAAAAATGCGTATAAAATGACGTTCAAGAAATGGAAATCAATTTTTTTTCATTAAAATTTCATAAATCAGTTTTCAGCTCTACGTATACTTAAGTATTTATTTATAGCAAAGGCAAACTACTTTTTAAGCAACAGAAATAATCAAAAATATTTCTTCACTTACAACTTACAAATTTTTCGTTTTCCTTCATTCGATTTTATTTTTTAGAAAGTAGGCATTAACTTGTTGCTACACATTAAAAAATTCCAAATACTTCTGTTTTTTAGGTAAAAATGTGAAAAAAATTAAAAAAATAGTGGTTTCCTTTTACCTTTGATTATTTTTGAAAAAATATAAATTTTTCTTATAATATTTTATTATGGGCGTGTGTGAATTGGTAACAAAATTCTATGGGGAAAGCTGTTGAATAATATTTTTACTATGGTGAGACAGTTTTGCCAATCTGCTGTGTGAAATGAAATCTTTTTCGACAGCAGTAAATTTTTGATAACCGCAGATTTATTCGAAATAAACTATTACAAATTGAAGCGAAATTAATATTTTAAGAAAACATCTACCATCACTGATTGCATTTCATCAATTTAAGCTTTTGTTTTATGAAAAATTACGCATAGCAACAATCTTTGCGATTGTCAAAATTTTCTATGCATTTGTCAAAAATTTCACTAGCCACGTGAGCTACTGAAATTTTATTCACCTCATAGTTGTCAAAAATTTGCTTATATTCTAAAACGTGCTAAAGGCGAAAGAAATCTAGCTGGTCGAATAAAAACTAATATTTATTTCCCAAAACTTGTTACACCAAGCTTTTTATTAATGTTGTTTTGTTGCGTACAAGAGGCAAAAAAATGTTAACAAATTTTCAATGTGACTGATAATTTTTCTATGTAAAATTTTGATTTGGAAACTTTTTTTATGAAAAAAATTTGAATTTCAACTATCGTTAACACATTTTATAAAACTAAGGTTTATATATTTGTAATACAAATTTTTTTCTAACTTTAAAAATTTAGTAAATAAAAATAGTAAATTGTTTTTTTTTAATCAAGAATATTATTAAATTATGAATTATAATTCTTTTCTCAAATGTATGAAAGAGTCAAATATTTATATAATTACAAATTTTAAATTTATTTAGCTTTACAATTTTATATTATCCCACCACTTTTGTTTTAGGTATATGGTGGAAACCGTTTGATTAAATTTTATAAAAAAAAAAATTATAGGCAATTAATGAAAAATTGTAAGTAAATTTTATAATTTATAAATTAATTAACTCAGCAAATAAAAAAAAAAAGTATAAGTATATTAGACCGCATCAGAAAAAAATTCCAGTACAACTCTGAGTGTAAAGAATTTTTGCAAGGCAATTGCGAAAAAATTCCTTTTTTTCAGCCGAGCCAAAAGTATCATCCTTATGTCAGTAAATTAAATTTCGCTAAAAATCATTAAACTTTTGCTAAGGAAGAATTTCGATTCAAAGGCAATTTCCACTTTTTAGGCGAACGTACATGTTTTATCATATTTTTGGCATTACAGGCGGATCTTAAAGTAAAATATATCGATGTTGTCACTAGGAAACAAAAAGTTCATTGACCCCAAATACCCCATCCTAGTACATACCTACTAGAGCTCAGTTCCTATTTTCATTAAATTAAATTTCGCTAAAAATAATTAGACCTTTGCTGAGGAAGTTTTTTGATTATTCCAGTAGAACTATAAAAAAACATAATATTTCCGAATGTAGGTATTATCGAAAATGGAAAAAGTGACCCCTAGGTTGGACCAAAATTAAAAAAAAAATGTTTTTTTTCGAAATTTGCAGTGCAAAAATACTTTAGGCTCAGGAGTGTTCGGTGAAATTTTACGTTTGCTTGTAAGGTGCGGTCTAATGTTAATAAATTCCTTTTTAATTGAAAATAAAAAATAATAGGTATTATCGAAAATTCCAAAAGTGACCCCTAGGATGGGCCAAAAAAATGTTTTTTTTCGAAATTTGCCATGCAAAAATACTTTGACTCAGTAGCGCGGTCAAATGTTAAAAATTTTTTTTTTTATTGAAAATAAAAATTTTTTAAAACATGCATGGATGATGTCTAAAAAAAATGCTTTAATTTTTGTACCCTTGTGATTTTTCATAATTTTTTTGTTTCCAAGAAGTGGTTCTTAATTGACTCTCGAAGTCCTTAAGTGACCTCGAAGTCCTTTAAAAAACAACTCACAGCTTAACAAAAGTTACGAGATTTTCGAGGTTTCTTCCATCTTTGGAATTTTTTTTTCGAAATTATATAAAAATTGTATAAAATACATTACGCTTGCGCTCCTTATAAAAAAGTGTTCATAATTTTTCTCACATCACTTAATCAGAGCTGACAAAAATATGCAAATGCTTGAAAAAGTTTATTTTGCATATTTTTGGCAATTTTTTTTTTTTGGTTTTTTGCATATACTCAAAATATTGGAGAAATTTGATAAATACCTCATAGATTTAGCATATTTAAGAGCATATTTTGGTGATTTATCGAGCTTTTTATAGCGCATATTTTCAGGTTTTTCTGACATATTTTTGCCAACCCAGCAAATCATATTAATAATTTGTCGAAAAAATCTAATTCATGCATATCTAGTTAAGAAAACTGCGGCTTTCGAACTGGAGCAAATGAAGTCATTGAACTTTTAATACGTCCAATCAACCGCATTTTTCAAACAAGTTTTGTAGGGTTCGTAATGAAAATTCAAATAAGTAAGGAATTTCGCACAAGTTCAATATGAGTCAAATGAGTTCATGCCTAATGAATTTACTAACCAGTGTACTATAAGTATGTAGACTGTAATGAACGGAATATAATCAGAGCATTACAAAACAATATTTTAAATTTGTTAATAAAATCCATATAAAAAAGTTCAATAAATTAATTTAAATATTTAATTAAATCAATTACAATCCACATATGCACATCAAAGTACATTAATTTATATATTTGCAACGTCAAATTATATATTTTAAATTATGACTTTGAAAAACAAAAAAAAAAGTAGTAAGTCGCATTGAGTGAAAAGCCATCAGAGCGTACATACATACATACATATATATGTATATGTTGAAGGGGGAGTGCTGCAGAGCTGCCAAGCAAAGTGTGAAATCGTGAATATACATACGTACATATGTATGTATATAGGTACATATAGTGATGAAGCAGCAGCATTAGTTGCTGCTGCTGTGAGGCCGGCAAGCCAGTGACCTTTTGAAATAAAATATGAAATCAAGAAAAAAAACGTAGCTTCTGCTTCTCGTATGGACAAAAAAAAAATAGCGACAACAAAAGAAATTTATAAAGCTGTCAAGGTTGCTCTTGAAATTAATACACACACAACATTTACAAAAAACGTACATACACACACACACGTGTAGGCATTTGCATAGGCTCACACTTAGTCATGCATTTACTTAATTTGCTGCTTCTTTGATCTGCAGCGCTTCTTCTTCTACTGAATAGTTTAAGCTTTCAGTTTTTCTTTGTATATCGCTAGTTTTTTGTAAAATACTTTGATTGAATTGCGCTTGAGGTGCGAAAAATTTATTAACAATGCCGAATAAATATTTTCACATATTTGTGTCTATATTTAAATTGTATTTAACTATATATTTTGTGTGTAAATTTAAATAGCAAATATAGTGCATATAATATAATTTTTGCACGAGAATGTTTGCATGAATTTGTTCTATTACTAAAAAAGTGTTTCCCTTTGTAAAGGAATGAGCCTCGTGCTCAACAAATTTGATAAACATTAAGAAACAAGCTGTTAATTTTCAAGTGAAATAATACGAGATCTATGAAATGCGATCCCATGAAAATTGTGTAGGTTTTTAATTGTTAACACAAGCCCTTGAACTTGAATGCTCGAGACTTGAAGAAGATGTTTCTAACCATGGATGAGAATTTCATGCCAATGGGCAACTAAGCGAGTGAAATTATTATGCAACAGCATCAATGCGCTAGACATTCTATGTTGCATAGTTCTAGGCGCACACTATTAAGTTCAGGTTGTCAAGTAAATGATCAATTCACAGGTTTATATATTTATGTACATTAGGGTGTGGCACTCTGCATACGCTAAAAAATCTGTACCGGTTTTCCACCAGAATTATTAAATTCATTATATATTACCGCCCAATTTCATAAAAAATGAAGAAGCCTTTAACTGTTTTCTAAATTGAAAATTATTATGAAAATACCATTTTATAAAGCTCTTTAAACCTTTCTTATTTTTAATTAATAAGGCCATAAGACTTCAGGTAAAATATTTCGGTAAAAGATTTAGATTTACGTGAGCTGTACCGATTTGAAAAAGCCTCCCAAAATCATATATGTATTTATAAATAAAATGATGCAGCTTTTAAAAATATTTTTCCTAAAAAATTACCTCATATGATAGAAGAGTTTAAGCATAAAAGATCAGCATACAAATGTTTCAAATATTTCTCAACGTAATCGAAATGGTGAGATTTTTTAAGGTAAATCTTAATAAATTCAAAAATATTTCGCCGAAAGTTTTAAATTACAATAAATTTTATAATTCTGGTTGAAAACACGATCCGTTTTTGGTGAGCCGCCCTAATATATATATCAACAGTTTATAGGAGATTCTTCCTACTGCATTCTTTAAATGTATGGAAATCTTAGTAAATGAAAAGTAGTCAACTAAATAGATCTTTTCTCATAAACTCTGCTTACTTTTGTTGCTCGTCAGTCTTTGATGGGAAACTATTTCATTCATAAAGTAACAATAAATTCTACTGATCTAGAATAATGCTAATGGGTGAAAAAATCATTACTTTAATGTAAATGCCATTTAGAAAAGCTTCAGCCTTCTTTACTAAAGAAGTGGTTACGTTAGAATGGCGGCGAATAACTTAAACACGCAAATAGAAATTGAGGCCCGTGATGCCATTGGTTACATTGTAGAGGCCTTTATCAGACAGATCTAGAAACGATGTAAAATTATTCGCTCCGATTAAGGCATTCCTGCTTCTGCTTTTTTGTGAACAAAGAGCATACTACTGTGAATACTAAGCTTAAAGCTGGACACATGCAAAGAAGTTACTTTACTGTTTCCTAAGCGTTCTGGTTTCTGCAACTTTTACCGAAATCATTGTAGGTGATGCCAATTCTTCTGGACTACCACCAAGTAGGAACGGTTATTAGTCGCGAAATGTCAAGTCTGAGGCAGTCCGATGTCACTACCGCCACCTATGTCCCGATTCTGGAGAGATTTATCTGTATATAGTTCCGATAGGGTCTGAGATCTGGGCTCAGATTAAGGCTAATATGAAAAATGTCCTGTCTAACCCATCAGCAGGCTCATTTCCGAGAATGTTTCGATGATTAAAACCTACTATTTTGAAAAGAGTTCTGCGCTTCCTGATCAGCTTAGAATTTGTTGTAAAAGAAGTCAGCCTTATAATGGCCTCGTGATTGTTCAAGAAAATAGCGACTCGCCTCTCTATCCGATGAAGTACTGACTGATAATCAAAATCAAGCAGTCTAATTTGACTTTGTTGTATAAAATTTGATGTTTCTGAAGAAATGTCACATCACACTTGAACCCTGCTATCCTTCACCTATCCTTTCCATAAAATTGTAGCCTTCTCGCGCCATTCTCTGAACAAAAGCACGATAGCCAATCCAATATCGATAGCCACTTGTTCATTAGCTCATTCGCTCAGTAACTCAATCGCTTTACTCGTGATTCTTATTTTAGTTGCTGTTATTATAATCGTCGCAAATGCAGTTATTTTTGTTGCTCGGGCTTACTTCTTTTTTATGTTTTCTGTTTGTTAGTTGTTTGTGTATCACTATCGTTGGTATATCGATAATTTTCTAAACACTTTTGTTTTTATTATTTTAGTTGTATTGGCATGTGTGGATTAGCTCACGATGTTGTAATAGTACGCGAGGTATTCGCCGTTGTTGCTATTGTATTTAATTTCGATTTTCTGTGTGTGTGCTGTTTTTTTTCTGTTTTTAATATCATAATTAATTTTAGTTTCTGTTTCGTTGCTCTATTTCGCGTAGCTTTTTTTAGTCATGTCTTTGGTATTTTTCTTGCATGGTTTTCACACTAAAAGTTGTTCGATTCGCTGCATATTTGCAAGTACTTTTTGCTTTTATTTTTTTTTTCAATTAATTTTCTGATTCCTCAGCTCAATATTCTTTTCTGCTCGCAGCTGTCATGAAATGAATTCATTAAAAAGAGCCACCAAAGCCTCAAACGTTTTAAAAATTTTGCTAAGCTGTCACAATTTGCGGAAAAAATAAAATAGTACATATGAATGCAGACATAGGCACTGAAGTTTAAAACTCATAGCTTTGTTTTACCATGTGGGAGTTTATGTTCATCGTTTTTGCATTGGTTATCGATATGCCTTGTAATCGATGTTTACAATATTGTCGTTATCGCAATAGTGGTAATTTCTACATTGTTAATTGATATCGTTATAATTTTGTATTGAAATCTTTACAGTTAAGGTTTTTGCACTGGTAATCGATGGACATGGTAATCGATATATACATGATATCGTGATAGTTGTCGATTTTAGTATGGCTTTCGCTGTGGTTTTAGGTACCTTTATCGTTTTCGATAACATTAAATTTATTGCTATCGCCATTTTCATTGTTATCGATCGGCATCATTAACGATAAACGAGTTGTTATCGATACCATTATCGTCATATTTTTCATTGTGGATATTGATACCGTTATCGTTTGGAATTCATGCTTTTATTTCCACCGTGCGACAGAAATCAATAAATTTCAAAATACAACATCCTGGCAGAGCTATGGACGGTTTCAATTTTTCTCTCTGACATCAAACATTTTGAAAAA
>NW_023458562.1:25485367-25504065 GCF_013731165.1 Rhagoletis pomonella
AGACCGGGTATGGAACAGCTAGCGAAATCAATGTAATGCTAAGCCGCAGCAGGAAGGGGAAGAGAAAAAAAACGTGTTGTGGAAGTATTGAGTAGTAAAAAATGCCATCATTATATGTACATATGTACATACATATATGTATGTGTATTTAACTATGCATACACAAAACTATAAACATAAATTTTTAAACTAAGTTACATCAAAATATATATCTTTTTTATTTGCATATAAACATTAGACTGGGTTCACACTAAGCTTCCAAACTTACTTTTAGAAAAGTTTGGTGTTAAGAAATTTAATTATAAAAGCGGTAAAAATTTAGTTTTCGTAAAATACCGTTAGTTAGTTAGTTCTTGAGTGTAATACAATGAGAGTCACCGCGGTCTGAAGGATCTTTTGTATCTCTAAAAAAGAGAGAGTCCCTAACCCTAACGAATCCAGAAAGGGTCTTGGTAGGCGAATTCTTTATAACAAAGCGTTCGACCACCGAAGCTAGGAAATGGATCAATCTTTGCCTAGCCAAAGCCGGACAGTAACAGAGAATATATTCTGAAATTTCATGATCTTTAAAGCAAAGCCGGCATTCCGGCTCTGTGGTCACACCTATTCGGTGCAAGTGGAATCGCAATCGGTTGTGACCAGCCAGGTCATTTCTATTTTCTAAAATAATATCCTTTCTGTTGAAAGGGTAACCAAAGAGCCTGGCCTATCTAAGGCCTCATCCATTCCCCAGTATTTACTGCGTTCGGAGTGTAGCCACTCAGTAATTACTGCTATCGAAGAGGACTAACTGAGACCACAGAATGGTTCAGGTACCGAAAAGGCAGTTATCAATCATTCTCATGCCAACTCGACGGCGACCTCATTGCCTCCGATTCCTTAGTGGTCTGGTACCCAGCGCAGTTTTACCGTGTTTTTGGCTGCTAAAATTTGTAGCGTGTCAAAGCAATCTCTAACCAGCTTGGATTTCAAAGTCCTGTCAAAGAAATTGACTGTTAATTTTTTCTAACAATAAGACAATTTTTTCAAAAATGCCCTTGATAAGTTTTTTAGGCACCCTATTTACAAATTTTATGTCCAATTAAAACTTTCAGAGTTGACAGCTGTCAAATGGACTCTGAAGTTTTCTAAAAATAAGGAAAATTTACCATAATTTCTACGGCGCGTTATGAGTTTGCAAAATCGCCCCGGCCTAATGTACACATTTATTTATATATATATTAGCGATTGTGTTGATTGCATTGAATGACCGCTTATTCACAGCTTAAACAATTATTACAAATGGTTTTATGTACAAGCGCTCATTTCCAGTATCCACAAACACACGTTGTTGTTGTGATGTGGGTATTGATTTTCCCAGCTGGGAAACGGAGATTACCTGTAGCCACCAATCTGCTGACAAAACTTCTTTATATTGGCTACACCAAAACCTCTTATCACTATTGGGCATATACATACATAGCTTGTACTTATGATATCAACGTACGCCTGTTCATATACATATCTTAAGAAAGTTTCATCTAAAATCATTGAGACTTCATCAGATTTGAAATTCCCTTCTACTTTAGATTTTAAAAGAGTGCTAAGACCACCTAGTATTGTTGACCTGATTTTTTTACTCTGCGTAATCAGATTTTTCGATGATTAGGTGTCTAGATATCGTACATTCCTAGTAAAAAGACTACGTATATTTTACTTTAGCATTGAGTTATACTTTGAATGAATGTTTCGACAGGGTTAAAATCTGAGCGTTAAACAGCAATTTCGCACGGATGACAATAAACTAGTAATAAATCTAGCTTACAGCAAAGGAGCTTTAAACAATTAAAAAAGCAAAGCAAAAACATTTCGAATCAACTAAATATTTAACCGAATGCACGTTTAAAACATTTCGATTTGGTGGAATTAATCCGAAATGGTGTTCGAATAAAAAAACTAAAAAAAAACGACGTGCCTTAGTAGTTGTTTACTATACCATATAACATATTACGAGAGAAATACTACCCTCTTGAGAGCCAAAAACGTAGCTTTATTATTTGCCACACAAATTTAGTAAATTTCCTATAATTTCAGGCAAGAATTGACGAAATAAACGTTTATTTGACGTGTTGATTTCTTAAAATTTTCTTTATCCAAAACTTCGAACAGAGTACCTCCGAAGTTGTACGCTAGAGTTCTAACCTATCATCTATTGTAGTCGAGTCCACCACGTGAGCAAAGTTACTCCTTTGTTTCACATATTATAAGTATTCGAATTCTGAACTTTGAGACAGAGTCATACTATTTAAACTTTCTAAAGAGATAAAATGTGCACAGGTAAAATGTGTAAAATGTAGTAAAATATTCAGTTTCCTTTAACCAAGTGCTAGATTAACCCAATACTGGGCTTAAGCTTACACATTGTCTATATCTAATATAATGAGGATGAGCTTCATTTTGAGCTTTGGGAATACAGTTCGGTTTTCCAAGCTGATATGTTTACAGTCCCCCAAGGCCATGGACTGCATTAACTAGCATAATGGACTTGTTTTAATTTGAATGCTAGGTCGCTCAGGAAAACCTGATGGCTCAGACCTTGGTCCGCAACCAGCCATATCACTTCCATCTACAAACCTCGCAACCACCCACTGCAAAAGGGTGAAAATTTCGTTTAGCAATAACTGAGAGACATTGAGGAAGCCGAAGTTTTTTCAAAAGTCTAAGTTTAACTCTAGTTTTAGGTTACTTTTTCGCATTTTTACTGGATTTATGGCTCAGTGTTGTTATATTTATCGGAATTACTTCAATTAAAGATTTATTAGAGCTCGCTTTGATGGGTATATTCTTTTCAGACGATGTTATAATTATCATTCAAGATTTATGGAGAAAACAGCAAACAAATATAATGGCATTTTATTTTTTATGTTTACAGTCATTCGAAAATAAATTATGTATACATATAATTATACGATATGCGCTTAATAGCAAGGGCAATTGGAATTTATTAAAATATCAATAACGATAACAAAAAGCACAACTATACCATTATTCTGTTTCGATAAAAACAACGATAACGATAATTATGACATATATGTACTATACAATACGAGGCAATAAAGCCAGTAACTATAGAAGCATGACGATGTCGATAATATCAAAGTCGATGAAAATAACGATAGTGACAGCAATATCGATAACGATAACAATATGTGGTTTTAATAAAAAGTTTGATAGCGACAACTGTGTCAAAGTAAATAGCGATAGTCTTTAAACCGATAAATATCGAAATCGATAAAAATATATGTAGCTATAACAATACCGATAACGATAACAAAGGCAATATGATATTTCGATAAAAACGTGGATAACGATAACTCTGCCGACAACAACAACGAAAACAATAACAATATCGAAAAGATGCCTATAAATATCAAAATCCATAAAATTTTCGATAGTTATGGCAAAATCACTAGTTACAAAAATGTCCTGTAACCAAAATAGTGATAAATAACTTAAATACAAGTGCCTCAACTTTTTCAAAATTAATAGAAAATCTCTTTTCATCAAAGTATTGAGCCCAGTTTTATATTAGGGGTGTTCCCTAATCCTTACACGATGTACCGACAGCACGGCTTGCAACGTTTTCCCATAGACGAACCACTTCTACCGTGGAACCCGTGCGCCGTGTGAGGAATTTTTAAGACTTAGAGAATACGCCTATTCCTTTGTATAAGTGCATTTTTAAACACTTTGCTTAGCTTTCTTATAAATCATAGGAGTTTTGTAGTTTTTTTAAGCATTGACCTTATAAAAATTTTTAGTCAATATTTTCTTGTTACAGTACTTACCCTTTTTACTAATTTAAAAACATGTATGCTTCTTCTTCTTTCAGCACATTGAATCATTGAACTCCTGAAAGGAAAAAAACAACGGCAAGAGTCAAAATCAAAGTGAAATTTTGTGTTTAAATAAGAAATACTCGCGCGAATAAGTAAATAAAAAAGGAAGGGTAAACAAAAACATATTTGATTTAAAAAATAAAAATTTTTAATTAAAACTAAGCGACCTAAAAGAAAATAAACAACCGCAAAAGGCGAAGGAAGAGACTCTAACTAAGAAAACCCAACAAACTCGTATTGTTTGCTCAATCAAACACAGTTTCACTTTCAGTTGGTGGCAGTGTTGTAATAGCAAAATCAACAACAACAACAACAACAACGCCACAGCCACAGCAGTAATAATTGCAACAAAAGTGAAGTGCGAAGTGCAAAATTCAACGCCAACTGTAAACATATTTCCATTGAAAAACAGCAACAAAATACACACACACACACAAACAGTGAACAAAGCATTTATACGCATTTTCAATTCGCACATTTTCCAACTTTAAATTTTTGCTCACTACTTTTCGTCGCCAATTTCGGCTTCGTCGATTTTCGTCGTTTCGCTGAAAAATCACGCGTAACGCGTCGTCCTCTATACAAACGTTCGTCTTCTGTCTCTACGCGCTGCTTCTTTTTCTCCAACTTCTGCAACAGCCTAGTCTGTGAGATTGTGTGTAATTTCTTGCCACTTCGTCTTCAGCTAACAATTTGCCACACACAAACACGCATACATACAAACATAGACAACTGTGTCGCCGCCCGCTTGCCGTGTGCGAATTCGCTTTGCAGAGATTTGATTTTTTTTGGATAATTTGCGGGCTTTCAGACTTCAGACTGTGGTAAGTTGATGCATAAGTTTAACGATTACATATTTATGTTTGTGTCCGTATATATATGCATATGTATGTGTGCATGTATGTGTGCATGTTAAGGTGCATATTGCTGTTCTTATTATTATTTAATTAATGAATTTTTATGCAATATGCACATAAAACAATAGCAAGAAAAATGCAAGCTATGAATGAATGTGGAGAAAAATGAGCAAAACCAATGACTGCAACAATTTAATTAGTTTGTGTTTTATGCGCTGAGTTTTTTCTTTTTGTTTTTGTTTAAATTTTTTCCGTTTTGCACATTTTTTTGTTGCATGCAATCGCCGCGCAAAACAACACAAAAAAAAAATGGTGTTACGTATACGCCATGTTGCGCGTTTTGAAATTATATGCGTATGTATGTACATGTGTATGTATGTATTTTGTGTTGTTGTTCATGTTCCAAGTGTAATTTTTTAATTTATATAATTTTTTTTGCAATAGCTTTGCCATGAGTTTTTTTATGTTTCATATTTCATTAAAAAAATAATGACCTTTCATACAAAAAGTAAAAAAATATTTAGTTTTGTTAATTTTTATTAACAAAAATATCACAAAAGAATAGTTAATTTTGAACAGAAGAAAAAATTATCTAAAATTTTTTATTTTCAGTTTCCAAAAAAAAAAAAGAAATTGTAAATCAGATTTCAGATCTTTAATGGCTACCATGGCCGACAATTTTAAGCTTTTCCTTGGAATTGTTTATTTTGCTTATTCGGATTTTCTAAGCGTAATTTTAACGGCCGTGCTAATTTTGCTTATTTCAATGTATACAGCTAAGTACGAACCTCTTAAGAAAATGGTCAAGAAAAAATTTGCTGTTATTTCGTGCGTGTGAATAGTAGTATCCAAGGGATTTTGACATCTCGATCTCGACGAAATAATGGAACACAAAAAAACTTTAGAAAACCATATAAGCAAAATTTTGATTTTCTTGAGCATTTCATTGGAGTTTTTTCGTCGAACTAAAATAAATGTTTACAAATAAAATAGATTTGGCTTTTATAAATTCGTAACTTCAATTGCATTTCTGCTTGGATATAAACAAAAACTTAGTCTCTACGGGAATGCATTGGTGTTACTGAAGAGATTAAAAATAATTAACTCAAATGGAGAATAACGAATATTTAAAAAAAAAAATTAAATTCACTTTAAATTCCGCATTATTTTTAATACTAGTAAAAAAGTGCCAGCTATACCGATACATTAGCGCCACTAGAAATATCAAATTTTGAATTCCGTCTAATCCTTGAGATAGACTGAATAAAGTACAAAACATTAAAATGTATTTACATACATATTTGCAAGCATATTTACTAATGTTTTAGTGCTTATCTAAGCGCTTAAAATTGCTTTTTGCTTGCACATACATTTCTAAAATATGTATTACTTTTCGTTTGTGTTTTTTTATTTTCTCCTATTTGGCTTTTTGTTAACATGTTAAAATTTTTCACCGCTATTTAGATTTAAATTTTATCTTCTATAAAATAATACTATATTTTTTTTTGATTTTTTGCACATTTTGCCCCTTTTTGATTTTGGTACTTAGTTTTAATTTCGATTCGTAACTTAGTGAACTTCGATACAACATAAATATTTGCCTGAAAATTTACAAATTCTAAAGTCTTTTTTATGAATTTAATTTAAACGAAATTTTCCCTGCAAAAAAAATCTCATGATAACCATAGTTACTCATTCTTTGGCGCGCATACACAGCCCTTCTAAGTGTTTTATAGTTTACATATTTGGAATTTTTTTTGTCGAGCGAAAAATGGCAGTGAAGCCAGCGGTTTGTCTCCAATTCAAACTCCTCAAGGGATGAGAGAAAATTCTTCAAAAATAAACCATCTATCCAGTCGGAAAAATCAACCAACACCTACATATATATTTTTTTTTAATGATTCTTAATCATTTTCCACCAAACGTCTTCCAAAAAATTTATTATTTTACTTTTACTACTTCAATTTTGTACTATTTTTTTTCTAGTTTTCTTTTTTAATTCTATGTAAAAATTTTGTGTTAGTACTTTATTATTATTTTTTCTTGTTTTTGCATAAATGACATTTCCACTTACAAAATTTTTGTATTAGTTTAAGTCACGTTTAACCTTGACAGCAAGCATTTCTATGAATTTTACTTTCTGCTTATCATGCAGACGATTTAATTCGAGGTTATAGGAAAGCAGATATGAAATGTGCACTTTGCTGGTACTTCTTTTGTTTTTTTTTTTTGATTTTGAAAAGAAAAGCATACATAGCATTTACCAACAAAAAAGAAATTACATACTTGACCAAGCAAAATTCATTACCTGGTGGCACAGTATAAGTTTTTATTTATTTTTATTTTATTTGGTTTTTATTTTTGAGAAGAAGAAGAAAACCCTTCTTCTTTTTTATGTGGAGTTCAACCAAACACGCCAGTCGTCTCTCTTCTGTGCCAGTCTCTTTTCTAGTTGCAGTTGCTTGGTTTTGTATATCGATCAGGTAAAATTTTTATTGTAGAGCTGAACGAAAGCATTCTGATTTGCACATAAAACAAATAGTATGCAATATAAAATGGAAATGGAAGGGGTGTGGATATTAATGACTCGCGAATCTATTAATCAAATTTATACCAAATTTGATCAAAAAAATATATATATTTTTTTTTAATTTGCGCCTCTTTTTCTAGAATTGGTGGACTTTAATAAATATAAACCGATTGTGACTTTCTTTTGGATGTATGTTTTTATGGTAAAAAACAGCATATAATCTGAATTTCATCAAGATCGAATAACATTTACTATTTCCGCCCAACAAGAGCTGTGGGCGTGGCAGCTCGTCGACATTTACCATTTTCCACATTTCTTCACTATTAAGTGCATAATAGCGTATATACGAAATTTCAGCGAATTTGTAGTACGGTTACTACTTTTGGCCGCAGCTTATATGTGGACGTCCCACTGTGCACCTTAATGTACATCCCTTCTTTGAAAATATACACACTTATTTCACTTTATTTCACTTTTTCTAACTTCATGTAAATTTATTTTATTTTATTTCAACCTCTTTATTTTTTTTTCAACACCATTTTTGTGTTTATTTTCGGTGAAAGTGCAACATAATTACTCACGCCCTTTTTGGCTTTCAATCATCAATACATGTCTGGCATGCCGCCCCTTAACACTTCTTCACACTTCCGTTTGTAAGATTCGTTTAATTTTGTTAATTAGTTAAACTCCGTTGCTTCAGCCATCTTAGCATGTCTGTCACTCGTGTACATATTTTTCATTTACTTATTGTTGTTTTCGGGTGTTTGTCCGATTTCATTTTGGCGATAATTTTTAACAGATAATTTATATTCAATTACCGAACAACTGTAAATGCCTTTTGCTTTGGTTGGTATTTCACCAGTTGCTGTTAGGAGTATTCGTTGCAGTCGTCGCCTGTCAACCAGCGGTCATTTGGTTAGTAATGTAGTGTGATAAATCCGTGAATGTTAGGGATTAAGTGGAAAGTGGAAAAAAATTGTTTTTGTTTAGTGTTTTGGGAATTTTATTTCATCTGATAATATGGATGTTTAGTCATACTTTTTTTTTTGTTTGAAAAAAAGGTGCTGATTTTATTCTTTTGTCTAAAAGTGCTTGTTTTTACTTGAAATATTTGTTTTCGTATTTTGTATTTTTTAGGAGATGTTATTTATTGCTAGCTCTTGTACTAGAATTTTCCACACTCGAAAAATTATCCGAAATCATTTTCAGATTTTTTTTCTTACAGTTAAAAAAAAAAAATCGAATGCATACTTGTTGCGTTTTGCATTCCTGAGAAGTAGATTTTTAAAATTCTTTCGCAATATCTCGCTGCCAAGCAGTTATTTCACCTATTTAAAATGTGTTTGTAGTCTCTGAATTTTCGCGTTGTTCCTATTTCTATGCACCCGTCTTTTGTATTCAACCCAGCCCACTCATTTGCAGTCAAGGTGCTAGTTCCGCTTCGGGCCTGCATACTTTACAAGTTGAACACCTGAGAGCCGAAGCTCAAAGCAAATCCGTTGCCATGGATGTTACATTGTTTTGTATACAAAGAGTTGGAAAATATTTTCATTTACTTATGTATTTGCATTTTTTTTCAAATCTAATTTATTTATATTTATTTCGTACTGTTTGTTGTTTTTGTTGTTCATTTGTGCTTTGAGAGTAGCTAAAACAATGCAATTGTTAAATTGTTGCATCAACAGTGAAAAATCAGACAGTCAAGTAGGCATACACTCTGGCAGATTGGTAGACAGATAGGCAAAGACATAAGATACAACAAAGACAAATAAACGCAGAGAGAGGGGTACGAGTGAGGTTTGTGTTTTTACGTAATTTTTTGATGCTGTAACTTTTTTGTTTTGTTTCTTTTTTACTTGCAAGTTTTTGCTTTTTATTGTGCCACTTTATATTTATATTTGCATTTAGATTTTCATATTGTCTGCAATAAAGCCATATTTTAACTGCATTTTTTCAATGCCTTTCCCTCTGAGTAGTCTTTTAGGTTATGCACCTTTTCTTTGTTAATTTTTAAAGTGGCGAAGCCCACTTGAAAAGAGTGTCAAAAGGGCGAACAAAAAAGGAAAAAAGAAGAAAATATTTATTACATCTACACATAAAGTATTGTGACCTTTTTGTGTTGCTTTTGCAGGGCAAAGGAGAAAATTATTATTATTATTTAATAGCAGAGCGGTTAAATTTCCATTACGATTAGTAATCATTAATTTTTTGCACTTTTTAATTTTAATGATTAATTTAATTTTCTTACATAACCTAGCAATTAATAATTAATTACAATTAAAGATAATAAAAAAATCATGATTAATTGTCATTAAAAAAATAATCAAATATTTAAAAATTATCAAATAATTAGAAATAATCAAACTAAATCAAATTATAATTTTTTTATTTCTTTTTTTTTGTTATTATTTAATTATTTTTCATTATTTGATTGTTTTTAATTATTTATAATTATGTGATTATTTTTAATTATTTTTCCTAGAATGAATAGATGAAGCTGTGTTTGGAGGTCAAATTTGTAGAAGTTAGAATTAAATAACTTAAACCAAATTCAGAGGACGAGTAAATATTAGTACTGTAGTTTACAAGCAAGAAATGGCAGACATTGTCAACAGAAATAATTATGTAGAGGCAACATTGGAGCAGATCTAACATATAGACACAAGTACATACATATGTAGGTATATTATTTGCAAATTGGCCGTGTTTTTGTTATTCTCGTTGTGCATTTAGCTTATGTTACGGTATTTATTCTCATCATATGTATATTAACTGCGATGCGTGTTATTCACAAGTTGAAATAAATCATAAAATCGTGAACAAAATCAAGAATGATTGAAAATAATCAAAATAATTATATTGATCATCCAATTAAAAAAATCAAAGATAATTGAAACTAATCAAAAATAATGAAATAATTGTATTGAAAAAATCAAAAATAAATGGATATAAACAAATACTGTAATTGAAAAATTCAAAACTAATTGAAAATAATCAAAAATAACAAATAATAATTAAATTAAAATTAATCAGTTAATTAATTTCTTTGTTTGAGAGTAATTAGTCACTAGTCATTAAAAGGTGCAAATAATACTAGTTAATCATTAAACTGTAAAACATGCTTCAATTAATAAACATTAGGATTATTATTCACTATTTAACAGGTCTGTTTAATGGTGACATTTTTTAATGAATTTTTGTAATTATTATAAGGTATTTTATAGTGCCCATCAATAATACTGGTGATATTTCAAACATTTAAATTTAATTTTCTGTATAAATAGTTTTGAATGAAAAATATATTTTGGTTGGTAAAGAGAAATTCATTTACTAATTTGATGGCTTTTTAAAAGATCTGTTCTAACAGAACATATCACTAACGCCAGTTTTGCAATCGCTTAAAACTTGCACTTTATTGTACTAAAACTTAATGGGCTATAAGAGCGAATACTCAAAGAAATTCAAAAAAAAAAATTTAAAAAATTTTACATTTGTAATGTACTTATTTTACAAATTGTTGTAGAGTGCACCCCTTAATACTATATATGTACTTAAATATTGCGCAATACTAAGAGCTACCATTGTGATTTTTTTTTTGAGATGGCATATTTTCAAAAACTATTTTTTGTTATCAAAAATTTGTAAGTGAAAAGTTGTTCAAGAAAAAAATTTAAAAAATATTTGTTTTCATAGAGAATTTTGATGTATGTATGTGTCATTTTTTTCAATTTCAAATTTTAAAAATCTTAAACAAATCAAACACATGCAGTTTGAACCCCGTCCATTTTGGTATGGAACGCCCCTTATATGTATATTTTTTATCATTTAAAAAACTTTTCAGTGTAGTTACAAAGCCGTTATAATCGTTATTTTACTTAGAAAAATTTTAAGACATTACGACGTTTAACATATCTTGTGAATCAATCAAATGTAACATAATGTGAAAATTAAAAAAAAAAACAAGAAAATTTCTTCAGTTAAATTAAGGAATATGTTTATTAACTTTTTGTAATTTTTTAGCTTAGAAAAGTTAATTTCTTTTTAATCTCAACAAACCATATTTCTGTTAACCAATTCTTTTTCCACGAAAAATTGCCCACTTTTAAAAGCCTCCCGCCACCAAATGCCAAATAACCTCCAACGGCGTTTTGTTTATAAAAGAAGCAATTAACAACAGGTGTCACCCAACTCAGCATTCTGTCGTATTTTCAATGACATCAGCGAACATTTTTGCTTGAAACCAAAGCAAGGAAAAATAAACAATTAAAAACAAAAACATCTTATGCATTGACAATCACCGCAATATCACTGCTTGCATATTTATTTAATTTAGTAGCAACTGTTGCTGTCAATGTCAATTAATGCCAGCCAAGTCGAAATCAAGACAAAGCCAAACCAAAAGCCACGCCGAACACAGCTGAGCCACCGAGCACATTGTGAGCTGCTTAGCTTAGCCATAGCGGCATATTGTAATGTCAGCACATTTCACCAAATGACAAAATAAGCATAACGACATACCTACATACATACGTTTGTATATGTGAACTTATATAAAAATGTATGTATACTATATGTGTAGTTTTTGCTATGCAGGGCATTGGTGACAAGCGCGACAAGTGGCCAGCAGCAGCCGCAGCCGATTTTTAGTACAAACAAGTAGACTGGGTTGTTGGTTGAGTAGTTAGGGGCTGAATAGTTGAGGAAAATATAGCAAATTCTTGGTATTTATTAATGAATGAGAATTTTTAAATTCTAGGTATTACTTTTTTATCATTTATTTGTCAAAATAAATAAATAAACAAATATTTCACAGTAAAATTTTTGCGACAAAAACAAGTTTAACATATTTTTAATCTCAGTCGGCTCCGAAGGACATAAATTTTGCAAAAAATTTAAGTGAATTAAATACGCCCGTTAAAAAAATATAATATAAAATTTAATCAAATTAAAGGAAATTGAAAAAATGTTGTCCCTAAAAAGTGATAATTGGGATGGGGTTGCCACCTAATTGGCTAAGCAGGAAATAAATTCATAAGTTAAGTACACCACCTTATTACCTTCATTTTAATGAATGTAAAGCTCGTAAAAGATTTTCACATGGGTAGCAACTTGAAGATACAGTTTAGAGCCCGGTTGCCACCTACGCTTTAAGTACCAAAAGTATCAGAATAAGGGAATTGAAGAAAAATACTATAATTTTCAATACAACAATTTGCTTAAAGATCGATCTTGCTTTGCTTGACAAAGTTGAGACCTAGTATGTAAAACAATTTGAAAAAACTAAATATAAAGATTTCAAATCTCGAAAAAATTAAATGAACAAATTTTTTATTGAATACCATGTATTTACGTTAGAAATATTTGTATTTCAATTTGAATAATATTTGCTTTGCAAACACTCACATATTTATTTAAAGAAATTTACTTCAAATTTGAGAACAAGTATTAGAAATAAGATTTTTAGGGCCGGTTTCTCAACTTGGTTTTAAAATTTCCCTGCCCGTTAAAAAAATTTTGCTCTGAAAGAATGTGTTTGAAGGGTAGATAAATTTTAAAACCGACTTAAGAAACCGCCACTAAATGGGTTAAAGTAGCAAAAAAATAAAATAAATTTTTTGGCGAAAGCTGAAAATGGAATTTTCTATTTTTAATTTTTTCGAGAAATGTTAAAAATATAGAAACCTAGTAGTATGGAATTTCGTAAAATTTATAATAAGGAGAGGAAAATATAAATTTTAATTTTTTGAAAAAAAAATCACGAATAAAAAATCTGATTTACAATCAATGGGAAATATGTTAATAACAGAATGTAGTTTCAATTCAAAAATATTTTTTTTAATTACTTAATTTAATTAAAAGCTCTTCATATTATTGCATTGTATCTACCAGCTCTCAAGAAAAGTTAAAAATGCTATATGCAAAAACCTCCAAGAAAGAAAAAATAAACTTTCTCCTACTAAATTTTCTTAATTCAGTTCGCAGCTTTCAAGAAATAAATTTTCAAGCGCCAGAAAGAATGACAATTTTTATTGAGATATTTCCGGAGAGCTACATAAACACTAATGCCGAATTCCCACTATATTTAACGCAATGGCACGTGTATTTTTTAATCAATTTTGCATTTGATGTCTGGTGGAAAGTGAGCATAACCTTATCTAAAAATAAAAATAAATAAAAATTATTTTCGAACAGAAATTAGATTAGATTGTGTTTGATTCAAATGTTAAAAAAAATTTAAATTTACAATTCCTGTAAAATTAAAAAAAAACATTAAATTCTGATTTACAATCAACTTGAACGAATATTTGCAGTCTCTATGTTTATGAACACCGAAGTTTTAATATTTTTTTGTAATTACATCAAGATTTTGTTTTGCCTAAAAATGGTTGTTTAAGAAAGATAATAAAATATTAAGAAATAGAAGATACAAAAAAATCGAAATAGGTATTTAAAAATAAAAATATGTATGTATGTACTGGTAAAAAAAATGTAGGTCGTAAAAAACTAAAAACATGCTTTTGTAGGCATCAGAAGATCAAAATTGGTTATCCAAGCTTAACTAATAAGTAAATTAAATTTTATAAAATCACAATGTAACAGAAATTGCACTCTCAACAAGGCTGCATAATCACATCCAGGCAAAGGCAGGCGACTAGCCACACACACAGAAGGTGAAAACATGCAAAGTGCGCCAGCCATTCGATGTGTGTTTGCAATATTTACATAGTAAGACTATCTGGCTGTATGCGTATGAGACCGAAAAACTACTACTTGGCTTCCGCATCATTATGCCAACACTTGCAACATGCCGCCAACCAGGCGACCGGCCGCAGCACTGCGAAAACTTTTATTTGTTATTAAACTCTTTCGCTTTTCATTGTTGCTGAGGACTTGTGTTGTTGCTGTAACAGTTGTTTTATTGCGGCATTTGCATTTGTTGTGGTTACACACCGTGCAGTAGCTTTCTGTCTTTCTCTTTTAAATCTTGTCAGCTGTTGCGTTTGCTATTATTTTGCATACATTTTATTGTTTTTAGTTTTCATTTTTGGCGCACTGGTTAGCTAACCAGCCGGATGGTAGCAGCGAATGTTGTACACAGAGACTTAGGTGACAAAGCTGCTGAGCGTTTGTAGGACTGAGCTCCAAAGACCAAGTGAGCTAGTCAACCGCAGCATTGGCCTAACGAATACATATTACCGTAATTTAATTTCGTCTTTCACCTTTCTTTCTTCCTGCTGTCACTCAGTGTTACACATTAATTTCTTTATGCTTTTTTTGCACCATTGTTGCTGTCACCACAGTGACATTAATAAAATGTGGCGATATTTGCATATTAGTGGAGGCTGCTTAGTGGTAGAAAGGTAAAGTGAGTTGAGATAAATGGTTTGGTTGGAAAGCAAAATTAAGCAATTTAGTTGGGAGAGTTAGTTGTGAAGTTAAGTTTATTGCTCGGCCAATTTAAGCTGATATGCAAGAAGTAATTTAGCGTAATAATTTAGAGACTGATATACAAATCTTGGTTATTTTATGTAACAGACGCTGAAAATTTTACTTCCGTCGGTCACTGAAGACAGGTCAGTGGCATAGGTACTTCTTTAAGCTAAAATAAAATTCTGTGAATCAAAATTCTTTGTGTAGATCTTGCTCGATGAAGAGCCCAATAATAGAGCTTCTGAATTCTGTTCAGCTTAGTACCATCCCCCGATAATTCGATAAAAATTCCATAAAATACAATATTTCATAAAAAAGTTTACTTCAAGCTACTCCGCTGGTTTATTTTAAGAAAGAGGATTTATAAGAAAACAAGTCCTTAAGACGAGCCAGAAGAAACTTAAATGAATATTCGAAGTAAGAGATTGTATAGGGTTGTAAGATGGGACGAACAGGTCCATTTTGCTAATAGATGTTTGTACTCAAAATCAGCTAGACTTTAAAAAAAACTGGGCAGTCAATCTACGATCTCTCAGTATCTATAAGAAATGTACTTGAGATAGAACGATTTCTGACGAGGAGCGACCGCAAACTGGGTTCGAACCCAGGCCTTGCGGACTGGTAGCACGCACTGCTAACCACTACACCACTTAATTACTTATGGCGCCAAAAAATTTACGTTAGGTCCCCAGCTTTCCGATCATGAACTGACAATTTTATACCACACATCCCAGAAAGGAGAATGGGATTTCATGTGACACCTGAAATCTGATTGCAGGCAGAATAACTAGATACCACTTTCGGAAGGAGCGTCGATATGTTTATCGATCTAACTATCTTTGTCGCTGTCGATATACATATTTAGTGATCTACTTATGTATTTATCGATTCTCCTATATATTCATTTAGCTGTCAACTTAAAAATATTTTTCACCCTTTTTATCGATATATTTATGGCAACTGTCATCGTTAGAAATTTTTCTTGGTATTATTATCCAAATATTTATCAGGACTGTTATCGATATATTGAATTTTTATCGATATATATATATATATATATATATATAAATTCTCATAAAAAATGTTTATCGGTCTTCTTGATAATAAATTTATCGATCTTCTTATTGAGATATTTATCGACTTATTGGTATTAATATCGAAATACATACGGTATGGAAGAAATAATATAAACTTTTATTTTGACCAGCTTTGGCTTTACTTCTTTTGTTTATTCGATGTTTCCTATTTTTTTATAAAAGTCTAGCGCTTTATATAACAAACATAATATAAACCACCTTTGTACAAAAATTATAAAAATTCAAAAAATTTTACCAAAATTCCCCAAAAATTTCAATCTTTTTATTCATAATTTCATACTCGCCTACTTAATGACATTAAAAAAAAAAACAATACTAGAAGCTTTTAATTTGTGTATTACTGTAGTACGATTATTAACCATGCAGCGATTCAGAGTCGCCCAAGGTCAGCCCCCGGATAGTCCCTATTGTTACTTGGAGTGGTCGAAAGCTAACATTTTCGATGCAAACGAATGTCAAATTTTACCGGTGAAGGCTCTCAATGGCTCTCCCATGTAAACTCTAACGAAAGTAGAGTTGTTTTCACAAAATTATTTATTTTTGGGCTACGATTGCTAAAATGCTTGTAACAAGTACTAACCTGTTTATTTAACAAAAGCCCAATAGCCATTAACGCCTCATCAATCACTTGCTCATGGTCCAATTATGGTAAACATCACATATTAAGTAACGCCATTATAAGCTCCTATGCCCACATATATTTTGGATGTATGTAATCATGCTGAGATTTTACTAATTTAACTCTCAATAAAACAAAGCAAGCAAAAAGGAGAACACAAAACCCATTAAAATGTGTGTGAACGCTGGAAATAATTAATATTAAATATTACTTAAGAAGCCTTAAAACCATAATGAGCCAGTTAAACTAGATAGACTAGAGGCTGGTTAAAAACAAAAATACGCGAGTAGAAGTAAAAAAAGCAAAGCAACACAAAAACGTTGTAACAACAAACATGATATGTATAAAAAAAAATCAGCAAAATTAAGGATTTTGTGGAGGAGCTAAACAGTTTACTTTTGCTGAAAAAAACAGCTACTAATGCCAGCTAAATATTTAACATTTAAAAAAATGTATAGCCCCAAACATGTTTAAGAATCTCAAACAGGCTTTGGTACTACAAAAAACAGCTTATTTTTACAGTCACTTATTTAAATAGATAAACATGTTTGACGTGTAAATACCAAAATGACAAAATTGAGCTGAATACCATTTCTCTGTATGCTTTATTGCTATACTGTTTAGTATAAGAGCCATTATAGCAAGAGTTGTATACCAAGCAGTTATCAAAATAAACAATAAAATTATCGACATTTATTAATGATCATCACTGTACGGCCAAATGCCGGCAAAATTGTGCCTGCATCAATTTGACTACTTTTTTTCTCAATAACTCTGCCACAGAAAAACTTGCTTTATTTATGTTTGTTAACCCTTGGGCTAGAAAAATTATGTATGTAAATTTGAGTAAAAAAAACATGTTAAATCAAAGAGTAGCGTTCAGTGGTGTGACTAGTTATGTCACTAAAGTTTGTAGCTGCTTAATGACGTATTTCCTGGAATTTAAATTAATTGTGTTGAATATTTATTTGATTGCAAAAGTGATGGGTATGACTTCAGTTCATACTTATTTTTAAGTTGTACATTTATCTACGAGTATTAATAAAATCTAGAAATCTAAATGTTCGCTGTATCTTTCTTTCCATGCGTAGTATGTGCTTACATTGTCAACAATTCGTACAAAAGACTTATGCCACGAACTTACGGATACTTCATATGAATGAATACTTGCTAGTATTAAAGATTTCCTTAAACTGATGTTGGATTAAATGAGGAAATTCACCACTCTCTTGCGCTTTGATTTTGCATAATTTCTTGCGCATGGAAACATATTTGTAATGAAATAGAAATTGAGCAATTTTCTACTCAACTTTAATGCATGAAAGCATATAAAATTGAACTTGATTTGTCTGCAACTTTTCACTCTATTACGGTTTGCAGAAATTGTGAGCAATCATGATTAAATATTCACTCCCATTATATAACTGTAAATTTGCAAATTGAGTGCTATAATTTTTGCGGAAAGTATGAAGATAATTTTTTTTTAAACAAATGTGTATAGCCAATGATGTGGAAAATGATTTCAAATGCGAAACTATGCAGTGTCCGAAAAATGCCAATAAAATTTAAAATCACAACAAACAGTATTAGTGCATGCTAATTTTGAGATTTAAAAGACTGAAAGTAAACTATTCTCAACCATTGAAACTTTGCAGGAAATGTTTTCTTTGCCTCTTGTCTTTGAATTGCAATTTAAAGCAAATTTTTCGAGTCGTTTTTGCCTAAAGCTTTGCCTTTCTTGTATCTAATTGACAAGCAAATAATCAAAAAAAAAAGTGGCAAACCCAATTAAATTCACTTTCATAAATCGCAAAATTCGCCACGAGCAAAGTGTGAAAGGCTTACTTATGTGCAACAATAATTTTACTGCAATAATAAAACGATAGACTGCATTGCGTGTCATGACTGTAAGGCATTAAAAATGCTTTCCGAATAGTTCGACAGCGCAAAACGTTGCAATATTTGCCGAAGGCGAAGTAAAGGAAAACTAAAATTTATGAAGTCAGTTAGGAAAGATAGAGCAATAACTAAAATACGCCAGCGAAATGTGAATTTGGAGTACAAAGAAAACGAAAAAAAAAATGCAAAGAAATTAAATAAATTACATATTTCAAAAAGGAAATAAAATAGATAAAAACATGAAAGTAAACATGAAATATTAACTGAAATCAAATAAAAAAACTTAAACAAAATAAAAAATTTATAATATTAAATGAAATCAAATAAAAAAAATTAGAACAAAATAAAATAAAATAAAATAAAATAAAATAAAATAAAATAAAATAA
>NW_023458562.1:25504465-25544957 GCF_013731165.1 Rhagoletis pomonella
TAAAATAAAATAAAATAAAATAGAATAGAATAAAATAAAATAAAATATAACTATAAATATAAAAATTAAATTAAACCAAAAATAAAGTAAAATTAAATAAATTCAAATAGAATGCAAAAATTAAATTAAATATTGAAAAATCAGAATACAATAGAATGAAGTAAAATAATAAATGGAATAAAATTATATAGCGAAAAAATTTTAATTCTGCTCGATTAAATAGGAAAGGGGAAGCTTAGAAAACTGTTAAATATATTATTAATTTATCGAACAAATAAAGAAAATCAAACAAATGTGCCGTTTTTCAGAGAAAAATTAGTTTAAAAAAATAGGTTTACCAGCAATTTTAGTGAAAAATGTTTTCTGTCTGTTTTTTATATTAAATTGAAATAAAAAATCATATTTCTCTAAAATTTTTTCGTTAAACTGGCTATTCGAGTATTTTGTCATTGCAAAAATTTGAAATTAAACTTGAAGAAAAAAATCAATATACTATTTTTTTTGGTTCACCCAAAATATTTACGTATGTATGTATGTACGTTCCATAAAATAACACTTTTATATGTAAAAAATGAAAAAAATCCAACAAAATTTCAGCTTCGCCAATTTTTCAGCTCTTCTATTGTGTTTGTATGCCAAACAAATGCACTTTTTGTGCCACATATTTATATGAATATACATATTCGTAAATAAGTAAAATTTCGATACATAAACACTACCTACGCACGTTTAAGCGTAGTACATATATATGTATGCTGTGAATGCAGTAACGGCCCTGCATTTATGTACGAGTATCTACATACATATGTACAACACAGCATAAATCAATTTCGTATGCCATTCACTCTTCCGATTCCGTGTATTCCACTCACATAATACATTTTTATTTATACTTTATGTGTATATGCGTACATACATATGGGAATTTATTTGCACATTTATGCAGATGCACACTAGCATACATATCGCACACCATCTTCAAAAGAGGCTAGACTCAAAATTACACGTTTGGCAGAAAATGCTAAAAACTATTTCTTAGCACATGATGATGATATGGGCAAGGGAGACTTTATCTTAGTTTTTTATAAAAATTATAACCAAAAATTTGCTCCAGCTGTTGCTGAAAGGTAAGTAAACGCTTTGTGTACATTTTCAGCGCATTATTTCAAAAATTCCAAATTTTGAGTTGTGCCTCTTTTGAAGACGGTGTGCGATATGTACCTTCGCTGTTATTTTACTAATGCGCTACTTTTTGTACGCACACCAGCATACCGCACCTCTCTCCCTCGCTCGCTTGCTGGTGAGCTGCATTCATCAAATAGCTTTTATTTGCGCTAAAATAGTACCAGCTGTTAGTTTCCTTTTATAAATAATTTAGTTTTTTTTACTTTATTTTATTATTGTTATTTTTATTTTTTCCAATTTTTACTTTGTATAACAGCGCCACTATGCCGCTGTGGTGTCTCAAATTTTAATTGAAAGTGAAATTTTTTCCATTGACTGGCAGTGCGGAATATGGTATTTATTTGTGCCTTTTTTCTTTCGTTATTTTGCTATTTACCAAATTTTGCGCAAATTTTGTATTTACTTTATTCATGCTTATATTATTAATAGGTTTTTTCTTTTTAATGATCGCTTCTTTTTTGGTTCATTTTTTTATTTTCTGATTGACTTAAACTTAATAAACCATTTATCTTATTACGTGAAAACCGAAACAAATAGAAGAATCAGGGGATTTTTACAATGATAAAATATGTATGTTAGTTATCGTGGACGTATGTCAAATTTAATTATAAATACATTAAGCATTTGAGGGAATAGTGATACTGTATATATGTATGTATAACTAAAAAAAAGAGAGAAAGAATATGAATATGAGCAAATATCGTTTTTTTTTTATAGAGGAGAGGAATATTAGTGCTAAATATCTACTACATATTTTGCTCGAAAAAAGAATTGCGGGGCGATGGCCGAAGAGAAGGCAGACCTGAATACCTCTGCTTTGGGTGTCAACTAACTTGTGATTGTGACAACTTTTGGACATAAAATATCAATAAAAAAATATTAATGTCATTTATTAAAATTTTCTACACGTTTATTTTTTAATTTTTTTCTCTTTTTTAACATTAATATTTGTTTATGTGCATAGCTAATAAAAAGTGAGGTATTTATTTATCGAAATCCCACAAAAGAGCTGGTTATTTTTATCAATTGATGATTTTTTTACTGCAGTGAGGAACTTTATTTGGCACTGCAATAATGTCTTATTGTATTGTAGAGGGGAACTCTAGAAATAAGTATGCGGGAAAAGCCTTCACTACCTACTCTCATGGACGATTTTTTACTTTTTAATAAGAATGTTTGATCCTCTCTGAAAATTGGACAGCCCCGAAAGCATTACAGAATTTTCCATCATTTGTTTGCCTGGGCACAGCGATGCTGAGGATAACTGCTGACAAACTGAAAGGGAAATGTATGACCACTCACATTCTTCGGTCAACGGAAGATAAAAAATTTCTTAGAGTTCACTTTACTTACCTAATTAATGCTGGCACAAACCTTGGCATACACCTATCGTTGACTGCAGTGCAGGTCAAGAAGAGAAAAGGAGAACATTTTCAACTCCTTTTTTGTCATTGGCTGTTTTAAGGCACGCTTGGTAAACCATTCTTTGAAGGTCTCGCAGAGATTTCTCAAGTAGAAATAAGGACTTTGACAAGGCGTCTACAAAGTTGTTGGTTCCTGTGCGAGATTTTTAACATCTAAAGGAGGGTATATTTATGGAGATAATCTCCTCATAATCTATTTAAACCTTACCTAACCTAATCTTAGAAAGTATAAACGATAAATTCTTAATAGTATTTAGTTAGTGACAAAAACTTAATAAATATGTAATTAGAAATTGAAAAAAATTCCGAAACTTTAACATAAATTACCAAATTACCGCATTCGGTAAAGAAAGAAATTGGTGTAATTTGTTAAAAAAAAAAATAGCAAACTGCAGCGCGACCGCCCTTTATGAATTTTCTATTTTTCTTGAGAGCTGGAGTGAAGCAAAGCCAACTTAGCTTTGGAAATGCTTAAATGCAATAAATAAGTTATCTAACTTAAATATATAGACTCCATGCCCCTACCATGATGACCTACATATGTCCAAAAGTTTAAAACAATACAATGGAGAAACAGTACGTAAAATCAATAGACATCGTACTTCTCTCGATACATCAGGCCACCAATTCTAAGTTCATTTCAAAAAACTACTTGCTGGAGGATCTGTATGTACTGATAATTTTCAACCTTGATAAACTAAATTTTTACGCTATACAGTTGTAAAACTTTAACCTTGTATTTCAGCATGCTCAATTAAGGTTCTATTAAAAAGTTCTAATAAAATTAATTTTTTTCCGCTCAGTTTACTAAATTAAAAAAACATGTAAATATCCATTATTTGCAGCCTTTTAATTCACTAACATTGCTGCACAAACATTCAACATTAAATATACATATGTACATGTAAATTCCTGAATTTGTTGGTTGAATATTTACACCCTTTTTATTACGGCCAATCATTAGCATTAGCATTCAATTTTTATCTACACTATGACCTTCACAGCGATCACTACAAAATTCTGCACAATATGCAACTGATCAAATAATAAGAATGTTAAAAGACAAAAAAAAAAGAATAATAATACTAAACAATTTAATATGTTAAGTAGTTAAAATCATTCATTAACAATTACGAGTGCATTTGGGGCTTTGCATGCAAAGGTGGGGTTTGATGGTCAATATTTTAATTAGCACACTAAGCACTCTTTCTATACGTGTAAAAAAATTGTAATAGGCCGATGTCTGTGCATTATAGTTATTATTTATTTGAGTAACCGAAGCCAAATCAAAAATCTTTAGAACTTTTTTCTGTTTGTACGCGCATCACTCGAAAACTAATGCATGGAATAGAATGCAGTTTTCACCAAAGTGTTGCTCGAGGACTTACTTAAAATATAGAAGAACAAAATTATAGAGTGGCAACCTCTTTGAACATTTCAGTTTAGGTAAATTGATAAGATAAATTAAGTATTGCGATAGGGCTGTTAAATGAAAGAGATTTAAGAGAGCTTACAGCAAAAAAAAATTTTGTGGAAGGTTGCCACCTGTTTTTGGAAATTTTAATTAAGTTAAATTAATAATATCGGTGTCAAACTGAAGAAGTTTAGGAAAGTTTACTGTCGAAGCGGTTTGCCACCTAGTTGAAAAACTTTATTCAGTTAAATTGATAAGATAAAGTAAATATTGAATTAATACACCTCTAAACAAAGTGCGTGATACGTAGACTCGCGTTATAAGATTATAAATAAAATTTCCAGGAGAAAGCCGATACCCTACCTTCTTTCTAAATACATTCGAAAATATATTAACTAACACCCACATTTATAAAAACTAAAGAATGCTGCATTAATCGAAAATTTATTTAAAAATCTCCCTTCAAAAAGTTCTTTAATTCTATTCTATTTTTTTTTATGAATAAGGCCATGAGAGTTTTGGGAGGGCATAACAACCCAAATATACTTTCAAGGCTCAGTAAAGCAAGCCGGGTATTTGCTAATTAAAAAAAAATAGAAAGAGAGTAGGATAGGGTTTATTTAAATAAAATTTGCAAATTTATATAAACAAAAGCAAATAAAATTTCGACATAAAATATATTAAGAGAACTAGTTAGTATTAATAAAAAAAATAAAAAAATAACTTTTTTTTTATGTTTTTTGGTTCGCATATATGATTTTAGTGAAGTTTTAGTTGCTTTCGAAGCTTAAAAACCTTTTATTTGTGCGAGAAACTAAACTCCAAGTTAGCACTACTCCTTAATTATTTTTATTTATTTTTAGTTATATCTATGTTCTTTACGTTACTTTAATTTTCACTTTTTTGAACTTAATTAATGAAATTATTTTGCTTTTTTATCTCTTTTCAGTTAATCTTTTAGAAATTAATAAATTAATTAGGAATCAGCATCAATATTTTTAACAAAATGTCACACAACATTGCAATTTTATTGGCGATTGTCGCGTCAATTGTCACAACATGCACATCACTGCCAGATGTAAGTACAAACGAAAAATTAAGATTTTTTTTAGATATATTTAGTTGAATGGATTTTATTAGAAAAAAATTAAGGTCTTCTGTAAACATACCAAGTCAAAAACCATACTTATGTAAGCAGAAGTAACGACTGGTTAAATGTTTCAGCAAGACCCTAGGCTGGAATATTCGGGCCCAGGACCAGGGTCGCTTTTCGTATGAGGAAATATCCGAGCATTTTCAAGCGGAAGTTTACAGCATGCATATCTCTGTGCGGAGGCAATCATAACAGCCAAGCGGCACTTTTATCTTACGAAATCAAGTCATGATTAGTCATTGACTGCATTGAGAAGCTTAACTTCCTTGGTAAGCACAGTCGTATCCAGTTAGCGTGGATACCTGGCCCAAGAGGAATATGTGATAATAAGGTGGAAGACTGTCTCGCCGGAGAGACGGCAGCTATCATTCTAGTTGGTTCCGAGTCCTTCCTGGGTGAGTCCCAATACTATTCAGGAGAACCATGGGTGGGAGACTTACTGATGGATTTCAACTGACATAGCTCGATAGAAATGCGTCAGGCAAAGAGTTTACTTTGAGCGTATAACAAGAGGAGATTCCAAAGCTTAATTAACCTCCCAAAAGATAAACTTGGAACACTAACACGTATCCTTACAGGACACTGTATACTAAACATCTAGACATCTATATAATTTATAAATTGGGGTTATAGTCAAATGATCTTTTTTGCGAACGAAATTAACAAAGTAAGTGAGGTATTGGAGAAATCGGAAGCAAAGTATTGGTGATGAACTCCTTCAGCGAATAACGTGGCACGAAAAGCTATAAGATGACAGACTTCACCTGAGATGTCTATCGAAATTAGGATGGTTTGCAGCACTAAAATTTTTTCAACGTACTGCCTGAACGATATAGAAAGCTTACTAACAAAAATATTACCACCCACTACGTAAATCGCGAATGCTTTTACTGATGGTCGCACGCTTTGTAGGTAATGACTACAGTACTAGCGACTGCCCGCCTCAGGAAGCTCTACCACAGATATAGCTCACCTCTTTCGTGAACAAGCCGAACGAGATATTCTTAAGAGTGCCGAAAGAATTTTGTAGAAGCCCGTTCTGGTGGCTTTGCTAATGAAATTGGCTTACTTTCGTTAGAAAAATCAGTTAATTGAAAGAGTTCTACCTACAAATGAAAAAACTCATATTAATCAGCCCCTGAATTTCTATTGCTTTTACTCCTCGCCACCACGTATAGACCTAGTTTAAATTTTATTCCAATAAAGAAAAATTTATCTGGCCAGCTGCCCATTAGATTAGTCGCGTACAACATGACTACCTTCCAAAACAAACGACACTTACATGATTACACGCACTCGTGATTGGTTACGCTTGGCTGTGTCATTAACAGCCGGCACGTAGCATTGAATGCCAAACAAGAAATAAAGGTAACGAGAAGCAACGAAAAAAATATATAAAAAATAAATAAATAAACAATCAAAAGACTTAAGGCACAAACCTGCAGCAGCAGTAAGGCAATGTCAGAAATGACGTGCCGACCAGCGTGCCAATATGCAAAGCAGGTGAAGGAGGAAAATGATAGAGACAAAGAGATTGCATGCAAGCAACATAGAAATACATACATAAAATAAATGCGTATATTATATATGAAAGCTATGGTTTTTCTAACCTAACAATAGATTGTATGCAGATTTGCAGTAGGGGGGACCTTAAAATACCAACATCTAAATTTTGTATCGGGCACCCCTTAACAAGTTTTAAATTTTTAATACATTTTAGAGGTCGATACGAGGGTTAGAAAATTTTTAATTTAATAAACTTGCAAAAATTCACAAAACTTCAAATCGAATAAATTTGACATATTATTGCAACTGGTGCATATAAAATCATAAACTCGCTCAGTTAAAACTGATTAAAGTAATTTTTTCGAATTTAAGCGATTTAAAAAAATATAATAATTTTTCAAACCCGCAAGCCTGAAATTTTTTTAATTTTGAAATTTTCTTATCTGTCTTTATTTTGTACGCAGAACAAAATAAAGCGGTGAACCATGATGTTAATATTTTTGAACCACCCTAACGTATATAAATTAAAATACGTTTGTAATTAGTTATAAACATTAGTCAGTGCTATGGCAAAAAAAACGAAAAAAAAAATAAAAAACATGAAACAACTAAATTAGTAGCAGAAGGGCGCCACCCGCTGCAAGCCAAACAACAAGGCAAATGAGGTAGCTACCAGCCAAGCTAATAACGCATTTAGAAACGGCTTCAGGCCAGATGTGCATGTGGTTACATATATTTTGATAGCCATTTTGATACTAGTATAGAAGGTCGTCAATGCGGTTGACTAATTTGTATGATCGTTACCATTACTTTTATATTTTTTTTTTCCTTTTTATAAGTATTTCTACGGCCTATGCGCTTACTTGCCTACTTGCCTTGTTATTGTTGTAATTTGTACAAGCGGTCTACGCAGGCGCATACGCACTTCGATGTCAATGAACATGAGCACTCACTCATACCTACACTTGTGCGCGCAGCTTTTTAGCTTGCTTGTTGAATTGCACCACGTCAAGTGGCCTATTGTTTTGTTCTCGTTTTACTCGACTTCCAGTTGTGGCATTACTTTTGAATGGGCGTTTAATTGTTAAGAAAAAAATAGTAAACGAGAAGCCATTTTGGTTGACATGTTGCATTTATATTATGTATGTATATGAAGTTTACATTAAATAAATTTTGTCTTTTTATAGTAGTTAAACTATATTTCAGCAAATTTTTGGTATATTAGTTATTCTTGAGTACTTTACTCAGCTTAGACGCCAATTTAAAAAATTAGCTAAAGCACGAAATTCGTTTTAAATTAAAATTATTAGTTTCTTGTTGACCTCAGCAAATAAAAAAAAAATCATTACTGCTCTTATATGCTTGCCAAAGTAGCAATTAAGCGTAGAAGTTAATTATATTTTATTTTAAAGCCCCGAAGATTACGGTCAAGGCCGTGTGATTCGATACTTCATTGAGCAGATGCATTTGGATTTTTTCTTTGGTCTTTTGGGCAAGAAGTATGAAAATCATCTGAGAAAGAATTTGAAGGACCGTGAAGAGCAACACAAGTGCCTATGGGATTTCTGCTCTCACAACTTGAGGAAAAGAGCACAGCAGATAACCCTAAGTATCGAGTTAACCCTCGATGAACGACAATGAACACGATTCCTGCTGAGACGCTCCAAACTATGCCTGCAGTTCCTTACTGCATCTACAGACTCCTTACAGAGTGGTATACTATTGGAGATTGGGCCAGTAGATTACGAACTCCAATAAACGATTTCTATAGCAGCTTGAAAGATCAGAAAAAGGCAGCATAAATTGATTACTTTATGTGGGAATGCTACTTAATGAGAAAAATTCGACTCAGCTTTTAGAAGACAATTTTATTTTAAGGGCTTAAGTAGTTAAGACAATCGCCTCATGCACAAAAAGTGGGCATAAACTCCGACCCAATTTTCAGTACAAAGTCTTGTGATTGAGCTCACTTGATCAGTGCAAAAATTTAGTCTGAACATAAGGTCACTTTTTATCCATGATTTCCACTGTTACATTGGAAGGATGACTTAGGAAGACGCAGGTGTAAGTTAGTCTGGCTAGCAACTGCATAGCTTCGCACAGACTATAGCGAATCCTTTGGACCAGGCGCAACGTATTATATGCTCGCCTTTTTCAAATGCCTCCAGATTGCTTAGAAAAGCTGCCAACTACAAAGAACTGTACATTCACAGAGCATATGCTCTACAGTCTCCTCATTCACTTGTATCTACTGAACATCACACCATAAGTAAAGCCCACCTTAAAGGCATGTGATGCCAACAAACAATGCGCTGTTGGCACCCGCTGTCATCTTTCTTTCTGAGGGATAAAAGCCTTAACTTTTAGTTCACATATTTCCCCTCTGCTGGACCATTTACAGGTCATGCTGCAGTTTTATTGTCTGTCTGCCTCTTCGCTGGCAATAGCGTCAGTGTGCCCGGCCCGCTAATAGAAGTCTGCACTCTACCACACTTCTTGAGTAACTGCGCCACTCTTCATCAAGCCTGGCAGCAGTGTGAGTGTCATTCCCAACATTTATGTTAAAAAAACATCCCACAATTACGAAAATTTTGCGCAAATTAGAAAAAATACAAGCGGTCACATATTCGCCTTTAAACTCACATGGTATGTACATTAAACCGTACCACCTTCCAAGCAAAGGCAAAAAAGTGCGACGTACACCCGTGAGTCTAAAGTATTTTTGCAAGGCATTTAAAAAAAAATTGGCCTTACCCAGGGAGTTTTTTCGAAATTGCCTTGCTAAAATACTTTAGACTCAGGGGTGTATGACGAACTTTTTTTTCTGGTACGGTCTAATGTACATGTGACTAATTAAAAATTCCCACAAACGTAACTAAATATTAGTATATCTCCCTGTACATGACTGTTTGTGTATTCACGCAAAATTACACAATTGTGTTAATACAACTCATCCTTCCCGTGGCCTTAACAATTTTGCCATAGTTGAGGGTCAAAGTCAAGTTGCTATGTACATTCGTCAGCTGATAATTCATTGCAGTTATGCATATTTAAATACATATTTACATGTGAAAAAATAAATTTGAATTCATAGGTGTGCATATGTGTGTTGTAAAACAGTTGTGCATATACATATAAACCAACAGTAGTGAAGTAGAAAACGAAAGCCAAAAGACAAAAGACAAAAAAAAACTAAGAAATAAATACAAATACAAATACATTAGCATGACTTTTAAAATTGGCGATTATACCAAATAGATTGCAAGCTTCCTGGAGGTTACTGCTGCTAATGGTATTTTCGTAGAATAGATGTGCACTTCAAGCCTTAACTGGGGAAATAATTTAAACGATATTTTTTTTTAAATTTTTGCATGCCCTAAGAAAATTTAAAAAAAAATCGCCTAATTTCCGCCACGTAACTTTGAACTTACATTTTTAAAGCAAGAATAAAGCAAAATTTGTTTAATATTATTATCGGTTTATCATATTATGACATTGATTAAAAAATTAAATCGGGATCTTTCCGGCATTTTCATGGGAATTTCATGGGATATGTGTCCGATACGCTTCGGCATGTTTCGTGGATTTTTCGGATTTTTTTTGCAGACTATTCGTTATCGATTATTTTGTGTTAAAAAAGTTTTAAGCAATTCTGCTCTTATTTTTTCTTTAAAAAATGCTACAATTATTGATTTTTCTCAGGCAATGTTAAAATTGGATTTATATTTTCCGATCAATTTTAACTGTTATTTCGTGATTTTTATTTTTTCGATAAAAAATATTCGTTATTTTAGGATTACTTTTTCCATTAATTTTTATCGTTGTTACTGATTTTTGTTTTGTCGGTCACACCAGATTTAATTTTTAAACATAAAACAACACAAAAACCATCATAACGGTTAAAAATTATCGGAAAAATTTAAATATAAAATATCGATTATTTTTATCGAAAAAATAAAAATCACAAAAAACTGTAATTTGACTGAAAAAATAAAAATCCAAATTTACGTTCGAAAAAATCAGAAAAAAAGATTTTGCACTGATCTAAAAATTAAAATATGGGTTTTTTTAATCCCGGTTTTTGCTTGCTCGAAATATTAAAAAGCACTATTTTAATATATATATTTTTTTTTTTGCTAAAAAGGATACTCCGTACGTTCTCTGCATTAAATATAACGAAATATTTATCAGTTAAATTTGGATAAAACTTATGTATGTAGAAACATACATGTTTCCAAAGATCTGATAGAAAAGTCCACCTCAATAGAGTGGAATTTGCTAAATGTACAAATTGGACCTTCGTTTTTTTGGTAGTGGCATCGATTTCTATGTACTCAAAGAACTACACATAATTACGAGTTATCGAAAAACTATTTGCCTTTATAAAAGTCTGATTTTTTTAGTGTTTCCTTACATATGTTGCCATTTTACGTTCGCTACTTTTTATTACCATTCTTTGCTGTAAGAATAATTTTATGCTGAATTTGTCATTGCATTCCTTATACTCGTAGCAATTGAGTCACCCACTTCTGTAAGAGGCAGCACTGACAATGCCAACACCCAGAAATAATTTAAAGCGTCTAAATGCAAATCAAACTAGAAATCATGCTTAAGTAGCAATAAAAGTTGCATAAAACAAAACAAAACCAAATCAAGTTGTTAATCAAGCAAATGGTTGACAGTGTACAAATTCGAATGAGCGCCCGTCACCATTTTGAACAATGAATAGTCAAAGAAAAAGATAAATAAATGGTGCATTAGAAACTTAAAGCGCAGACAAATTAATAACAATTAAAAACTACATTTTTAAAAGTTCCAATTTTTAAGGCAAGTCAGCAAATTTGAACTATTAAATTAAGCTATAAAATATGTATTAAGGTCAGCTAAGTAACGTTACAAGGTATGGCAAGTGGACAATGAACTATGACCGGAATGGTTGGCGTGCAGTTGTGAAGGTGTGGATTGCATGCAAAATTAAAGCGTAGAATTAAAAACAGAAATAGCAAAACAAAAGCACAAAAATTTAGTCGAATGAAAACAACAATTTGTAGATTTACTAATCTATATATTTCTGCATAGAACTAATAAATCCTTGCCAGTATAAAATAATATGCAGTGAAACAGGCAGAAATAATATCTCAGTACATGCAGCGCCTAAAACTAGGCAACAGTTGCTTTTGCGAAAATGTAAGTCGTCTTCGGCTTATTCGAAGCACTCCAAAATGGAGCATAATTCGTAATTTCATTCAATGCTTCGCCATTTCCAAATCCCTTCGCCATTTTCAAATCGTTTTACTAAACAAATTTCAATTCATAGGAATTGTCTTTTCCTTAAAATAATGTTGCATAGTTCTAGGCGCGACACTTAAGCAGTTTCATTGTGGCAAGAGGCATTTTCAGTCACGCAAAAATTCCAACTTCAAAAATCCACGATCAACCCGATTCCTTTAACAAACCGTCTTCAAGCCAATTGATGGATGTCTATCCCTCACTCTGCGCTTTTGTGCCCACATTCCCACACTTCCAACCCGCAAGCCACCAGCTCTCGTTATGATCCATCAAACACCTCAGCACGTACGACTTAAATATTGTAACCTAATTGGAATTTATGTGATTACCCAATTTTAACCGAATCCAGATTACGCACGAACTGCTTAGGTAATCGTGTAACAAATCGAAATCACAGCAGGTGTGAATGCCCGCAGGATAAATGAGCTGGCAAAAATGATGTCAAAAACACAGCGGCGCAAGCTAAGGTAGGAATTTAATCGCAAAGAAAAAAAAAAAAACCCCAAGAAATATTTATGCAAGCAAACCAAATCAGCAACAGGCATCAAGTGGCGCGTCAAATTGGTGAAGCAAAGAAAAAACAAACCAAATCCAAAAATAATAATATTAAGAAATAAAAAGCAAAAAAAAAACAAAAATTAAATGACAGTCATTCAAGCGTTGAGTTTCGTGGATATTTGCACAAAGCGCCAGCGCAAGCAAATGGCAGCGCGCAAAACGCACAGCGTATGTTTTGTAAGAAAAGAAAATAAATTTAAGTAAATAAAAAAACACTATTCAAAATTGCTGGCCAAAACGTCACTGCGCTTAAAAGGGAATGTATGTAGTTGAAAAATTAACCGCAAAAAATCGCACTTCAATTAACCTAAAAACCCAAAATTGCCGCTTGCGGTGCGCTATGCTCCAGTTTCACATTTTTAATTGCAATCTATATCAGTTAAGCAATTATATGCTTGCCCGTTTTTATTTCATTTTGTTTTTTTTCCTTTTTCCTGACAGTTTTAATTCATTTAGTTTGACACAAACCTTATTTGTTTACTTTTTACTTGTTCGTACGCAATTAAAACGCACTCAATCTGTCAATTGTCACTCAAATTGAGTTGGTTTGGGCGTTTTGGTCATTTGCGCTACAGAAGGAAAAAAACTAAGTTGGAAAAGTTAGCTTTTATACAAGACTGCTTGAAAAATTGGGTAATTCGAAAATAGTAAAGTTTTAGCTGGTACAATTACTATATACATAGCATACATACATCACAGTGCTTTTCGAGAAAAGTTACTTTGAAAATTTTAACTAAATTTTTTTTTTTTTTTAAGTTTATAATTTTCATTTTTACAGTTATATGTTGTTATTTTCTCCGAGTAAACGGCGCCAAAGTAGTTTTAGTAGGATTAATAGATAATCCTTTGGTGTCACGCCATCTTTTCGTAATGCACATGGCTTGTTGCAAGCGGTGCGAGATCGTTTCGCCGTGCAGCCCATTACGCAGATCACCGGATCGAATGCATAGCAAGTATGCAAAAAAGCGCAAAGCCTTTATTTCGAAACCGTGGTCATTAAGTAGTGGGAAGAGGTTTTCGTCTACAGTCCACCGTCCACAGGAGAGCAGAAAGTTAACCAAACACCTTCTTAACTTTCTTAACTGAGAAAAATAATAATATAAATAAAAGTCTTCAATAACTGTTATCTAAACCAAAACAAAGCTGTTATTTTTAGATATTTTAGATAAAAATCAAAAATAATTGTTATGTTGGATTTATAAAATAAAAATCAAAAATAATTGTTATTTTTTTTTAAAGTTTGCATAAAAATTAAAAATAAAAATTTATTTTAAAATTAGATTCTGGGAAAAAAAAGAAAACAAATGGTATGTATCACTTAGTTGTAGAACATTTCCTTCATAGTGAATTTTTCAATGACAGTTTTCATCAAAACTGTTATGTTCGGTTTGCTTTTTGTGCTTCTGTCACGCCTTATCAAGAATTAAGTATGCGGCATTTGGGAGCGATGTTTTGAGATACGAATACCTGTGCTCTTTGACACCCAACAATGTGAATGAATGGCCCCTCACTGAGTTTTGTTGCTATGTAGAACAGTAGGTTAACCATAAAACCTTAGGTATCCTTTTACTCTCTTTATGGAAACACAAAGGCTGCGTTTTTTAATCCGAAATTTAATGGAGGTCGAGATGTCCCAGTATCAATGGGGGCATTTAATGAAAACGGCAGAATCTCTTTGTAAGAAAACTACCTCAAATACATAGTTTCCTAGACAAGAAGGAGAAGGAAAAGATTATGAACAGGAGGAAATAAAGTTTTGGAGATGTTCGAATCTTTTAATAACACTTGAACAGAGTCAGATCAAGCCTTAATAAATAAACTTTTCACTTTTATAACCGCTGTTATTGCTGGTAAGAACGATGTTAGAACGCAGAGTAATCACAGCTGTGTTGACTAGATCTTTCTAGTTAGGTTATTTTTTGAAAGCAGATAAATAAAGTCTGATATGGTATAGCCAGTGAAGGTAATTTTATAAATTATAAATTATACATATATGTAGAGTGCTCGCCCATCAGTTTCAGTTTGAAAGTATTTTGGGGAATCGATCGAAGATAATTCCTTCTAGTCGAGGTAGCCCCCTGTTTAAGTCGATAGGGAGCCGAATCATAAATTAAAAATCTAGACTAAAATTAAAAAAATTACAACAAACTAAAACAAAGACAAGACAAATAAGTGAAAAATTATAGCATAAAAAACTATGAAATGCACAAAAAAGAGCAGCACAAAGAGTATAACGTTAAGCTCCAGGAAAATAATAAAGCAAAACATAGTCAAACGAAAGAGAAAGTTATGTAACAAGACGCTGTACGTATTTGAAGTATAAAACTTGAAAATCAAAATCATTAAACCTGGTTGCATTCAAAAGAGATACTGTGATGTTGAGAGGATGAGAAAGAGAGAGTCAAGTATGCAAAAAAAAGCGCAAGAGTGAGCGCAAGTATGAGCTTTTCAGTACGCGCAGAGTTGACGCAGCTTAAATAAATCAAGTATAAGACACATGTATACATCACATATTTATGTATGTATGCATATACAATACCAAGTGCACATGGACGTGTATACTTTTTAGATACTTAGTTGAATAGGATTGGCTTTTGTTTATACTTTTTAATATAAATTTGTACGTAAGTACGATTTTTAATTCAGCTGGACTAAAAAAAAAACAATTTTAAATCGACTACAGAATTTTACAATACTAGGAGGCAGAAAAAAATTTCTTAAATTTTAAGAAAACTTTGTTTTTAATAAAAACCTTTTTTTCACTGCTTACGTACCCGTATGTAACTATGTATGCAAATCAACTCAAACATACTAACGAAAAATTTGACTTGTTGAATGTGTGCTTATTAACCGACTTCCAAAAAAAGAGGAGGTTATCAGTTCGTCGGAATATTTTTTTTTTTTTTGTTTGTTTGGTTTATGTATGTTACCGCATAACTTTGGACCACGTCAACCGATTTCGATAATTCTTTTGCATCGGAAAGGTAGTGTCTCAGAGGTGGTCCCATACTAATCTGGTTAAGATCCGATCAGCGGATCATGAGATATATATATATATATATATTTTTTTTATATGAGAGTTGAAGTCGGTTTTTTTTTTTTGCTAAAAATGACTTGTTTTAATCTCACTATGTAGCACTTCTTTAACTTTCGTTTGCTCGCTTGGTTTACTGCTTTCTAGTTATGGTAGGCATTCCACCAACCACCGGAAAATATGAAATATACATACTGTCATTTTTATTACACCAACGCAACACTTCCTCCCTAGCTTGTCTATCAAAAGTATCTCCTTAACGCTCATCCATAAAAATCTCCATACATCTTTTGACACTTTTGCTTTTTCATTACTTTTAATTACTATTTTATTCATAGCTACTGGCTTTGCTCACTAGGTGGTAGACATACATGCATAGGTGGATGTACATCGCAACAACGCTTCTGGGTTTTAATATCGCTTGCCGTTTTTTCCTCTTCACTACTATATACAAATATATCTATGTACATATTTTTTCCTCCTAAATTTGTGACGTTGGCTTGCATGTTGAAAACACGTTTCAAATGAAAGTAAAATTTTTCAATATGTGAGCGAGTACTGGAGTGAGTGTCCGCGTGAATGCGTGCCCCCAGCAAAAAGCCACAATCAACAAGCTATAAGCACACAGCAAGCAGCCAACAGCCAACAACCCAAAAGCATAAATAAAGACAAAACCAAAAGCAGAAATAAAAATAAAAACAAAGGCCAATAGTTTGTCTGCGCTTACTGGTGCGCATGCGCAGTCATTTGCCTCAGCCGGTCAGCCAAACTGGTTATTGGTTGGTTGGTTGCCTGTTTCGTCGTTGTTGTTAATTTGCCCCTTTTTGTATTGTTGTCATTTATTCCTTCTTGAATGCACTTTCGGTTTCGATTGGCACCATTGACAAACGTATGGGGAAATTATGAATATAAACTCACTGGTAACGAAAAGTAAAGTAAAAAAAAATTAGAATAAAAACAAAAAATATGAACAATCAAAAAAAAAATTTAAGAAAAACATATAAAATTTAAGAATTAAAAAAAAAAATAAATCAATAAAATATCAAACATGAAACAAATAAAATGAAGCACAATAAAATAATACAACAGACAAAAAAAAAAATAAAGTAGAAAAACAAAAATATTAAAAAAAGTTAAATTAAAAAAACTTAAATTATAAAAACATAAAACCAAGCAAAATAAAATAATATTTAAAAAATAATATGAAAGAATATAAAACAAAACAAAATAAAATAAAATATGATACAGAGAAAAAATATAAATTAAAAGATATAGCAACAAGTAATTTTTAGCAAAAAAAACCGACTTCAACTCTCATATAAAAAAAAAATATATATATATATATCTCATGATCCGCTGATCGGATCTTAACCAGATCGAAATCGGTTGACGTGGTCCAAAGTTATGCGGTAACATACATAAAAAAAAAAAAAAAAAATATTCCTCCTTTTTTGGAAGTCGGTTAAAAATGAACCACAGACCAAAATAGAAAATACACAAAATTAAATAAATAAGTTAACATTGCAATACATTTAATTAAACAAAACAATAATATAAAAGAAAAGAAAATAAAAGAAAATAAAATAAAATACAGATAAAATATAAAAATTAGAAAAGGCAATACAAAAAACTGAAAGTAAATTAATAAAACATGAATAAAAAATTTAAAACATAAAAAATAAATAAGATACAATAAAAAAACATAAAAATGAATAAAATAAACCATAGACCAAAAGTGGAAAATAGTTGAAATAAAATAAAAAGTTAAATTAAAAAATATAACCATTAAAAAAATTAAAATAAAATAAAAAAATAATATAAAATAAAATAAAATACAGATAAAATTAAATTTAGAAAATTAAAATTAGAAAAAGTAATATAAAAAATTCAAATTGAAAAAACATAAATGAAAATACAAAACACAATAACTTAAAAAAATTAATAAAATAAAGTTAACCTCAGACCAAAAGTCGAAAATAGAAAAAATTAAATAAAAGAACTTAAACTGTAAAAAATAGCAATACAAAAATTAAATTTAAAAAATAAAGTGATAATAATAACAAATACAATAAAATACTGGTGCCAGGTTGCACCATCAATTTTAGATTTATCAGCCTCTTAAAAACTCAAAATACATAATTTTGTCCGGAAAAGTTATCATTTTAAATTTTAACTGTCTGATAAATTTTAAAATTGATTGGTGAAACTGGGGAGTTAACTTCAAAAGGCTAAAAAAATATTGCTAAACTGTAACAAGAAAAATGTTTTTAAAATTTTTGCATTAAAATACTTTTGAGAAAATGTTTCAGCTAATTTTAACCTTCATTTTTTCGCTTAAACATTTAGTTTTATAGTTTTAAATTAAATTTTGATAAATACAAGTCACTGAAATTTTCTACAGTCATTAGCTACTCCTAATTAAAAAAATAAAATAAATAAATTAGGTGATTTGTAAAGTATTTGTGGAGCTATGAGTTCTCGGTAATTTATTTTTTTTTAGCTTTTCTTGAGCTGCCAATATACGTAATTTAAAAGCTAAGTGATTTCTATGAATAGCTCCTAAATGAATCGGTTAATTACCAAATGCAGACTTATTCCCTTTGGTAATTAACCGATTCATATATGATGAGCTTGTTTTCTTCCGCAGTTTTTCAACAAATTCTCGCTTACTAAACTATTTCCCACTGCAACTAGTTTTAATGCACGTATCGCTTTATCGGTTTCTTTTTTCTTGCACTCGCTATGCTTTAAGCGTTCTTTTAGCTAGCCGATGACTAAATCGACTTTCTTTATTATTTAATTTATGACCTTCACCATTTCCTCACGTTTTTCACTATATCTTCTCTTTCGATTGGTTTAGTCTCGAGCTACTGATTGTTACATCAGTGGAGTTGGTAGTTTTTGGAGCGTAAATAAGTTGAGATTATATGTAATAACACTTCAGCATAAATCGATTTTTTTCACGCACGAAATATGAGTACATAATGGAGAGTGAGAATGAATTGAGGTCAAGTTTATGAGCAGTGACTAAAAAAACTTTTACGTGGAAGTTAATGTCTTAAAATTAAATATGTATGCATAAGTTAACGGCGCGAGTATATATGTATGCACACACATACTTATGTACATAAGTGGAGGTAAATGCAAAGCTAATTGTTTTAAATGAAAAAAATACTAGACCGTTTTTTTTTTAATTTTCGGAGCCAGAAGACGCCTTTTCTCGGAAATAACACAAACATAGCGCATAGAGGTGGAGTTTGCTTCTTGGTGGCAATATGTACAAGGGGAAATTTAATGGCTGACGAGCTGAAAAGATAGGGTCTTTCTGGTCAAGAGGTGTCCGAATTTGGTCTAAAGAGCTTTAGAAACTAAGTACATCTCTCGATAATTGATGGGTTCTTACGAAGGAAAGGAGAATAAAGCATCACTGAAAATTCGATCATGTTTCCCAATTTTTACATGTATATCAGGGTGCTTTTCTCGGCGAATATTTCTTTTTCCACCCCGGCCTCGAAATTTGGGGGAAATACCTAATTCTTCAAAAATCTACAGCTCACAGCCATTTTATGGCATAATCTTGGCAAATGATGTTTTTTCTTCGGATTTGAATGCCCTACAAAAGTTTCTATTGCGGCGTAACCCTAACTGCAACCAGCGAGGTAGTACGTGTCGCTTTACCCATTTTTATCATAAAATTCTCGGTTTTTTTTCTTCCTATCTCGTAAATAACTACAGAAAAAAATTAAAGTGACAAACTTGTGGAAAATTCAGTGAGATATTGGGCTTTGAAGTTGATCAACAATTTTTACAATTTAGCTCAATGATTCATGGAAATTCCACACTACCTCAACTCAGAACTCATGAAAAGAGAAATCCTAGCCTGTATTCAATTCTAGAAATTTTACGAAAATTGCAGCTTCCACAACATCTGACGAACCGACATAGAAGTTATTTTGTGTCATCTTCTCTATAATGAAATTAAATAAAATTAATCTGGCTGCCTGTGGGGCAAGTATAGTCCATTTGGTATTTAGCGGTACCAGATGTAGACCGTACTTTAAGTAGACTTACAAGTATGCATAGATCCTTCTCGATTCCAAACTGATTTGTCCTGAAAAGTTTCAGTAGAGTGCCCAATAGCGCCGGCCATAATTAAAGTAGTGGTGTGGTAGTTTTCTTGGCTCCTAGCTTTAAGCATTCTTGCATTCAGTGATTCCTATGCCAAATTTTTCAAACTCCAAAGAAGATAGAAGTCTTTATTCAAGACCCTGAGGAAGCACTATTACATTGAATTTTTTTGTTTCAGTGCTTGTGCAACCCATTTCTTGATCTAATTTTGTGTATAAACATATATGTAAAGGAGTTTTCCTTAATAGAGCTTCAATAGTGCATACCTGCTGGCATTTACCAAGTGCTATTGCAGCTCATCTGAACATTGTGAACTTTCATTTTCTTTGTAACACTATTACTTAATGAAGAAATACTGATTTACCGTTTGCTTGCAATTTTACTTTAGTAAATTGTTTCATTGCAGCTTTTCTGCATATTCTGCACTCCTAGCACTGCGCAGCCTTCACTGCATTTAAGCTGCCTCATACTTGTAGTGAAATAGCAACATAAATAACGACAATTGAGGTTTTGACTTTTGCTGACTTCCTTTAGCGGATTGGAAATTGCAGCCAAGGAAGCACGAGCGAAACACGAGGAATGAAGTGTGTTAAATAAAATAAGACGTGCTGGGAAAATAAGGGGCTAAAGATCATTTTGTGTAGCTCCGATTGCATATGGGTGCGATGCGAAGTGGCATGTGGATTCGAAAAGATGCACACACGTACATCTTTTTTGCAAGCAAGATAACAGTAAAACTATGATTACCTGCCGGTCTAGGAAGCAAACGGCCCAGCATCTTGGTTGTTTTATAACCTTTACTTGTTGCTAGTTGCATCTTTTTAGGCAATGCTTCTTCTTCTGTTTCCCTCAGTTAAATTTTACTACATTTACTAAGTAAATTTGCTGTTTGCTGTAGACTTGTATCTTTGCTGTCCAATTTTTTTCGCTCTCGCTGTAGTTGCAAATTTATTTATCTTCATTTAAGGTTTGGCCGACACTAAGATTACCTTTAGACAGGAGACTGTGATTAGGGTGCTAGCAGTTGTTGTTTTTTTTTATATACAAACGTACTAGCATGCAAACAAAATTGGTTGGCGGTTTTTAAATTTTATTACTTGCTTGTAGTTTTCGTTGTCGAAGCGCTTCTGCTTCTCACTTGAAATGCTGGTTTTCGGTTAGATGCTTTTTTTTTGGTAGCGTTTACTTCTGAAGAATTTTTTTTTTCGAAAAACAAAACATGCTCATACATGTACTACATATATACACTGTGTAGTGACGTCGTTTATGCTTATGCGTACAAAATTAAAATTAATCCGCCTTTACTTGTTTAACTCTAAGTAGCTGCTATTGTTGTTGCTTGCTAGTGGCTGACGACTGTTCGCCTTTGTTTGTGTGAGACATTTGGCGCAGAATGGTTACAGGGTCATTTGCTCAGAGGCAAAGCGGCAAGTTTTGTGCTCTGTTTGTTGATTTATTTACTGGTGGTTATTTGTTTTTGTGGTAGAATCGAAATAAAAATTTACTTTTTGTATGATATGTACATATGTATGTATGTACACGGTTTTCAAATGTGTGGTCTTGTCCGCTTTCAGATAAGTTTTGCTTATTTTTTGTATAGTTTTTTTGGAACAATTCTTGACGTTGACTTTTTTGGGCACACAAAGGCAAGCGATAGTTTACGCTGTATTTGTAATTTTAATCGATCTCGATTTGTAAAAAACAAACAATAGAAGATATAATATTTCGCAATAGTGCTCTTTGATACCATTAAGGCCTATTGAGTATTATTTATCAGAGAGATTATTAATATGCATATGCTCTAGGCACATACTATGCACTTAAGAACTGTCTGTGGTTTCATAACAATCCAAAGAATGGAATTGTAGCGAAAGTGCATTAATGCCGAAACAAGACACCTATTTATGCTCCAGAAACTACCTGACTTCGTTCATATCATATCACTGGGAGACTTCTATACTCATACTAGCAGATGCCCGGCGTGCTTCACTGGGCCTTAACAGTATTTTTTGATACCCATGTTGTAATATATCATTTATTTTATCATGATTAAATACAATTTTTCAAAGAGGTGGAAACTCTGCTCAAAAATATGTTCGGCAGTAAACTTTCCTAAACCTCTCTAATTTAATACCCATATTGCAATATTTAATTTATCTCACCAATTAAAATAAATTAAAATTTTCAAACATGTGGCAACCTCCACAAAAATATTTTCGGCTGGAAGCCTTCTTAAACCTCTTTCTGTTGACAGACATATTGCAATATTTACTTTATCTTAACAATTTACTTAAACTGCAACTTTCATACAGGTGGCAACTCTCTATTTTTTTCTGTATTTTAAGTTAGAGCTCTGGTAATACATCGGTGAAAACTGCATTCAATTTCATGCATTAGTGTTCGAGTGATGCGCGTACAAACATGCAGACAGACAGACAGACAGACTGACAAAAATTAATTGTTGATTTGTCTTCTATCGCTCTATTAAACAGCCTTGCCCCACATGTGCCTTGGTATGGTAACCAGCGTTACAAAAAAAGACATACGCCAAATTGTTGGAGGGTGTGCAAAAGCGTTGGGCACCACTTGAAGGACAGGGAAAGGACTCCAATTTACATGCCGCAACTACGACTTCTTCACTTTCGGATCTAAAATTAGTGAAGGAGTCTGAGTTGCTGTCTCTTAACCTGATATTGAAATTGAGCATCCATATAAGCTACGGGACTACGGCAGCATTTTCAAGGCCAATATCTATGCTGCAACTGAAACAGATGAAAAGACTCATGTGAAAATATTTGCATCGCTCCATTAAGATAGTAATAGCTATAATGACAAATTCGTTGATGTATGAACTCTATGTTATTAGCCCAACAGACAAGGAATTGAGGGGAATTAGTGGGTCAATATGCTAGCCAAAACTGGACTAAATTTGCCACTGGAAAGATCACCAGGGATTTGCCGCTCCCTAAGTTTTTCCAGTAGAGAATTAGACGTAGCAATGATATCGAAGGAAAGATTCCTGTGCAAAAACCACCAACTATGTTTATTGTAATACTTGCAAAGCTGGGTTGCATGTTCCTATTTGAATTATTGTGGGACACTGTCTCACAGCATCCCAGAGTGGCGAATGCATGGCATGCGATGAAGGTGACTCCAAACACACTCTAAAACATCTCCTGTGTCACTAAGTAGCTTTCGGCAGTATGCGACTCAGCAACCTTGGCTCTGAAAGAAATTGCAGAGCAAAGGACTAGAAAATAGTTAAAACTCTCTAAAAAGTACATTTTGACTTAAGTTTAAACTGAGTTCTGCTTTTTTTGGGGCAACTTAAGGGGCCAGCAAATGGTTTAACTCAACCATGAATTGGAGGTTTGATCTGTTCTATTTTTAGATTACTTGTATAAAATTTTAGTTCAAAAAGCAAGTAAATCATAAATTTTATATCCACGTTGTTTTGGAATAACACCTTAAAAAACTTAAAAAAAAAAATAAAGAATAATTTTAAATATTTTGCGACACTTTTTCTAATATTTAATATATAGTTTAATTTATTTTTTCAATAAATTTACTTATTTTTTTTTATTTTTTACACAGAACTTTAGAAACAAAAAAAAAATTATTAAAATTAAAAAAAATAATAATTCGTTTGGACACTTTTTCGGCATAAAATTTTATTTTGAAATTTTTTACACATTTATAGAACTTTAGAAACACAAACTTAAAAAAAAATAATAAAATTTAAAAATTAAATTTAAAAAATTTGCTTGGTCACTTTTTGTAACATTTAGTGTTTAGTTAAATTTTTTTATAAAGTTTTGCATACAGCTGATAAGAATTAATCGCATTAAACGCAGAATTATATAAACGCATTGTAGACGTCTGTGCAACCTCTACAAACATTTTAGTTTCAAAATATCAGCCAAAAAAAAATACATTTATGCTGTGCAACCGAAGATTTTTTAGGCTTACATAACTACTTTTTTATTTTTTGGCATTACAAAATTTATTCATATTTTTCCACTATTTCATTCTATAATTTAACCAGTTATTTTTCATTGTCGTCACACGCTCACCCAAAGCAATTGCCGCCGAAGTGTTGAGTAGCGATTAAAATCAAAGACAAATTTTTCGTAGTAATCGAAATTTACATAAATTTGCATGATCGCCACGATTGACGACCGCTGAGAGCGATTGGTCAGATGCAAAAGCAATGTGAAAAAAAGATTGAAAACAAAATATGTTTAAACATAAAAATCATAAGAAAATATTTTTGATTAATGTGCATATGTCATTGGGCGCGAAATTGAGCGTAAGATAAATGTGTTTATGTTAATTGGAAGTAACGAAAAATTTGACAAAAAAAAGAAAAAAATACGAAATAGAAATAAACAAATAATAGTAATATTGATAATTAAAAATAAACATAAAAACTTATTAAAAAAATTTCAACTTTGTCTTCGAATGCGATTTGCTTACAGGAAAAATGCATTTTATTTTGAGATAGAGAATTTGTAAAATCTGATGTAAACTTTGAGTTTGGTACAAAGTAGGCCTGAGAATTGGATCTCATTGTTTTCTTTGCCTTGAAAATTGATTGTTTTAGCACTTCATATGTATAGTTAATGCTGAGATGAAAATGAAAGACTTAGGGCCGTTTTCTCATCTAAGCTTTAGATTACCGGCCAATTTATCGTCTCGATATACGAGTTTTCGTTTTCTCATCAGCGCATTAATTTCTCGAATCGATAAATTGTTGCTTACCCGTTGCAACCTTCAAAATTTGTACCCAACTTTAAATTTTGGTTTGGTTTTGGTTTATGAATCAGATATATTAGGTATTTCAACCAAGGTTTTGGTTTTTGCTAACAGTTGCTCTTGCTCTATATTTGCTTATGTTGCATTGCCAACCTTTGAAATTTTATGACGAATGTAGTGAAGTTTCACTCTCGGAAATGTAGTGAAGTTTCACTCTACGGAATAACAAATTTATTTTTACCTGTAAGATAAAAACCAAAACACTTTAAAGTGAGGAACAATTTATCTGCCCTGTTAGTAAAGGCAACTATACTGCTTACATTAGAAAACGGCCCTTAAGCGAGCAACTTACCGGCACGGAAAACAGAAGCATTTGCAATCTTGTATTCCTAAAAGTTCTTAAACTTAAATATTTATATTTTTTATTAGGCCACAGAAAGAATACGGAAGTGCAATGGTCTGAACTAAAACGGGGTATGAGTCACTCTTTGAATTCGGTTTGAATTCTATCAAAAAATTACTTAAAAAGCCACGGGCTGTGCACTAAAGAGCTCCGCTTTGATAAAGGATTTGCTGGGAGGACGCAATAGGAATAAGTTCGAGAGTTGCAATAACCGTCTCAAAGGAGATACATAGAAACGTTCAAGATACTCGTTCTCCTACTCGAATTAAAAGCAAGATTTTTTGAATGTTTCTCGGCCCAGGTATTGAACTTGGATGCTAGCGGTTGGTAGTATGCAGCCCTATCCACTCCGCTTCATAAAATTTAATAAAAACTAGCTTTAAAACATCAAAAATATTTATGAATAATAACATTACAAATAAAATAAATAAAAATAAAATAAAATTTAAATACTAGTTTGGCTTAGTGGGGGCTTAGCACGCTGAGCATAGCACACCTAACAGCAAATTGAAGTTACATACATATAACAACAAGAAATCGTTAAACAAAATTTAATGTAAAACAAAGCCATAGACCCAGCCCGCTTTTGCGCTGAACTAAACAACACTAAACTAAGGCAAGCTGCGCATGCACAAACTAGAGTACACGATTTACTTAAATGTAACTGAGCTGATGCTCAACATTCATCAAAACAAAAACAAAAAGAAACACAACATAAGGCAAAATGAAAATAAAAGTAAATGAAAATCCAATAAAAGTAAAAAAAAACACAGCAACAAAATAAAATTAAAAAAATGAGCGCATTACACCACCTAAGCGCAACAATAACTGCACGCAGACCATGCAAACGCAACCAATTCGCGCTGGTACGAGTATCAAGCAGCAAATAAAAGGAATAACAGCTGCATTGACTACTTATGACGACAATGGCGTTGGAGTCGAAATCGTAGTCGCAGTCGCAGCCAACATCAACACCGGTATTGGTATCGACAACGGCGGCGCAGCGAAGACCAAAAAACCCTGCAGCGACAAGGCAAACCACATTTTGCCAGGCGGCGAAACCAAGCTAAGCCAAGTCGAGCCAAGTCAGGCCAACTAAAGTCAAGTCACCGCAAATTCAGCTGAAACTGTAGCGCATTGGCTTGACTTTTACATACGAACATATATACATACATACATATGTATGCACATTAGGGTGCCTCACAAAAAAAAAAGTTGCAGTCTTTCCACCGATATTATAAGATTTACTATATTTTAAGACTTTCGATTCGCAAATACCTCGAAAAATCGTTTAAATTCGCTGATAAAAATTTTAAGCAGTTTTATGCAGGCCGTTTAAGCTTAAACTCTCCACCAACAAGTTGATTTTTTGGAAAAAATATTTAAACATTTTTTTTTTATTTATAAAAAATCCGATTTTTGTTGGTTGGTTTTATTTATAAAAAACCCAATTTTTGTTGGTATTTTCAAATAAGTCCAATTCACGTAAATTTTAGTATTTTTTAGAAATATTTTTGCTAAAGTCGTATGGCCTTATTCATAAAAAATGAAGTAGCTTTAAAACAGGTTATAAACCTACTTTATTTTTTATGAATAAGGCCATTAAAATATAACAAATTTTATAATTCCAATAGAAAAACAGCACCGTTTTTTTGGTATTGGAAAGCGATGCACCCTAGTGTACAGCTTTTTTATATAGATAAACGTCTGTGAATTTGTATACATTTACACAAACGTATGCAGTTAAGGCGCGTCTCTTTCTTTGCCTTTTGCCGCTCACAGCTCTAAAAAAGTTTCGAATTGCATTTTGTTGTTGTATGAACGGTTCGTATGCAATATTAAACCGTTTTAATGCTGCTTTGCCCCATCTTTTTTTGTCATCTCTGGTGCAGCACAGCATCTTCAGCAATTATTCTTCTGTGTTTTTCGCAGATTTTTTTTTTGCATTTTAGTTGTCCATATTAAAAATGTAAACATATTTTTCTTTTTGCTTTTTGGCTATTTTAAGAATTATCGAACGGTTTTTTCCAGTAGCGTATTTAGATTCATACATGCATATGTATGTACTTATGTATGTATGTAAGTTAGTAACCTGAATTGACGCACAAGAGCATATATTTATTTGCAGTGGCAGTTAAAGTTAATCATGCGCAGTGGTGCACCGAAAAAAGGGGGGCGCGTGGTGTCTATACCAGAGGAAGTTCAAGCCAATCATTATGTCTTCGTTAATGCCCGGACCCCTACAGAGGTTGATTAATTTGTACATTAAGAACAACTAATTGCCTAGCAAGAGCTCAACATGCGTACATCATGAGATCTTTACAATGAGAAAAAATCAACTAAAAATTGTTTAATATTACCAAATTGAAATTTGAAAAGAAATCAGAGCGTTTTTTGTTTAATATTAGCAATGCCATTGTTAATATTTTTAACAATCATTTGGTATAGTTATTCGCAACATCTTGAGTATTTTAAATAGGTTTTTTTTTGGCAATTTTTTCGTTCGAATACGCTTATGTTCTGCACTTCACAGATGATTTTTCATAGTTAAGAGACACAAAACTTAAATTTGTATTATAATTTGAGCGTGTTGCCTCTGACGGCATTTAAACCCGGATCTTCTGAAAGTTAGCAAATAACAGCAAGCATCTTTTGATACCCACGTACAGTCGTTCTGTTGGTTTTGAAATGTTCACATTGAATCAATTTTCTTCATCGTATTACTGAGTGTTTGTTACCGCTCTAGATATCCTTTATGATATGATTCAGGTTTACTTGAACTTAGTGAATAATAAACTCACTATAAATGCAATTAAGACGGATTTCGTTCGCTGTCGCTTGTCGCTTTCCGATTGAATCAAACATTAGTACTTGTTTCTATATAGAACACTGTCGAGGGAGCCTAATATTGAGGAAAGGGTAAAGGCAGTGAGGTGAGATGAAAATTTGCCGATCAAATTTAACCGATGCTTTATGATTCTTATTTTTTTTTTGATCAAGAATAATCGTTATTTTGGATTTTTATTTCATTGATAAACTTTTGTTTTTTTTTTTATTTTTCGCTCATATTGGTTATAGCTTTTAATTTTTTAAATCATTATACGGTTAAAAAGCGGTCAGAAAAACGCAAAAAATTCTAATCAACGGATAAAAAATAAATAAGTAAGTTAATAGTAAAAAATAAAGATTTTGCAATGATCTTAAAATAAAACTCTTGATATTTAACAATTATTATTGATCCCTGCAATAAATTTTGTAAAATATTTTAAAAATTCGTACAAAATAATTTCTTAATTATCCACAATTTCCATTTTTTTCTATTTCTTAGAATATTTATACCATTTTTGCAAGGATAGGACTTTACAAAAAAAATAATACAGTGTACTATTCACAGCCAATTTTACGAAAGTAATTTAAGTGAAAAACGATTTAATTTTTTTAAATTTTATATGGAAATTGACAGAAATTAAATTGTATTTCCCATTTAAATAGCTGGTGAAACCGGCTGCAAGTATGAATTTGTTGAATTCAGTGGACAAAAAATTACTACAAGAATGCTAAAGAAATAGCACAAAACCTTGATAGGCAGAAACGTTCACCTAATTGTAATAAAATGTTCTGCTAATAGAATTCGTCAGGCAAATTAACATTGAAAAGCTCAGCCCTTAATACAAAAGCAGCAAGTAAGCCAGCCATTTGTTATCGCTTTTCTATGCTTTGAGTCTTTTATATATTTTTTTTTTGAGCCGAGTATTTTCTTATAAGCAGCTAATAGCTTAAATTTACCGCAATTTGTTTACAAATGTAAAGTAATTAAGCATAACTTAAGATAGACGTTAATGCGTCGAACTGCGGGGGACTATTAGAATACGATTAAGGCTATTTATTTACCCTGACCTGATTCACACGCACTGACAATTTTAAGTACGAGTACTTATTGTTGTATCAGCAGATAGTAATAGTATATCAAATTACCTGAAATAACTATTTGAATTATGTGGTTGTGACAGTGAACTAGAATAGCTAAATAATAGAGAAGTAAGCACTGCATGGGGAGGTAATTGAAAATGCCTTCAGAATAAGTTGTGAGAGATAAAATGCGAGTGTGAAGGGCTACCTTTGTGAGGTAATGGTAGTGTGGGTGTGAAAATGATTATAATTGTTTGAACATTAAAGCTTGTCACGTACTACCTGAGTGCTGTCTATCAGAAGCTCACACGATTTGACATTGAATTTGGTGCGAGCATTTGAATATAGATAATCGTTTTTTGTTTTCTTAAACAATCTAAAATTTTTAATAGAAATCGATTTACTTGTATCAAGCTTGTGACTATAACTAATTTCTTCTTTCCCTCTCCATTCCGTTCATTTCTTTGCAGTATCACAAACAAATGTCCCCCACACAGTTGCAATCGGTATTCCATGTGGAGAGTGCGGATGCTGTGCCGCATTATGAAGTCGTACAGCTGCTACATCACAGTTTCGATGATGGCGTGGCAGCAGCGGCGCCATTGCCTGAACACTATCGTCGGCGGAGACGACGCAGCATAAACAGCATTTCGTTGGACACAGATGCACGTGTACCACTCAAAGAGCCACATCATGTGAAAAAGGATTTGAGTAAAAACCCTTACTACAGCGAATTAAAAGCGGCAGCCAGTGCACCAGGTGCTGGTGGTGCGAATAGTTTAGAGCAAGCGACGCGTGGCAAATTTGCAGGCGATTTACGTGAGCTGAAGGAGCATAAGGTGTCATTGAATGCATTTGGTGAGAATTTGAATTTGACGCTGAAGCAGACAGATAGTCTCTTCAAGGGCGGTTCGCCGCACTCTTTGCGCATGTGGACAGTGCGTGAGGAGGCGAATGCGACGCATGGACTGGATATGGAGGAGGTGTTCGATGAGGTGAGTGGATTTAATTTCGAATTATTATTATTAAGTAGGGTGTTTCATAAAAAAGAAAAATATTATAAAAGCTGTTAGTGAAATACTTAAATGCGTATTTAGACATCTCACAGTGAAGAACACTGGAAAATATATAACCACGAATACGAGACATTGACACGAATTCAGCTCTATTTAGCTTGCTAAAACTTTATTCAGCACAGAATTTCAAGCTTACAAGCTTTAAGAATACTTAAATATTACAAAGAACTGTTGCTAAAAGAAAATCTAAATTTCTAGGCATAAACAAAATTTTTATTTAGCGTTATTCAGCCAACTAAAACTGGATTCAGCAGATTATTTTCCTCTTAATTTAGTTTTACAAAAAGTGCAGCGCATCCGATTTTAAAATGTCGCAAAAGAGCAGAAAACTAAATTTTCCGCACTCGCATAGTTTGTAAAACAGTAAAATATATATTCATGTGCTAAGTTTCAGCTGTTTCCAAATATATTCGCTGTATACCCTTAACAAGCTTAATTATGCTGCCTATAATTTTATACTTTTTCAGAAAATTTTATTTTTGAACTCAGGAAAAATTGTTTAATAACATCAGAAAGCGCAGCAAAAATAGTAGGAAAAGCTCGGTCAAAAACGTAGCAAAAGTGTAAACGGCAAAATATTATAATTAAAAAAAAAAAATATTATATTCAGCAAGTAAGTTGGAATTCAGCGAAAAATAGAACAATGCTATTTAACCTATTCAGCTTTTAAACCAATTCCCATTTGCAAAAAAGCATGAGGAGCTCATTCAGCTTTTGAAACATTAATTCAGCAAAATAATTCATGTTAACACCAGAGGGTGCATAGATGGTTTGAGATTCTGATAATTTAATGCAGCAAGATAAAACAGATGCACTACAAAGGTTACTAAGCTACACGCTCATGTGTTTAGATTTTTTTCAGCGGTTGTATATGTATATCGAATAAATTTGTCAAATATTCAGCTCATTTCGAGTACGCTGAATTGATAAAACAAACAATTCAGCATTACTTATAATCAAATTTTATATTTTCATACATTCATAATGAACATTTACTCAAGTAAATGCATTTCAGCGCAGGTTTAAGAGTAAATTTTAGGCGAAATTTAGATTTTGTAAGCCATTTATGGCTATTCATGTAAGTTTTAAGCAATTCAGCAGCTCTTTAGACAAGAACAAAGCAATTTTTAAGGCAATTGAGTACATTAGCCCCTTGCTTGGCTCGTTTGTAAGCAATTCAGCAGCATGGTTTTGAAATTAACTCATTATTTTTTTACCAAATACTTATGTATGTGTGTGTATTTATAAACAAATTTTATATTATCATATATTTAATCAATGAAAATTATTCAGTGCAAGTTCTATAGCAAATTTTTTAAGAAATTTATCTTTTTATGTTAGTTTTGCATACAAGTCCTCTATTCAGCGCAGTTATAGGGTATTCAGCGGCGGTTTAGCCACTAATAAAGCAATCTTTACTTTATCTTTGTGCATAAGCCTGTTATTCAGCTCGTTTATAAGCAATTCAGCTGCCTTGTTTTGAAATGGATAGTTTGTTTTTAAAGTAAGAAAGTGTGGTATACAAAATATTTACCGACACTTTATAATTTTGCCAAATCATCTTCACTCCCATTTAACACCAATTTGTATTCTATGCCTCACTAATGTGCGTGCTTAAGTACTTAGCACCGAATGGGAATTCTGTTCGATTTAATACGTTTTCTATTATAACTTAATTTTATTCTCTCTTTTGTTAGACATGAGTGTCATAACTGGACGTGCAGCTACGAGTATACATTAATAATAATAATAGATTGGCGCTTACACATATGTTAGTGTTTGGCCGAGCTTCTCCTTCAACTTGTGGCGTGCGCCTTGATATTGTCACACAAAGCGGAGGGACCTACAGTTTTACGCCGACTCCGAACGGCGATTGTATTTTTATGAGAAGCTGTTTTTCATGGCAGAAATACACTCGGAGGTTTGCCATTGCCTGCCGAGGGACGACTGCTGTTAAGAAAAAACCCTTTTCTAAATTTGTTGCGATGTTGCTTTGACCATACAGTATACATTATCTACATATTTATGTACATAAATTTACATATTTATTTAAGTACATTTTCAATAGCACTTTACTCAGTTTATTCCTGCCTGCTTTCTATTTTTATAACACTCGAAGCATTCCTTTATAAGTTATTGTGTGTGGTCCCGACTTGGTACTTTCTTGTCTATCGCAATTTGGTTGCTGATACTTCATATCTGTGTATACTTTTTTGCAATTCGAAGTTAGGTAATTTATTATTTTGCGCAAACGCTGAATTTTTAATAGTTTCTCTTTGTTATTTTTTCGACATTTTCTTGCGAATTATTCATTTCACTTTCAGTTTTTAAAAAACTTTTAATAATTTTTTTTGGCACTTTCGCCTTTTATGTGTTACTGCATTTCACCTAACGAGCTGATAATTTTATTTACATATTCATTTTATTAAGTACTTATGCATTCACTTGCACCCTCAGGGTGTGAATTTATTGAGCTATAAATGCCATTTGTGTGCCTAAATGCTTCCGCTACGAATTTAAGTCGAAGTGAATGCCGTCTTACTTAGGAGATCAGTATGACATTTTTTTTGAAGAGCATTAACAATAACAATAAGAGGTACTTGATTTCGTAGAGCAAAAAATATTAAATTTTGGAAGGCTGTGGCTGAGTTTAGAGACAAAATAAAAACAATGTTGTGTAGTTCAGATTCCCCATAGTTTTAAAGACTCTTTTTTTTAAGAAACGGCATATGCAAATAACAATTTTTTAGGTTATGTGAAAAAAGCGCAGGCTTTTTCAAATGCGTTCATTGCGTTGGAAAATTATTCAGCAGACTAATAAATAATAATTTTAATATTTCTTACTGCCATACTGCATGTTCTCTAAGGCAGAAATATTATTCCGCACTGTTTTAGATTCAAAATAATCAGATTGAACATTTTAGTAGTAAGTGTTGCACTTTTATATGAAATTCTTTAATTAAGCTTCTATTCAGCTTATTTGCAAGCAATTGTACAGCTTCCTAGAAGCAATTAAAGTGCTTTTTGAATTAGGTATGTAAATTTACTTTCTATTGTGAACAATTCAGCAATATTTTTTTCACGAATTAAGCACTTTTTGTGTCAATTTCAGGCAGCATTCTCTATAGTTGAGTTGTAAGTGATTCCGCAGCTTCTCGGATATGAAAAATTAATTTCTTATATAAGCTGTCATATAATATTTCTATTCAGCTCGGTTGCAAGCAATTCAGCAGTATCTTATCTACGTAAAATACACTTTTTATATCAATTAAACACGTTAGCCTTCAATTCAGCGGAGTTGTAAGCAATTCAGCAGCTTCACAGTAACTTTCAATCAAAACCTAATCAAATTATCTTTTATGCTCAACGTTATGCAAATGAATGCCTTTACAAAAATAACTGCAACGGAAATTTCAATTCCATTTTCTAGTTTTGTGAACGATTCAGCAGCAGTTTTAACACAAATAAAGTGATTTTTGTGTCAAATGTATGCAGTAGTCTCTATTCAGCTGAGTTTTAAGCGATTCAGCAGCTTTTCGGACATGAAAAATTGACATAAGATTTCTACTCAGCTCATTTGTAAGCAATTCGGCAACTGTTTAGTTATGAACAGTACACTTTCTTGTACCTAATAAGCGCATTAGCCATCAATTCAGCTCATTTGTAAGCACTTTATAAACTTTTTAGTACTAAAAAGGACACTTTTCAATGAAATTGGCTGATACGTTCAACTTTGTGAATATTGAATTTTTTGAAAATTAAAGTCTCTTAAAAATGCTGTCTTGTAGATACGCACCTATCCCTTACCCCGAAGGCTTAGTTGTTACGCCAACGCCAAATCCAATTCCATTTTCTTGTTTTCGCTTATGTTTTTTTTTTGTTTACATTGCCATTCCACGTTGCACTACAGCCTTTTATTATTTTGCTCTATTTCGATTGCAATTGCGTAATTCCCACCAATTGCACATACACACACACACACACACACAAAATCAATAAAAGAAATAAAAGTTTTAAAAACACTCGATTTTGCCGCAACAGCAGCAGCGGCTGTAACAAATTTTCATTGCGTCCCACTGTGAGCGTGCTTACATACACTCTAGCTCTGGCTCTAATCCCTGCAACATACTCGCTTGCCCACTCCCTGCCAGTGCTACTGCGCTTGCTTTTACCCACTCCACCCTGCCTCAACACTAAATCCTCCTTTTGCCACACACACACACACACACCGCAGCACATTTGATTTCTAACTCCTCGCCCCTACTCCTCCTCCTCCACCTACTCGATTGCCGCTCAAAAAGCTATGTATGACCGGCAGTTGCAACACACAACGCTGTGCTTGCCTGCAATATTTGTTGTTGGTAAAAATGTTGATTTTTTCACCTTTTCTTTGCTGCTGCTGCTGTTGCTCTAATTTCAAATGCGCATTCGAAATTGGTGTGCATAATGCAAATCGACGCCGTTTGAAATGTTCGACGAAATGTTGAAGCGAAAAATCAATATTAGGGGGAGGGCAACACCAATAGCCACAAACAAACAGTTCGTCGGTGCTTACAAGCACACACATATACATAAATATTTACTTTAATTTTGAGTTTATTTGCGCTTAAGGGTCTATCGCGTGCGCTGCTTTATTTCAATCTATTTTTTTTTTAACTTCTACTTGTTTGTTTACCTGCAATTCGTTATTTTTAATTTTCGATTTTGCCTCATTACAACGGGCAATCGCATTAACATTAAGCCAAATAATGAAAGGAGGGAAGGTGGTTGGAGGGGGAAAAAGTTCGTTACTTAAGTCTTTCGTTTATAGCGTTGCGATTTTATGTAATTGCCTGTTTTACTACGAATATTGTTTGAAAAAATAAAAAATAAAACAAATATTGCAAAGCCAAATCAACTGTCTGGCAACAGGAAAAATAATTGGTAAATAAGCATAATATTATTTGAAATTTTTGAAGTGCGGTTTTTAATGCGGCTTTTTTATTTCTTATTGTTACTTTTACGATTACTTTTATTATAATTTATTTGCGGCGGTTTAACTGCACTTAAACTTTTTTTCTGATTTTTTGCTGATTTTAAAGACTTGAATTGAAGTGCCGCTGTGCAGCAGGTGTGGGTGCTTCCTTGTTTGTTTTGCTGACGCTTTCATTATTCATTTGTTTGCATCACCTGTCAAAAAAGGTGTTATTTGTTATGAAGAAAGGGGAGACTGCATGTTTTAGGTAATAATAAAAGCTTAAAATTTCGATATGTAAACTTTTCAACTTCATTATTTGGGGTATGAAATTGCAATTAAATATTTTTTGCTTTTTATTTTTCGATACGAAGTTATCCCAATATATTTTTGAGCAGAAAACAGCCGTTATTGTTTTTGTTTTATTTTTTAGTCATAAGGACAGCGAACTTAAAATGTGGAAATTCTCGAAACATTCCGAAATGTAAAAAAACGCAAAAGATTGGCAACAAAAGCTTCTGAAATGTTCCATAAAACCTCCAAAAACAGGAATAATCCCAGAAAACTAGCTCTGCCAAAACAGGCGCTGTAATAGTTTCCCTCTTAATAGTTGTTAAAAAAATTCCGTAAATAGTAGCTCCCAATTGTTTAATCAATTCGCATCTCTGGACCATTACAATATGGCAGCTTTCTCCATTTGATGCCTTTCAGCCGTAAGTAAAGAAATTTTTACTAAAAGCCTCGGAAGCGATTTCTGTATAATTTCATGGTGATCACTTAAGGTTAACACAAAAAAATCAATAATTCTACTATTAAACCACCTTCAAAAAATGCAAACAAATTAAATTTCTTAAATAACATTTTATATAATTACCATGCCATTATAAACTCAAAAACAAAACACTTGCACCCTGTTACACTCAGTAAATTTGTACGCTAACATTTTCAAATTTGCATACACATTTACAGCTTCGCATGGCTTTTGCCACTTTCATCGCCCAACTGCACGACTTTATGCTATAATCTTTCAAACCGTTGTCTCTTAGCTGTTTACGCCCTAATGGCAATTAATTGTTCACAACTTTTTAATGTATTTATTTCTTTTCATCACTCGAGTAAAAGTAAAACTTCAAAAGTGTGGCAGTTTGGGGTGGTCCGATATCTGCCTTCAAACTGAATGCGGAAAAGCTTTTTCCCGCCTGTAAGAAAGCAGTAATAGTTTTTATTGTTGTGGTCGGCGCTACTTTCTTTGGCAGTTCCCAGTGTGTGGTAGACATTGTAGTAGAAAGGTGTGTCACGCGTGGGTGGTTTTGACAACGAACAAAAAAAAACAACGAAAATGAAAAAATTAAAAGCAAACGAAAGTAAATAAAACAAATGCAAGTGGCGCAGCCGAAAATGAAGGTGAAAAAGAGTTATAATTTGAAGGAGGAAATATTTAATTTGCAGTAAAAAAAAAATAAGTGGTAATGGTAAACTCGTTTACTGGGCGAGCAATTTTTCTGATTTTTTTTTTAGTTTTTTAATTGTACTTTCTTTTTTGGCAGTGCAGCAATCGAAAGGTTTTTAAATAGCTAAATTTTTTTAATATTTTTATGAAATAAAAAAGTATTATATACCAAAAATGTATATTTATTAAAAAAAAAACAATGAAAATTTAAATTTTGATATTAAAGGCGGTTAATTTTGTTTGGGAAATGTATAGACATTTAGCAATCAAGTCATAACAGCAACTTAAATTTTTGTTCAATAAATATTTATTATGTTTATAGATTAAGAAACTTCTAACTTTTAATTGCTTTATTTCTTTAATGCTTATTTCCGTCTGATTGTATTATTTAAGCTCGTTGGGATACCTTACACTGCTGAGTAGGAAAATTATAGTTTTTCATTAAAAAAATCAACAAAAAAATTATGATTTAAATCATCCACCATTTTCGGAGAAATTTTTTGCGAAATTTGAAAATTTCACCCACTTTTCAACTTCCTCGCTTTCGCTATCCAATTACATATGCATGTGTGTGGTTGGCATACGAAAGACTTAAGCCACAAACTTGTTAAATTGTTAAGTGATTAAGTAACAAACATCCGACTGAGTTGAGCATAAGAAAATGGGCTAGCGAAATATTTGACGATTAACATTTTCTCAAAAAATTATGAATCTCTGACTAATACAGAAATTAATTTACTAAATCATAACGACATGAAATCCAGTCAATGGAAGTGAAATTTTAAAAGAAAGTAAAGATTTCAGCCGTGGTACCATTTTCCTTTATATACCATAAATAGAATAAAGTTTGATGAATAATTTTTTTTATAATTTTTAACCAAAAATTTGTTTAGTCAAAATATTTCCAAATCTTTTCCTTGAAAGAAATAGTAGCAGATTTTTTTTCTTTTCGCCTTCATTAAATCAATTTTTATATCAAATTTGGGGCGTGACAAACTATGAAGTTTTCAATTTGTATGTTGTAAGCGCTTACAGCGAATTTGCATAATTTAGTAGTTCGACATGAGTCGGTGATTTTTACATAAATGCGACGAACCGTAACATATGAAAGACTTGAGCAACGAACTTGGCGAGTTACATAAGTAAATAAGCGATTGAAATTTCCACAATTGATTTTTAATTGTTGTTTTCTTTTGCAGAGTTATGCGCAATATTTTTTTTTTAGTTTTAACGAGCCCTAACCGCCAAAAAGATTATTTTGGATGTAGAAATATTCCCATATTACAAAAAATTTGATATTTTTCATTTCTTGAACAAAATATCCTTCTATAAAAAAATATTTTCAGAATTAAGAAATGACACTTTAATTTTGCCATTCAAGCATTTAATAAATTTGAAAAATTTATACCAGTAAATCCGTTCCTAAATTTTTATTTTTCTAAGTTTTCGTAAATTTTAATTTGTTATGCAAATTTTTCATATTCCCTTTTTTAACTCTGATTTTAATACATTTAACTAAAATCTTGTCATACTCTCTTAAAAAGGAAATATTCCTTTTACTTCCTTTGACATAATTTATTACAAAATTTTATTTTCCAACTTTTTAAAACCAGCATGCATTCAACCCTTCACCAATTAAGCAACAATGCAACAAAAAAAAAAAACAGCAATTCGCATTTTCAGACAATGACTCATACAGCTCCTACATACAATAAAAAGTACATTCATTAAAATGCTCCAATGTTCAGTATTATTGAAAAGCACTAAATTTGTAAAAGCCATTCAATTTTTTCTAGCCAGCAGCAAAACGTGTGACTTCAGCTATCCGTACTCCTACCCCCCCCAAAAAAAAGTAGTATAAAGTATGCAGTATGCAACGATTGACAGCCAAAATAGTCACAAATTATAATGTGCAAATTACGACGAAAAAAAGATCTGAAAAAACTGCGAACAAATGTGCCCAAAAGGCGATGAACTGACACACAGTGGGCAACTATTGTTTGCACTCTTTTGTGTGCTTTTGGGAATGAGTGAGGGAAAATAATACGAAAAAATTGTTTTTTTTTTGTTAGCATGTCAGTTATTGGCAACTTGAACTCACAAAAAAGGTCTGCTGATGAAAAAAAATTACGTTGCGCTGAGTAAATATTTGTAAGGTAAATGATCTAACAGAGTATTTAAATAAATACATACATGTAAGTAAGTAGGTGAATAACACATGTAAATAAGCAAACAACAGCGAGAATTTGCCAAGGCGTTTACGATTTCTTGGGTTTTTTAGGTTGTACTATTTTAGGTTGAAGAAACAAAAAAAAAAAACACAAAGGCGGTTTTGAATTCAAAAAGCAGAAGGAAATGTTGTTGTAAATATCGATGTTCTCTGCAACTCTGTAGGACTGCTTTTTAAAGATTTAATAAGGATTACACATATATTAAACACGAATTAGAGGCATATGCCACTGCTCAGTAGTAAGTGTTTTCTTTTTAGTTTTGAGTTGTGTAGTTATCGATATATACTCGTAGAGTATTATCTTTTTCTCGCAGCTCTGTCCGCGTTAAGTTTGATTTATTTTTACAATATCAAATGTAACAAAAAAGAAAATAAATTATATCACTGAATATAATATATATTTTTTAATAGGACTTATTGATTCGAGGTTCGAGAACGTGGTCACTGTGTCGAATTTCAAGTAAAATAGCCATTTTGGTATAAAAAAGAACTTACATATACTTTTTCATCATTCTTCTGCCAACATTTTTTTGTTTCAAATCAATAGCTCATTGGTATACATTTCTATAAAGCTTAAAGATATTTCATTTTTCAAATGTTTACTAAGTTAATTTTTTTAAACAAAACTGTAATCAAAATTTGATAAGACTTTAAACAAATGGCAACCACTTTTAAAAATATTTGCGAGATAAAGCTTTCTTAAAGATCCTTTGTTTGACTTGACTGTTTTTTTTTTTAGATCTTTCCATTTACTTATTGATTAAATTTAATTTGATTTATTAATAGGTGGCAACCCTCTTTAAGAAATACCTACAAACAATCTCACACACTCTCTCCCAAACCTTCACATTTGTATAATATGTAGGCAAAATTTCATTTAACTTTTCAATTAAATTCCTTAACTGGTGGCAACCCTTTTCAAAAAAGAATTTCCAAATATGTTGGTAAAGTTTTCACATAACTTCTCGGTTTGATACTCATTATCAAAATATTTTATTTAACTTATTAATTAAGTTGATTTTGAGTTTCAAAACAGGTGGCAGCTCTCTTTAAAAATATGTTTGAATTTATTTCTTGAACCCCTCTCGTTTGATACCCATATTTAAATACATATTTCACATAACTTCTTAATTGAATTGATTTTAAAATTTTAAACTGGTGGCAACCCTCATGAAAGAATGTTCAAAAAAATTGTTTTAACCCCTTCTTTTGATATCTGCACTTTTATAATATTTTATAAACCTTTTTAATTAATAGATTTTAACTTTTGATGAAGGTGGCAGCTCTCTTCAAAAAATAGCCTTTATGTTAATTCAAGCCAATAACTAGTGTTGGGCAGTATCGATACCAAAAGTACTCAGAACTCGATTCTCAAAAGGATCGACAGCACCCGATTTTTAAAAGTACCGATACTGAGTACTTCAAAGAACTCAGTACTCACAAAAGAACTCGAAAGTATTGAGTACTCAAAAAAATAAACTCCAAAGCACTCAGAACTTAAAAGAACTCAAAAATACTCAGTACTTAAAAATACTCTGTTCCAACAATTGCTTTGGTACATGTTAGGGATGTTTCGAATGTCATATTTTTCACATTCGCGAATGCGAATCTAAGTATACTTAAAGAAAGAATTCAGTACTCTGAAAAATACTCGATCCTTAAAAGTATCGATACCAAAGAACTCGATCCTCAAAAGTACTCGATACTTCTCAACACTACCAATAACCTATCAGTATGCCAAATTTTATGCAATATTTCTAACCTTTTTAGCGTGAAATAGTAACAAAGATACTCACACACTCACTCACTCACTCACAAACTTTCACATTTATGGTATTACTGGGAACAGGATAGGACTCGTAGGATTTTCCTAGTAGGATTTTATATAGAATAGTAACTTAAAGTAGGCTGCGTGCCCCCAATAAAGACTCGCAAGCGACGAATGACAATTTTAGAAATGTTATCAACAGTAAAAAATTAGTTAGACTCAAGATATTTAAGTTCGCTTAGGCTGGGCATCCAAG
>NW_023458562.1:25544967-25550398 GCF_013731165.1 Rhagoletis pomonella
AAAAAAAGCCAAGCCAAAACTAGAAACCAAAAACATTGCAAGCAGAAAACACAAACTAAAACGCTGCAAGGTAGCCACGAGCTAAAAATAGGAAAAAAAAAGTTAAATAATGAGCTAGAACTTAGCGTAGTCGCGCATAACTCATGGGCCACCGCCGAAAATAATAATAGCAATAATTTAAAATAAATAAAACGCCAATTGAAGTTGAAATTGTAACAGCGAAATGACAGTACAGCCAGACTGAAGTATTGCTACTACGAAGAAAAAAAAATTGTTCAACAAAAAATTACAAAAAAACTCAAAATTTTCCTTACAATATAACGGTAAATTTTTATTAAACTCAAGGCTGTTTCAACTTAAGGCTGTTCGAAACAAAAGACCTAAGCAACGAACGCGCTGCAATGAAATCGTGCTTTAATTTCCGTCACATGTCGCCGTCGCGATGCCGCGATACAGCAACAGCGACTGCAGCTATCGGTAAAGACGTCGTGCACTGTTTTCTTATCTTTTTGCTTATGCTTGTGCTGTACGTGTGTGTGTCTGTGTCTGCCTTCGTTTGCAGTTGGCTAGTCACTCTGTCTGGTGCCAGCTGTAGGTCTGCTGAGAATTCTACACGCCGGAAATTGCCAGTCGGCACAGAAATTGCTGACTGTCATTAAAGCCACATTCTGTGGATTTTACTGAATTTTGTAGTCAATTTTTTCTTGCTTCATTTTGCGCTAATTATAACGCATTTTTGCAGCTTTGCAGCAGCACAACAGACAACAGAAATCGCGAATTCTCATAAAATTAACAGAATTATTTACCGGAAACGCTGCATTACTTTGCCGGTAATGGAAGTGTGAGTAATTGGAGCAACAAAACTTAACTGAAAAAACACAAGCGACAAAAACGAAGGAAAGAGGCTGAAAGGTTTCAGTTGGCAGTAAAGTGCAAAAACTTCAAATTTTTTTGGTAGATTACAAAAAATAAGGAAGAAAAGGTCGTAAATAATGAGCTTTCGGATGTAATTATTATAGTTTCTCAAAAATTTAAAGGTAAAAACGTTTACTATTTTATTGCATAACTCTGAAAATTTTGGTAAATGAAAAAATAAATAATGCGGGTTTAAAAAAATTTAAATTTGTATTGTGGAAAATGTAAATAAAAAAATTTTTTACATTCTTGTTTTCTTAATTATGAAAAAAATATAAGTAAAAATTTCAAAATGTGTGCTGCTGAAAACTTAAAGTTTGGCTTATAATTTTTAAAAATATTTTTTTAAACCATTAAAACCAAAATAAAAAAAATCTTTTTAATTTTTGTTTTTATTTTATTTTATTTTTTATGGTAAAAAATTTAAAATTTTGTGTAATGAGTAAAAACAAAATGTAATTATTTAACTTAAAAATGATTGAGCTTTAGAGCCCCTATCTCTACAACAATAGTAAAAGCTCATATTTAGTATATTCCGTTAGAAAACGATTCAAAAGTTTTGAAGAAAATAACTTTATTTGCTTCTTTGTGAAATTTTCGTAATATCTTATACGCGGTATTGCATTTGGCGTAAGTGCGGTATTGCGCTTATTGTAGACAATAATCTAACAAAAACCAAGAAAGTCGAAATTTCAAATTTAGTACAAAAATTAGGAAAAGTTTTATAAAAATGTTATGTTTTTAATAGATTTCTTAGAAACATTCTGAGTAGGAAGTTTTGTAGTGCATTCAATTTCAGTATAACAAAGTGCCAGTTTGAAGTAGCAAGGACTTACCATTGAATTTGGGAATTCTTTTTTATTGAAGGTGTTGTTCACAAAAATTGTTCATAAAAAAATTGTCTAACAAATGAGTGACCTAAAAATTGCCGAAAACCAACGGTAAGTCCTAGCCACCTCACACTTACAATACCAACAATTAATCGCCTACAAAACTTCATACTCCAAAAAATTTTAAAACATCTGATTAAAAAGTTTCAGATATTGATGAACACTTGTTAAAATTCGTCGATTATTTATAAATGTTCTTCGAAGTTTGCAATTTTGATTTACATGGTTTTTAGATAGTAAGCTATATTTCATTAAAAAATTAACATTTTAAACAAAAAAATAGCCAAAACTTAAAAAATGCCTCTTCCTTATTCACATTTGCTTATTAACTGCAGCCTTAAATCTCTACCCTATCTTTGGGAAGAAACTGTAAACGCCAGTTCTACGCTATCTATCCTTCTTAATACATGCTGCTGTGCTCGGCATGGTGATTGACATAGCACCACTTAAACCTCATCCCCAGCAACAAGGCGTTCGAAACGATTTAGCAGTAGCATAAATAGTACTTCTATTAAGACTAGCATACTAATTAATCTCTCCGTTCCTATTTGTACTAAATAAGAATTTTCGTATCCACGATATCGCGCAGGTCCCTGTAGGATTTAGCAGTCATGAACAGTACCTTCCTAAAAGTGCGGGACATTAACATAATAGTTCTTTATGGTTTTAGAATTTTTGTTATGGTTTTCAGCTTCTTCAGAAGTGCTTATTAAGCCTCCTCTGCCCAGTATAAGGCAATAATGCGATCCTTTCATCTTTCGCTCCGGCAACGGGAGTTGTGCCAAAACATTTTTCCACGGCTTCGGAGAAATATATTACTCTGATATGAATTGCGCTTGAAAGTAGTGAGTAACATGCCCCGCCTCGGTCACGACGGCAAAATTTGTCGTCAGTCCCTTCATTGCACGGTATGCCCGTGTGTTCCCTTATCTTTGGTCGTAGATATAAAGCAGCTTCAAGTATGACTAATGTGTCCAACTATTTCGTAGCTCAAAGAAGTACAGCTTAGGTTGGGTTAAGTTAACGCCACGAGCCGATTACGAAATTTCGAATGCCGCTGATTTCGATCCCTGATGGCTCAGTGTTTGTTCAGAAGTCCGAGCCATCTTAGCCTCGCGAAGGTTCGACAGTCTAAAAGAAAGTGTGGAGATGATTCCACTTCATCTTCCTTTTGACAGCTGATACAAAGGGATCAGTTCAAATTCCTAGTCTCACCGCATGAATACCAATCGCACAATGGTCTGTCAGAACCCTATATCTAGCCCGTGAGAGGTAACGTGTTTTAAAGTGCCCTATAAAAACATTTGCTGCAGTAGAGAAACCTCTTCTTTTCCTTTTTTATGTCATAACAGGGGCCAGTTTCCCTTAGCCTAATAGCAGTTCATGCTGCGACAATTCTGTCTGCAATATCCGCAGGCGCCGTGTTCAACATACATATGTGTGTTAAGCGCCAGGAGTAGGTGTGGTTCTTAATGCTCCGCTAATTCCTGTTTTACAAGTGTAGCCTTCTCTAGTCAGTTCCACCAGACAAGGGCTCCTTGAAACGATATAGGCTTACATCTGGTTTGCTAGAGCTAATGAATTAATTTGAGCGAGAGACCCCACCTTTCATCGATAGCTCCCCTCCAGCAGTACAAAGCAACCGACCTATCCTTTCCTCAATGTTAGGCTTCCTTATTAGGTTGGTTTCAACACCCAGATTAAAAATATACTTGACTATTGCCTCTGAAGTGACATTGTTGAAGGCCCACTCGATATCGAAGAAGGGCCCTTCTGCATAATTTTCATGCGTGAAGGTTTCCTCTGACTACTTTACGAATGTGTGCAGGCCGGTATTAGCATAAATAGGATCCAACCAATTGCACGACACCTTCAGAGCCCTTTGTAGCTGCGCAGGTGTTGATTTAAAAACAGCTTTTCTTCTCCTCTAAAGTTTCCAACTTTTCCAATAGCACCTGCTGCACACATTTTGACGCTAAGCTCATACAAAAAATATGAACCAAATTTCGTGTATGTATGTAAGCTGCAAAAAAAGACAAATTATGAATGTCACGCGTCAGTGCGCACTTTGACACCCACATGCCACCGGCATTGAGTTAAATGACAAATTTTCAAAAATGCCCAAAACCACAGAAAACCACATAATTTATGAAAATTGCAAACACATAATCTTACACACACATGGGCAAACATATATACATAACAAACACTAGAAATATGCATGCTGCTAGCAAAAAAAAAAACAGTAGCAAAATGAAATACAAAACACTTAGATCCGTCTACTGGACAATATTCGACTGCTGCCGCCGCACGCAAGGTTACCGCAAGAAGTCAAGCCATAATAAAAACCTTGGCATTGGCAAGGTACGAGGGCACACGACGACGGTATGCAGCGGCTCACACACTTGCACGTTCGCGCTTTCTGACACCACTCACACCTCACAGGCCTCACACGCATAGAATTATAAGTAGGCACACAATTGTTTATTCATACATACTTATGTATGTATGTATGAATGTGTGTGTTTTTAGCTAAAAATCATATATCAGCTACCGCACACAGCTAATCTCTGCAATCATTTCACGCAAATTAAATTGCTTTCAATCGCATACAAATTGCTGATTTGACTAGCAACCAAATGTCATGCGATAAATTTGAAAATCGACTTGAGCGCATAAAATGCGATTGGAACGCAAGCGCAGCGTTTTAGATGTATTGCAATGTCTATTAAATAATTTCAAATGTGAAAATTTTATGGTGATTTCGTTACTTCAAAAAAATGTTGCGCTCTGTGTTGACATTTTAACAAATGAATGAACGCGAATTTTCGAACCGGTTTGCCCTTAAGTTAAAATCTAACACGAAGAAGGAGAGGGCTCAATCAAAAGGCGAAATTTTTTGATATACATACTGAGTAAGATTACAACTAACTAACTTGGGAACTAAAATCATATAATCTTTATCTCATTTTCTTACACTCTGCTCATAGGAGAACAGAAGCAATTTTTTTAAATAATTTTTTCAACTGCACAGCAAAAAAAAATATCTATTACAAATCGAATCCATTCCAATAGGACATATTGAACTCAATTACAAATATGTATTTCATTAACCGCAAACGACCTTCATTTGTTACTACTTTGTGGTTGGTAATTTGCTTAAATGCTTAATGGAAAATATGTATATTTTTAATATTCCTAATATGGCATTTATGTGCTTACAAGAATTTAGATTTACTGAATATGACTTTAAGGTGTGACTAAATTAGTCTATTAAATTTTTCTTCCTATACAATTGCGCTACTCTATTTTTGTTATCGCGATTTCAGCTTGCAATGGGTAGATTTTATTTTGTCTATCAATCTGACAAAGCGTTCCGGTGGCAAATGACTTTAAGTAATTGCCGGCTACCAAATTTGGTGAACAAATAGTAATTATTGCCATGGCTGAACAAAGCAAAAACTGATTTAAAAAAAATGTGGGTCATAAGCTTAGAAGTTAGTTTTTGAAGTGAGGTGAGGAGAAATAAAATGGAATGGTTTGAAATAAAATGAAGTGAACTGAAATGAAATGAAATTAAATTAAATTAAACTAAGTTATCTTAAATAAAATAAAATAAAATAAAA
>NW_023458562.1:25550498-25551633 GCF_013731165.1 Rhagoletis pomonella
ATAAATTGCATCAGCTCTTTCACTTGTTTTTTTTTTCGAATGCAACACTGCTCTTCATGTGACAGTTTTTATGAATTTGAAAAACTAGGACTAAATCCTGCAACTTCTTACTGAGAGTAAGCATATTTTACTCTCACGAAAGTGCTCTCAGTTACAGGAAATTACAGGAAATTTGTCTGCTGGAACGCCTCTCGGACTAAATCCTGCAAAACCTGCAAAACGTACTGCTGCTTGAACGCAACTTATATTTTATCGTATCAAATAAATGTGAGTCTAAGAAGATGCGTTCATAGTCGACAGCATTTGTTACTGATCCTTCTATCAGAAACGAAGAGCTTTTCTACAATTGAGCATGACAACTGAGCTTAACATAAGACAAGCAGAAACATTCTGCAAGGGATTTCACCGCTCAAAAATCCTCACAGTTTGATTACAAACCTCGTTAGACGCGCGATCTGTTTTAGACGAGAAGTTCCACCCTTGTATACTTTTCCTAATATCAAATTTTCTGTAATTGTTTTTTATCAGGTGCCTTAAACTCTGCCAGAAAGCACTATTGCATACTCACCTCACTTTTAGGAGTCTCAGCGTCGAAATACCTTAGACATTTCTCCCGCGCTCGTACTCTCAGTTCATGTTCGATAGTTTTCTCCATTTCGAGCAGAGTTTTATGATGCAAACAAAGAGTCTTTTGCAACTCATTATCATTGTGTTCATTGGTCAATCTCATATTCTTGTACACATGCCCATCAAAGACGTTTTTCGCCAGCAACGACTGTTTTGGAATTTTTTCTTTAAACATTTCATTAATTTTCTCTGTCAACATTTGCACTCCCGTTCTCTTTCCGGGTTGTAAATTATATTCGGCAAACCAGCGATTACCTTCGTTCGGTGTCACATAAGTCAAATCCCGAATGTTTTTATGCGCTGACTGCGACCGACAAGCAGGCGGATGCGATATCAAAGAATGTTCATATAGTCGTGGACGTACTAATTCATCAAAGTATGGCAATTTGTATTTAATTCGAATGCTAGTAACCGTTTTATTTTCACTCGACGAACTCTCGTTTTGTAAACGCTTTTTGGCGTTTTTTTGCTCAGCAATTTTCATGCGACGTATTTCTCGTTTCGTCGG
>NW_023458562.1:25551733-25553959 GCF_013731165.1 Rhagoletis pomonella
AAAATAAAATAAAATAAAACAAAATAAAATAAAATAAAATAAAATAAAATAAAATAAAATAAAATAAAATAAAATAAAATAAAATAAAATAAAATTAAATTAAATTAAATTAAATTAAATTAAATTAAATTAAATTAAATCAAATAAAATAAAATTAAATAAAATAAAATTAAATATATTTCATGATGAAACGGCAAATGCCAGATTTTACTAGGTTGTGATCGCGCAATCGTTATAGGCAAATCAAACCTCTAAAGATTCACTTTACAATAAACTACAAAAAAATTGATTTAAATGTAAATTTGCTTTTCTTGTCGTATCAATAGCCAAAAATTACTATCAGAACCAATAGTTAATATTGTTAATTGAGAGCAGCACTTACATTTTTTCACCATATTTTTTTCATACAATTGAATATGGTAACCCCAAAATTTGTAATCTCTAAAACTACAGAAATTTTAATTGTATGAAATCGCTTTAATGCACTTTATTAATTTTTGCGTTTGAAAATAGTAAGCCACTTATAGTTTTGCCACTCATCGTGTGTGTATAAGAATTAAAACCAAAAAAAAAACTAATATATAAAAAAATACAAAAAATTTAAAAAATTATACAAAAAAAACTTTAGTAAACAACCTAGGAATCTCATAATCCAAAAAAACAAGTCACGTAACAGCCCATTAATGCTCGCTCAGCGTTGCACTTGGACGTTGATACTTCAAACGAGCAAAGAACAGCAGCAACGGTGGCAGTAACATTGCAAGCGTCACATCAATAACCCCCAAAAACAACAGCGCGAACAACAATAACACCAATAAAAGCACCTACAATCGCGCATATTAAGCAAACTGATAGCAAGTTCTTGTAGGAAAAAAAAATTGTTTCATTTTTGTCTTGTTTTCGCTTGACCATGGCTAAGTGACCGCGCTGTGAGCTGTGGCTGGCCAGTTGACCGCTAGCCAAACAAGAACAGAATAACAGCAATGACAATGCAATGCAGCTACTGCGGGTATAAATGTAAACATACATGCAAACATATAGTCAGTGTCAAATGTTAGTGTACAGGTTGTTCTAATATAATATTCACAATTATTTATATTGAACATTTTTTCATTATTTATCTATGAAAATATTTAATTCTATAACATAAATAGTATTAACCAAAGTTTCACTCTTTATATAAAGTTCACAAAAATTAAAAATAAAATGATCAAAATTTCAAATTGCTTATTACCGTTGATTTTTTTAGAATTTCTTTGTGGATGGTGTTGACGTTTTCTTAACCGCATGATCAAAATCAATTTTTATATGGAAGAAGATCCTCCACAAAGAAATTTTAAGAAATCAACGGTAATTTTTAGCGACTTGAAACTTCACTTTGTTTTATTAAAACTCAATGGGCTACAAAACTGCATATTCAAAAATTTTCTTGAAATTCTAAATAAAAATTTTGAAATTTTTTGGAATTTTTTTGAACTTTATATAAAAAGTAAAACTTTGATTCATACGGTGTGGTGTATGTATGTTATATATATTTTCATAAAAAATTAATGAAAAAAAATTTTCATGAAAATAATTCTGAATATTATATTAGAACAAGGTGCACACGAACATTTGGCACTGACTGTAGCTCCCTACATTTTATATGCTGTGCTCTGCACTTGACGCGGAGATTGCTTAAGCTTTTTCTATTTTTTTTTTTGTATACTTTTTTGTTGCCTTTAAACTAATTCTCTTCAAGATTAGCTTGTTTGGTATTTATTTTGGCTTAAATGCGGCACATGCATTTTATTTTTATCTATCGATTGTGTTATTAAGTTTTTATTGTACGTACATTTAACCGTATTTTGTGCTCGAATCTTGTGGCTGGCCAATGATCAAGGTTGCCACCGGCAGCAGCTTGAGGGTGCCATAGCAGGCAAAAAAATAAAATCTATGTAAAATTGCACCAAGAATGTGCCGTTAAATGGTATTTTTTTCTTATTTTTTGGTCTATGTTATAATTTATATGCATTTTGTCTTTCTGACACGTCGCAGCACCAAGCATTCGTACCAACTCAACACGTTTCGCGGTCAGCAGCATGTGCAGCGATCACAGCGTCAAAACAAATACAATTTTTTTTAGCTCTCGAAATGGCGCAGATATTACAAAAGAACCGAAAAAAAACCTGACATGATTTTAAGCAGTTGATAAGCTCACTGATCTCACTTTAGCTGCAGATCGAT
>NW_023458562.1:25554059-25668686 GCF_013731165.1 Rhagoletis pomonella
ATGGAAGAAGATCCTCCACAAAGAAATTTTAAGAAATCAACGGTAATTTTTAGCGACTTGAAACTTCACTTTGTTTTATTAAAACTCAATGGGCTACAAAACTGCATATTCAAAAATTTTCTTGAAATTCTAAATAAAAATTTTGAAATTTTTTGGAATTTTTTTGAACTTTATATAAAAAGTAAAACTTTGATTCATACGGTGTGGTGTATGTATGTTATATATATTTTCATAAAAAATTAATGAAAAAAAATTTTCATGAAAATAATTCTGAATATTATATTAGAACAAGGTGCACACGAACATTTGGCACTGACTGTAGCTCCCTACATTTTATATGCTGTGCTCTGCACTTGACGCGGAGATTGCTTAAGCTTTTTCTATTTTTTTTTTTTGTACACTTTTTTGTTGCCTTTAAGCTAATTCTCTTCAAGATTAGCTTGTTTGGTATTTATTTTGGCTTAAATGCCGCACATGCATTTTATTTTTATCTATCGATTGTGCTATTAAGTTTTTATTGTACGTACATTTGCCCGTATTTTGTGCTCGAATCTTGTGGCTGGCCAATGATCAAGGTTGCCACCGGCAGCAGCTTGAGGGTGCCATAGCAGGCAAAAAAATAAAATCTATGTAAAATTGCACCAAGAATGTGCCGTTAAATGGTATTTTTTTCTTATTTTTTGGTCTATGTTATAATTTATATGCATTTTGTGTTTCTGACACGTCGCAGCACCAAGCATTCGTGCCAACTCAACACGTTTCGCGGTCAGCAGCATGTGCAGCGATCACAGCTTCAAAACAAATACAATTTTTTTTAGCTCTCGAAATGGCGCAGATATTACAAAAGAACCGAAAAAAAAACCTGACATGATTTTAAGCAGTTGATAAGCTCACTGATCTCACTTTAGCTGCAGATCGATGGTTGGTTGGCTGAAAGGTTGGATTGATATGACTGCGGCTATTAATTATTTGTTGAGTATTTTTTGTTTCTTTTTTGTTAAGGAATTCTAAATGTTTATTATTGTTACACCTAAAAGCTCAGTGATAACTTAAACAGTGTGAAACTGCTTAGATACACAGTTACAGTTACAGTAAAATGTAGAATTTTTATTAAAAATATAGAACTTTTAGATATATATTTATTTCTATATACGGTGTTTTTACTTCACTTTCTCGAAAGCACACCAATTAAAAAATTGTACTTTTTACGAAAAATCTGCCTAAAAAAAAAATTCATACGAAAACTGAATTTGCCAAAAGCTATAATTAGTTTGAGGTCTCAAAATTATTTGAAATATTAATTATTGTATGAAATATTATTATTAATTATATTTCCATAGAGAATTACAAGAAAGTAGATAATGCTAATCAAAGTTGTTCGAGTTTTATAAATAACATTTGTTTAAAAAAATTTATAAAAAAGTTAGAACGTGTATTTTTAAATAACAGACCACTTTTCATTGCAAATATTTTTGACGTTTTTATAATTTCTCGGCAAACTAAAGATTCCAAATTCTTAACGAAATTTGTAATATCTTTGGAAATGTCTTACGAATTCTATAACAATTTTTTTTTACAAATTAATAATTTTTTACAAAATTAATAAAATAGTATGAAACTTTTACGATTTCTTAAGGAAAATTCTGAAAGCATTCTCCTTGCAAGAATCGAAGTGTGTGCAATAAACTTCATTTCAGAAAACTCGGCAAAAATTCGGAAAGGAAACTCAAGATTTCTTTACGAATTCTTTTCGAATTCTCTACTCCTCAGGTTAATCTGATAGTATAGGTTGCAGGGTTGTAATTTAATTACTACTTTAAAATTAAATTTTAAAATCATTTTGTATTTTAGATTCTAAGATAAGTGCTTCCATTTTTTGTTTGAAATTTGTGGAAACGTAATTTTCTGTGTTTATGTCTTTTTTACCATAGATTTTTTTTTGCGAAAATAATTTTAATCCTTCTTTATTTTTGTTTATAAATTTTCTGTATGGGTTTTTAAGTAAACAAATTTATAAAAAAAATAAAAACTAAAATGAAAAAAATAATTAAATTTTATATTTAAATAAAGTTAAAAATTCGCTGATATTGATTCGTCGATATTGAAATATCATATGTATATTTCTTTAAATTATATTTAATTCCTTAAATAAGGTAACCAAAGCAAATATTTTAAAAAATTTAATCAATTCAATGTTTCAAAATTATCTTTTACCGAAATTTGTTATTCAAACTAATTTTTCTTTTTTTTTTTAATATTATATGCGTAGTTAAATTTGAAATCATTTTCTACTTTTATACTTTTCTAAATAATCTCTAAATCGAAAATCTAAAAACTTAAATATCTATACGAGTTTACTGCGAATACTTATAATTTATTAAAAAAATACTTTTTTTTAATTTTAGGAATAAAAAATATTTTTTTGATTATTTTTTGTATCTGATGTCTGCTATAAATTCAGTACACATTTTTAGCACATTCTTGTCCGTTTCTACGCCTCATTTAATGCGAATACATTCATGCTTTTACAGCGCACCTTTTTTATTACCGTTATCAAATGGCTATATGTATTTTTTAGTACTTATTATTTATGCTACTAACGGGTGATTTTTTAAGAGCTTGATAACTTTTTTTTTAAAAAAAACGCATAAAATTTGCAAAATCTCATCGGTTCTTTATTTGAAACGTTAGATTGACATTTCCATGACATTTACTTTTTGAAGATAATTTCATTTAAATGTTGACCGCGGCTGCGTCTTAGGTGGTCCATTCGGAAAGTCCAATTTTGGGCAACTTTTTCGAGCATTTCGGCCGGAATAGCCCGAATTTCTTCGGAAATGTTGTCTTCCAAAGCTGGAATAGTTGCTGGCTTATTTCTGTAGACTTTAGACTTGACGTAGCCCCACAAAAAATAGTCTAAAGGCGTCAAATCGCATGATCTTGGTGGCCAACTTACCGGTCCATTTCTTGAGATGAATTGTTCTCCGAAGTTTTCCCTCAAAATGGCCATAGAATCGCGAGCTGTGTGGCATGTAGCGCCATCTTGTTGAAACCACATGTCAACCAAGTTCAGTTCTTCCATTTTTGGCAACAAAAAGTTTGTTAGCATCGAACGATAGCGATCGCCATTCACCGTAACGTTGCGTCCAACAGCATCTTTGAAAAAATACGGTCCAATGATTCCACCAGCGTACAAACCACACCAAACAGTGCATTTTTCGGGATGCATGGGCAGTTCTTGAACGGCTTCTGGTTGCTCTTCACTCCAAATGCGGCAATTTTGCTTATTTACGAAGCCATTCAACCAGAAATGAGCCTCATCGCTGAACAAAAACACACATTTCGAACCGAACACTGATTTTGGTAATAAAATTCAATGATTTGCAAGCGTTGCTCGTTAGTAAGTCTATTCATGATGAAATTTCAAAGCATACTGAGCATCTTTCTCTTTGACACCATGTCTGAAATCCCACGTGATCTGTCAAATACTAATGCATGAAAATCCTAACCTCAAAAAAATCACCCGTTACATATGTATATTTAATTTTCACAATATTGATTTATGCTACACGCAGTGGCATTGAAATGTGGTAAAAGACATAACACTTGTTGGGCGGGCATTTTCAGCACTTACATAGTGCTCTGCTGCTGGTAATTTCCGTTGAACACTTGCTTACACGTTGTGTTTGCAGTAAATCGTATTAGTTTACTTTTATTATTTAATTTTTTTTCTTTGTTTATCACGCGCATACAACATCAGATTAGCAAGTAAATATAGACCTACTGGACATACAAACTTTATCTGTGTTGTAAATATTGATTTATGCACGGAATTCGATTGCAATGCGTGACAAATTATTTTTACGGTGGTTATGAAAAATTAGTACTTTGCGCAGATTAAACCACAACGAGCGGATAACTAGTGTTTAAGTAATACATGAGTGTGATGAATTTAATATACAATAAGTAGAACAGCAAATCAGGCTTTGTTGGAGGCTTAAGAATTTAAATAGTAATAAAAAATAATTCAAGTATTTATTACTCGCGCCTGTACGAACTAAATAAAATTTAGTACTAAATACAAAATGTTGTCACTGTCACTTTTTTCATTCAATATCTACACATGTTATAACTTGATATGTGAAAAGTCATGTAACGCAACGTGCTGGCTGTCACTTAGTCGCGTCAAAAAATATGATAAAATCCTGTTTTTGCTATTGAAATTACTGCTAAGCTAATTTTAATGGTTTTACTTTTGTATTTAAATAAATAAAGTGAATTTTTTCGAAAAAAAAAATTAAATAGATACAATAATTTTAAGATTTTTAAAATAATTAGTGGCATTGCATGTTTTTAAAAAAAATAAGACATTTATTTATGCTTCTGTTGTATTTATCTTGACTCTAACTGATGGGTAATATTTCACTTTTTCTTTACAGGATGCCCAATCCAGCGACCAAATTGGTCAAGTGTATCAAGACGAAAGCAATATGGCGGCCATATTGATGCGTCGTCATCTGGAGACTGGTGATTTAATAATGGTGAGTGCAAAGATTTTAACGTCAAAGTAATGAAAAAAATAATGAAAATATTGAAATGTATTGTAAGAACCTTTATAAACATAGAAAAAGGAATTGTAGAATCCATTAAGTGTCTTGAACTTACATACTAAAATAGCGTTAAGGTTAGAAGCTAGTTGCAAAAATCTACTAAACAAATTAAGAACTTTGTTAGTTTACCTCGGGAAAGATTTGTGCCCACTAGGGCTTTAATGGAAACGAAGGGTCTGATATACTCGCGAAATGCAGAGCTCAGGGCACTTAGCCTTTCTACTGCCTGTTCAAGAGACATAACTGCTAAGAGAATATGACGCTCAGCGTACTGCCTAACAGGGTATACCAAAGGGTAAAAGGCATTGTAAGGGACCTAAAACTGTCTTTCTTGGCGTCTCTGACAAATCTCACACTGGATGCTTGACGGGATACTGCCAGCCAAGGGACTATTTACCATCTTTATAAATTGGGAGTTTCAGCATATACCACGTATATTAGCCCACAATGCCCCATACCCTCATCCCGTCAAGTCCCTTTATTCAGTTAGCAGCTCCTAGTCCGTCACAATGTCTATTGCGCGTGTGAGGTCAGAGAATGCAAGAATTTTACATCAGTCAATTCCAATGGCGTGTTCTAGCCTGGGAGCTACATGTGGAGCAGGTCGCATACGAAAAATTGAAGATGAAGCTCAGTCAAACACAAAATAAAAATGCAAGCGCCAAATATTTATTAATTTATTTATACACTGCAGATTTTGTAATGGAAATGTTTGTCATAAATATCGGTGTCATTATTTAAATCGATATCTTAACAACCTCTTCGTCCACTATATCGATGCTATTATTTTTATAGATTTTTTTCTTATTTCTTATTATTATTTTCGAAATTGTAAAAATGTTCGTCATTATCGATTATGCTGTGGTCACTTGTAACGCCATCGTGTAATTTTTTCGTTATTTTATTGCTATTGACATTGCTTTTGTTATACAAATCAACGTCGTTATCGATATTTTTCTAGTTATCGCCATTACTTTCGATATAAGTGAAATATTAACGGCAAAAATTTATTCTGACGAAAATGTTTGCCTTATTTTCGTATTTTTGTTTTCTTTACAAGATTTTAGCTAAACATATTGAGTCTCCAAAAATTATGAGAAATTTCGTAAATTCCAGTATTTCACTTTTTGTGCGTTCACATATATATATATGGGTACCTATGTACATATGTATCTATATCCAAACATATGTGCATGTGCATGTCAACACACATTTTCTGCTAAAGAAGTTGTTAAACTGCAAACAAAAGGCTTAAAATACGAACCTGTACTAATTTGAACTGCAATTTTCAGACCAGTTGGCAAATTGATTTGTTTGCTTAGCTGAATTACGTAGCTGCAAGCTAACTTGCTTCACAAAATGTTAAAATAATTTTATATGTAGTAGTTGATTTTGTGTGCTGCTTAAGTGCACTTGTGGTGCAACTCAGCTAACTAAATTTGTTGTTGTTGGTTTTTCACTTCTTATTAATTCTTTTCATTGTTCGATTGATTGTTGGTATTCATAAAAATCTAAACACGTTGAACACATGAGAGGTGTTTACAGAAAATCAAATTCTTGTTACACCAAATAAAATTATTTTGCGTTTTGATTGCATATTTTCTACTTGATTTGCCAAGAAGTAATCAATGAACCTGCTAGCTAAACAAATTGCACGCGCTCGCCTACGATTGAACACAAATATTTCCAGGCTTGAATTGTTTATACAGTGTAATGGATATGCATATTTATATTTATGCAAATGTCTAAAAACACATTCACAAGAAAATTAGGCTGGTACGTAAAAAAAGTGTGTGAAAAGTAAAAATGAAACAAAAATTTAGCCATTTTGAGAGTAGTGAGATTAGGTGTGTTAATTACAAATATTTTTCTTCCATGTGGGTAATGACCCGCTCTAATGTTGATATATATGTATGAGCGCTCATTCATGTGGGATGTGTCCCGATAGCAGTTGTTAGTAGCTTGATAGCTTCTTATGATACCGGTCTGCGGGCATACATAGGTAAATGCTTTTGCAACTATACCGCTTGCAGCAGTGCAACTACCACAAATACCTGAGCAACAAATATTTCATAAATTAAAACATTTTTGCGCGCAAGCATAATTATTTTACCTGGCTGCTGGCATTTGTGAGTGTTTTTCTGCTTGTCCCTCTAATTATTTGTCGTTTTGAATGGAATAGCAAAAAGGTCATTGATGGAAATATGTATCTAGGAGATAACGATAATAAAGAGAGGTAAAAACTAAAACAAAAAGTATTAAATTAATTTTTAAAAATTTCTTATATGTAATTATTGCCTTGAAATCTCAAATTAGGTTTAGAATAATAGATTATCAACCTTTAACCTAGAAATTTTATTTATAGCCAGTTTCACGAAAAAATTTAAAAATGATTTTTGTTTTTATTTTAATTTAATATGAATACTAGTCGCAGGAACTGCTTGTGAAAATTGCCTTTGATCTTTTGTTTACTTTTTTTTTTCAATAAAAAAAATTAAAATCATGGATATTGAAATTGAAACCTGTTTTCTTTCGGCTGATGCTTTTTTTAAGAATAAGTAATAAAAAGGCTATATTTTAAAATTTTTTAAATCTTGAAATAATTAAATTTTGAAAAAAAAAATCAATTTTAGTATGTAATTAATTCTTATTTTAAGTAAGTTTTTTTTTCTAATTGTAGATCTCGTTTGTCATCTTTAGATATTTAAATTTTTAGTTTTGAAATTGTTATACTTTTAGAAATTGAAAAAATATATTTTAAAATTTTCAATATTTTACGAAATTTAGTAAAACAAGAATTTTACTACCTTAGTTATTCTCTATCCTAAGTTTAACATCCTAATGCATACAAAATAAAAAGGACTTTAATTGCTTTATCAATCGAACATTTTTAGGAAAAATATAAATTTGTAAAGCTTTTTAAATCAAGTATTCGTACAAAGTTGTTTTTGGAAAGTTTCACATTTTTAATGTAGAACATTTTTTTAAATATTCAACATTTAAGTTTTCAAATGTCCATATTTTTTTCTGCAATTTTTTTATTAAAAATTAATTTTATTCAATAAAATATTTCTTAATAGTATTGAATAGCCTATATTATGTATTACATACCACAATACAACATTTATGGTAAATATTAAAAAATGTTTAGCATAAGTTGTACGTATGTACATATATATGTAGGTACTTATGTATGCATACATTTGTTATATAAAATACATTGTATATAAATAAAAGCTTATGAACGTCACCGCCAGCGCTAACCTCAGTACTACTATCATTACCCTGACCCCACAGGCGGTCAAAACAAATATATACTTCTAACAACTGTATAGCAAAAACAGCAAAAACGCTTGTATGTTGTGGGTTACTGACCATCAAACAAATGTAGCTACTGTAGCAAAAATGTGGTTAAAAAAAATTAGAAAAAAAAACAATACTCGAAAAATGCTGTGCCATTAGCGCAAGTTCGGCAGCGCACCTTGACCAAATTAAAATGCACTTATTATAATACTTTTTCTCGACAACTTTTTCGCACTTAACTACAGACATACTTAATGTTATTTATTGTTATTAATTTTCCTAGGTACATACATAGGCATGTATGTATGTTTTCAAGCAAATAGTTTAAATTTCGTATAACCACATTGCAGCTGATAATTTTTCATGACGAAAAATAAGAAGTAAAAGCTCTTGCAAAAGAAACTTGCGAACTGTGAACTGCGCCAGTTTTGCGCTGCTCGAAATTCATACTCCACACGTGCATGCATATGTATGTGTATGTACATACATAAATTGCTCACTTGCAGCAATTGTTGCACGAACTGGTTGACTGCTGCCATAATTTTAGCTAATTATAAGCGAGCTTAATAAATGTGTACGAGCTTATTATTATTATTTTTTTTATTTTTTTTCTATGGTGGTGCATTTTACGCTTTTAAATATTTGCTATTAAACAATACGCAATTAGCTTTTTTTTGCGACGCGCAAAGTGTCACACAATTCAATGCAATGCAACTTCATTGAGATGGTTGTGGCTGTGGCTGCTACACTCATTTGTAACGTGCGAATTTTGTGGCCATTTTGCTCACTCATTCATTTCATTTTATGCTATGGTGTAACTGACTGACTGACTGACTTGACAAAGTGCCGTTCATTGCCCTGGAATCACCCCTCATAGCTTTACTTCGCCTCCCTTCATCTCATCGCTTCGCTTTGTTATGCTCAAGGTAACCTTGCCACATTTCTGCAACTTTAATCTTTATTTCACACATAAATTTATGTTTGTTTTTTGTTCTTCTGTTTTATCAGCTTTTCTTTGTTATATATTTAGCTTTTATTTGCTTTTTTAATTTTAGCTTGCTTTTTGCTTAATTTAATTTTTCAAAGCTATGCAACCTCAGCCAGTCAACGACCATTGTAGGTTATCCATATTATCGTATTGCATTGTTTTGGTCGCCACCCATAATTTTTTTCTAGCGCAACACTTAACACCCTACCAGAGCAAGTTCGCTACTTAAGTCTTTTGTTCAATATCTGCTTATTTGTTGCTGGGCATGGTGGCGGTACAACGCGGTGGTTTAGCATTGGTGTTAATCATTTGCAATAGAAAAAAAACTTGTTTGGGTAAAAATGGGTTTCTGGCAAAGAAAAATTAATAAACAATCAAAATTGTAAGTTAAATTAGAAGCAATTCCTTCATCAATATGTCAAAATTTAAGATATACGATATAGGTATAGGCTACATTATATAGAAAGTACTGAAGGCGTGCAAATTTACGCATATCCTCCAAAGAAAAAAAATCATCTGCTCTATTCCTTGCATGCGCTAATTGCATTCACTGATTTTAACCCTTCTTTTTAGTTTTTAGCTTAATTCGCTAATCATAAACTTCCGTTTATAGCTGTCGAACAAATAATTCTAAATTAAAAAGATTTTATTTGTGTAATTTAACGCTTTGCTTGGCTACTAATTTGTTCCACATTAGATGTTTTTTATATATCTACATATATTTATTATACTAGTTAACTATATGTAAGCCTTCACGTGCTTAACCATGAGAATTTTACCATAGGCGGAAACGTAATGCACTTAAAGCGACCAGCGAAGGCAAAAATTGTAATAAAATTCAAAATAAATGTGGAAATGAAGCAAAAGAAGTCCATTGAGGCAAATGTAAAACTATAAACAATTGTATTTACCATAAATTGCTTTAACTAATTCATGCACTTCAATTTTATTGTGCGCAATCTTACACACCGAGCTCATTAAATGGAAGTGAAATGAAATAAAAGGTGCGGCTGTGTGCTTTAATTGGAAATATTAGTACGATACATATCTATATACAGTGCCGGCCACTTGAATAGTGCCCCTTTCTAATCCTTGGTATTGACTGGTTTCCTTTTGTTTTTAAAATATTCATTTTTTCTAAAAAATTAGCACATTCTATAACAAGGTGAATCACATTTTCAAATAGTATACAAAATGTATAATAATTCAACAAATTTTCAAAAAATCGTATACCCCATACAATTTCAGTAAAATAAGCCGCAGGTTTCACGTTTTTTTTTTTTCATTTTTAAATACGTTGATTTTTAGGCCGAGCACATTTTCTTCCATAAAAAATTGGCCAAATTTTTTTCCAGTTTGAAATATTTATCCAAATTTTTATAATCATATAAATTTTGTGACAAGTTTGAAAACCGGATTTAGATGTTTTTTTTTCATAAGAAAAAATTGACGAAAATTTGTTCCGGTTTGAAATTTTTATGAAATTTTTTTGAATGGTTTTAAGTTTTCTATAATATTTGGAAATCTGATTTAAATGGTTTTTATTATAGAATATGCAATATTTCTATGCACTACGCATACCGAAGGAAAACTGTCAAACGGGGGGCGATTTTTAGGTGGCTGGCACCGTATGTGTATGTTTCGAACAATGAAAAAAATAAAATTGAATACCAAAACACAATTTCCCATGCTTAAAAGCATTGTAGTAAGGAAATGCGGAAATAAATAAATATAAAAATTTTCGAATGTTGTCTATTCTAATAAAAATATTTCTGAGCACTGTTCCCTTAATCTCATGTCATTCAGTACTCGTGATATGTTTTTTAAGAATTCTTTTTAATTTTCTGGTATGTGGAAACACTGTTGAAACTGTTTTTAATATCTTTCGCTTGAAGCTCGTATTATATTGCATTGTAATATCAATAATTCTCAACAAAATTATTAAATATATTTTAAACGTTTAGCTAGATGGCAATGTTTTCCTAAAAAATATCTGAATTGCAGCTTGCAAAAAAATAGTTGCTTGAGAACAATATTGTAGTATTTTACTTCTCTTACTAACTTAAATTTTGTATAGGTGGCAACCCTTCTTAAAAGTATTTGTATCAATAAATCTACCGTTTAATACCCATGTTTTAATAGTTTACAGGTAAAATTATCACAACAATAATACTTTATAAATTTAATAAATTAAGTTTACACATCTAGCTAAGTGGCAACAATTTTGTTAAAAATAAATAATTTGAAACTTTCCCAAGAAACTTTGCTTTGACAAAATATTGTAATTTTTTTTTTAATTTACAAAAACATTTACAGTTAGTTGGCAACACTGTTTAAAAATAGTGGTACCACAGAGTGTATTTAAAAAGCTTTCGTTCGATGTCCACATTTCAGTAGTTTATTTAGCTTTTGCATTTTGTTTATACTAATTTTTTAACATCTGGCAACATTTTGAAAAACTCTGTATTGCTTTTACCCTTACCGGTGCGCTGATAACAATATTTTTCTTTTAGATTTAATTTATATGCATATACAAAAGCATAAATATTTACAACTGGCAGCTTTGCTTTAAATAATTGTTTTCGCAGTATATTTATTAAAATCTATGCCGGACACGCATAAATTAGTAACTTATTGAAATTACAATGCATTTGGCAAAATTTTCGAAGGTTTGATCTAATTTGAAGCTCACGTTAACGCCTTTCTTTTGATACCCATACTGAAATGTTTAATTTAGGATAAGTGGCAACTTTTTGGAATATTTAATTTCAGAAACACGGGAAAATTTTTATAAAAATATTACTACCATAGACTTTTTTAAATGTACCTTAGATGTCCACATTTTAGTATTTTTTTGGGCTAAAGTTTTTCATTGACTAATTTTAATTTTTAATCAGGTGGCAGCTTTTTTATCAAATAATTCTAAATATTTCTGATTGATTAATCAAACCTCTCTCATCTTATACCACATTAATATATCTAATTTAACTCAAAAAAAATTGCGGGCAGGTGGCAGCTCTCCTTAAAAATAATGCTATTCTCATGTTTTCTTAAAAATCTATCATTTGATATCTATATTTAACTAGTTTAATTAATTTTAGGATCAAAATACTTCTACGTTTTAAACAAGTGGCAACACTTTTTTAAAAACATCAGGTTTTAACCTTAATCAAAACTTTGTTTGATATCAATGTTTTAAACTAAATATACAGGATATGCATGTAATTAATTTTGATAGGTGGCAACACTATTAAAAGTCTCTGTACATAGAAGAAAACCTTTGCCCAACAAAAAATACGCATTTAATGTCTACAAATCTCAAGTTTATTTCGGAGTGTAGATTTTTCTACATACAATTTTCAATGCCTTACTCATTAAGCGTACTCACATAAATACATACATATTTTCTATGCATTGCTTTTCCATATCCTCAGGCTAAATCATCATGTACAAATGTAAAGTACTTGTAGCTTACTTCAAGGGCTGACGCTTGCATGTGCGTCAGTGCGTGTCTTGTAGTAATCAGCTATCGCTCGAAATCTATGTACTTAGCAGCGACCTTTACGCGCCACTGACTAAATAGTAAATATGTAAAAAGAAAATGAAATGCATAATAGAAAATTACCGGCTACAAAATTAACCTTATTTATTGTAAGATAATTAGCAGCTATGGACATTGAAAAAGGGTTTGGAAAAATGGCAAAGCAAATAGCCGAAAATACTAGCGCAAATACATAAAGCTTGCTTCACTTCATACAGACGTATATACCACAATGCTATTGCGCATATACCAAGTAGTTAGTAAACTGAAAACTTTATTTACAAATACTACATTTTTAATTACTAAATACTAATCATGTTCGCTTACTTCACTTCAAATGCTTCTGCTTAATTTCACCTCAAAACCAATTCAAATGCAATTAATAAGCTGATAGCTTATTCAAAGCTTTGCATTGAGCTAACTCATGATATGCTAAGGAGTTGCTTAGCGATAACAACTTTTGCCTTTAAAAAAAATCTTACTTGCTTTAATCCGCTTTACGAATTGATTTTATGCATTTATGTATATGGTTTTGGGTTTTCGAATTTTTATTAATGTTGCAACATGCAACATTACTGCAACAGTATGCAACTCACATCTTTTTTGTGCTGCATTTTTCATTATTCATTCAATTATGCAACAATGTTTGTCTAACTATGTATGTATCTGAAATTCAGTTAGTTATTGCGTTTGCCGTCTAAATGGCAGACAATTAATAAAGAGCACGATTTTTAAGAGAAAACTGGAAAATAAAACATGAAAAATTCAAATATGAATACTCATGTGTTCATTGATTTATCGGTGCCATGGATAGGCATAATTGCTCAAACAAAATTTCATAACTTCCCGGCTAGGAATGAAATCGGACTGCAAACCATCGCGACGCTGTGCATATTTTCTATCAGCCTAGCGAGGCACCAAACAGCGAGGTAATGTTCCCTCTATCCGGGACAGTATGTGTAACTAAACTGAAATTTCGCACTGCTTCGAATTCCAGCTGAAGATATAATGTATAGTTATTGAATGATGAAAGCCATTTACATTAGGTTGGTGCAAAAATTCACGTTGAGAAAGTAAAGTCGGATTGAATATGATTCGCTGTGATGGTCTTAACTTGCAGCAACTAGCTATGCAGTTATCTGTAAGATCGCTACGGTCTAATGTCCTTTCAATAAGCTTGATATGACACTATGCAGATGGTGCCATTGAGGTAGTGAGGTATTCTTAGTTATGCTGGAGTCACCGTCATGGAATCTAATCTTAATGGAAATTTTCGTATCCACTATATTTTTCATTATATACATACATTGAATTTGATATACTTTGAAGCTCACGTTTTCAATAAAAATTACCGTGAAAACCACCGTCTTCTTTACATCGTTGAATATTTATAAAAATAAATAACTTGCCACGTGATTTTGAAGCGCTAGCATTTTGCTGTATACATTTACTAAAGATTTGCTTATGATTTAAAATTCTCGAAAGCATGCAAATTCCCATTCGCAATCGCTTGAAATTTTATTACAATTATTTGTCTTATTGACTTCAAACAAATTAAACATCCATTAATCTTACTTAGCGGCTTAATTACAGCCACGCTATTCTTTGACAGCCAGTACCTGTTGTACAGATTCCACACTCAAGTTACCTGTCTCGTGGCCTGAAGATGTACACTTTCGATTTCGTTACCCTTCGTTATGCTACTACGTGTTCTTCTTCTTCTCATGCTCATCTTTAGCATCAGCAAAAGCTTCTTTTGCAAATATCAAGGCCAGTCACAAGACCAGTTAGGACAACTATTTTATGTACTTAATTACAACTACAACTCAACAAAATGTTAAGATGTCAGTTGTTGTCTGGCGGATAGCGGCTAGCGTTGATTGCAACACAGAAGAACTATCCAAGCAGTAAGAAACTGCCTGCATTGTTTTGCACGTTATTTTTTTTTTTTTTTTTTTTGTGAGGGGTCTAGAGTGAGTTAAGTAAAATTAATAATGGTGGTGGAGAAGGCGAGTGAGGAAGAGCTATAAATATGCAAATAGTATTTGCCGGATAAGTACAACCGCAACCAAATGAAATGGTTGAATGATTTAATTAGCGTTTGGTTTTAAGTAATTTGCCTACATGCGAGTATTTTGCATGAAAAATATTTTAAGAGAGTATGGTTTATTGATTTTGTATTGTTTTTGTCGTCAATTATTCAAAATTGATTAATGTACAGTGTATTCACGGATGTATCGCATGAAGTGAGCAAAAATTTAATTTAATTTTTAATTATTTTAATAAAATATTGCACATATGCTCGGTCGCACCAATGAGTTTTAAAATTTATCAGACTGTTGAAATTGATTGGTGCAACCGGGCAATAAACTTATATTTTTTTACTTATTTGAAAAATTCACACAACATTAGTGAAATAATAGCCAATTTCCACCAAAAGCAGAGAGATCAAACTTTTTCGGTAGATTTTAGTCCCTCTAGTTATGACTATTTATATCGTTCAAAATAGAATATTCTAAATTGGTCCCCAACTCTACCCTTACAGATAGATTTAAATATTAATTAGTCCACGACTCATCTCTTATACTGTGTTTCCACGCGACATTAAATGACAAAAATTTTAATACAAAGTTGGGCATTAAAAAAACGTGGTAAAATAATGCTGTCATTTTGGTAAAAAAATAGTCACTAAATTCATTTCCACATGCTGCTTTTTAAATAGCCAAATTTTTTTTTGTAGTTTCAATGCCTAGTGAGAATTCGGCATTACAGGTACAATTCAGAATTCAATGATTATGATTGAATGTTTAATCAACACATTTTCAAATGCGGCGTTACAGTATGGTAGACAGTGTATTCACCCTGAAAATGAAGCTTCCAATTTTTGTATTTGGAAAATTACTAGTCGCATTTAGTGCCGCTCCGCGTCTCTTCTTAAGGCAAAAAGCAGCTAATTCCATACAAATAGATCCAAAGTAGTTTTAGTCACATATTTCCTTGCCAGTAATGTGAGAGTCGTACTGAACTAGTCGTATTTTTTCCGGGCTCTCACAAAGCGCTTTTTTGCATTCTTATGAACTCATCTAACCCGCTGTACATTTTCTACTTATTATTGTAAATCATATACACACTATAGTATAAATTACTTAATTTAGCTGCAATTATTTTAAATTAAGATAGCGTTTACGGGCCATAAGACCGGTATTATTAAGCTAAGACAGATTTTAAATACAGTTAAAACCCTTTTTTATAACAATAAAATATAGGGAAATTTTTTCGGTAAATAAAAGAAGTAGAAGAAGAAGAAGAAAGTATGGAAATTTTTTCATTTACATAAACAAACACAATTTTGACTGGCGTGAAGCGAAAACTGCATTTAAGGCTAGATGGAAACAGTCTATTAATACAAGCAAAGACTTTTTTTTGAAAAAAGCACCAACATTTTTCATTATTTAACGAGCGCATATTTTTCATGATGCAAAATAAGTATCTACTTTCAATAAAATGCTCTTAAGGCGCCTTCTGACTTGAAGGCCTTCTTTATGTTAATTTCAGCACTCTCCATTAAAATGCTCGACCATGACCATCCTTCAAGCTGTAAAAGAATAAAAACTAGGGATAAAAATTACCAAAAGAAATTTTCCTTCCACAGCCTCTAAATAACCACTGCACTTGCCGCCATACCTTACATGCATTCGCTGTCCAACTGCGTGTCAGTTATGATTTAGTACTTATAACTTATTTTATATGCAGATTGTTTATAATTTTCAAAGCAAAGGAAATGTGCAATTTAGTAATTTCTACAGCAAAGTAGCTCAACTTTTTTTTACTTGTTTGGTTTCGTCTTGCGGCCGCTACAAATTGTCTTCAACAACTCAACTTTTTATGCAAAACTTGCACACATACATAGACAAACATGTAGCACTTGGCATATCAATATGCAAATAGCACACTTGTAAGCAAAGTGAATTTAATTGTTTCATATTATAAAATGTTTATAACGCGCATAAAGTCAAACGCATTACGTGCAGTGCAAAAGTGGTGAGTGTTGAACGCGAGAGGTGGTAGGTAGACCCTACACACTACACTTTGCATGCTATTGCGAGTTACTAAGTGCCGTTTTCACAGAGGAGAGTTAACTCACATCACAGTACAAAAATTGCGAGTTAGCGACCGGACGTTAGATAACTGTGAAAAAGGTCCTAAGTGTTTAGTTAAATTGCTTTCATATAAATCAATTGGCACTGGGAGTTACCTTTTTATGATTTTAATGATTTTGTGGAAATTAATAATGTTTGGCCATTTGAGTGCTTTTTGCGCATGCGTGAGGGAACAAAAGAGAAATTTAGTAAGTGGGTAAAGATAATATACATACATACATATGTAATTTCACTTTCTTAAAATTAAGGTTGTAAATGATTACGGCTGACCAATGTAGCAAAGCAAAAAAGAAAGACTTAAGCCACGAACTTGACATGTGTCTCATAAAATAAAATTTTGTTAGAAAATTACTACAATAAGAAACATTTTTAACAAAAGAAGCTGATTTTTAATAATAATTTTTTGATTTAAATGCGTTTAACAAAAAAAGAATTCAGTTTCATTTTAACTTTTCTCCAGAACTTTTAAAATTATTGTTTTTTTTATTTTTCACCTTACATTTTTTTTTTCTAAATCGGTCGCTAAAACATTTAAGCCAAAATTTATTAAAAATTTCGCCACTATAATTTACAAATGTAGGAAATGAACTTTTCTCAAATTTTTATCTTTAAGTGGTTTGCACAAACAATTTTTTTTCACTTAAATTCAATAACTGAGAAGAGTAACGAACCAAACCAATTATTTTTACTTAAATTGAGTTCAATTACAAACTTGAAATTCAAACCATAAATAATTTAAAAACAATTTATAAAACTTGGATTTAAATTTAAAAAACTTTTAATTACGAAAAATTGTTAAATTATAAAACACCGCACTTAAGAAGAAATTTTTTTAACAAAATTTTTGTTCTCACATGTTTTTAATTTTACATAACAAACAAAATTCTGACATTTTTATAATGCTTTCTTAAGCCATTAAGCCGGACTCAAACTTTGTTTATTAATAATGAATCATGTGGTATGCTAGGAAAATATCTTCTGGCATTTATTTCTTTAGAAAAATTTACAGCAACGTGAGTATGAACACCAAAATAAAATATATCTGGAAAAGGTATGGCATTTTCATTTCAACAAAAAATGTTGCCTTCTCATTGCCCTCTTCTTAGTATTTGCGCGTAGATAGCAAGGAGAAGCTAACCTCTTTCGATAGAAACGAAAACGCCATTAAAAAAAAATATAAACGAAAATATTTAGAACAATTTTTTTAATTTTTTCGCTAACAAAAACTTAAATTCTATTACCAAATTTTACCATTTAACTGAATTTTTGCGCGCAATTTGTCTCAAAAATATATTTCGCTTCAATAGCAGTTTTAATAAAAAATAAAATGCGTGCGGGCTTGAAAAAAAACAGTCGCTAAAGTAATTTAAAAATCCTAGCAATGCGTTGAATAAGAAGGCCTTACAACTTCTACAATAACTGCTTGCGCTGAATGCCACAGAAATGACAGAAACAACTTGTGTTTGCCTGCTTTAAAATTAAAAGACTTAAGAAACAAACTTGCCCAGTGGCTTATGAACAGATCGCATATGAAGCACAGGCATTAACTTTCGTTTTTAAACGAGCTTTCAATATATTTTTGAGTGCCACTCCGAGTTTAAAACTGAAAATTGTTTCAGACTTTTTTTTATCTTTTTTTCCACCACGCTAAAACTTAGGCTTGGGTAACAAAATTCCCGACATTGGCGTAAAGTTTCCAAGCGGTTGGTAACACAGCCGCCATAACTACCACAAGCATTAATAACTACAGCAATTTTTGGCTTCCTGCTTTAGAGTGGCGCGGCGTAGTTTCAAGTCTGTTTTAATTTAATTTCTACATTTTATAGTTTTATGTGTGTTTTTTAGTAACAAAATTTTTCTACACCTACTTGTCGGCGACGAGCTGCACTAAACTGCCTTGCGGTGCGCCGCTTTTGGCTTCAAACAAGTGTACACTGGCTTTTTGTGTTCTTTTACTATGTGTGTGCGGCGACTTATTGCCTTGTGCGTTGCATAATCATAAGTATGTGCAACAAGCCTTGCATTGCCTGCCATAGGTGCCTCGGCCGCCGCTGTGGTACACTAAAAGTTGGTAATTGTTTCTATACTTTTAATGTGTACTCCTTAATTTTATTTTTACTGATTTTTCCTTAGTCACTTTGCTTGTTGTAATAACGGTACTTGCGTGCTTTTACAACATTTACAATGTCTGCGAATTGAGTTGTCGTCGTTGTAATCGTCGTGGTCGTCGTCGTCGATGGCTGTGTCAGTAGCAGCTGTTGTACTCCACTTCAGTGTAGTTGTTTTTGTTGCTGGTTAACATAGATTTTTCTGTTTTGCCGGGTTAGTTGGTCGCCGGCCATGCGTTGCTGGCCGCTGCGTTGCCACACTTTCGAACATGATTAGGTTGCGTGCAACATGTGCGTGCCACATTCTGACATTTAATGACATTCCTTTGTTTATGGGATCAGTTTTTTATTTTAATTTTTGGATTTCGTGGTTTTGGGTGGTTACGCTTAAAATTAAGTGGATTTCATTTGGCAGGTACTAAAATATAAAAATTCCAAATTATGTCCTATTTATTTTCAACAACAGAATTATTGATTTTGTTTTTTTTTATTATTCTTTTTTTTTGTATTTCAGTATGGATGTGATATACTTTTTTCTTTAAAATTTTTAGCCTAAACTTAGATTAAAATGTATTATTTGTGCCTTGAAACAACTTTTTATCAAAAATCTATGCAAGATTTTTTTAATAATTTTATGTATTTAAAAAAACAATCAAAGCGTATTTTTGAATTTAAAAAATTGTTACGCATCAAAAGCTTTATTTTATTTTTATCAAATTAAATATAAAAAATAACGTAATTAGTAATTTTTTGAAAAATTAAGATAAAAAATTTTACCATTCAAAATATATTCATGTCAAAAGTTGGACCGCGTTTTTATTTTTTTTCAACATGTTTTTAAAATGTATGCTTTCAAAAATTGCCAAAAAGAAGTTTTTACATATTTAAATTTTTTGAAAATAGATGCTTTCAATATTGCACAAAAAGGAAAAGAGGCAGAAATGGTGTCGAAATTTTTTATCAAAATGAATGTCTATCGACAACATTTTTGCAACATTGGGCTTTATTTAGCAAAGAATTTACTTAATTAATTTCTGTATTTTTTCTATAGATAAACAAAATATATGCGTTTGAAATATTTTTATGACGCGTCAGTCAATGCCGAAAAAATGCATCCAAAGTGCATCACATGCAGCAATGCACCACGTTGAATAACATAACTGTTTTTCTCGTCTGCTTATTTTCATTGCTACTTTTGGCAGAACAAGTAGAGGAATTTCAAGATCACTTTAGAGTTTTCAAGCAGCTAAGAGAATTTGTATGAAGATGTATGCAAAAGGTAAAAAATACAGACGGCCAACAGCATGCATACAGCAAACAATTTAAAATAAAATTTCAGTTTTTTTGAATTTTTTAAACAAAAACTTTTAAAATTTTCAATGCTAGGGCAAATTTCAAACAAAAAAAATGTTCATATGTATGTATGTACACATAATTTTTTAATACTCCTAAAAACTATTTTCGGCATACCTTTCATGACAATCTCTTGAATTTGAATGCCTTTTTTCAGCATTTCGTGACTAACAAGCTAATTTGTTGTAGGCTATTAAAATGGTCATAAATATCAGCAGCAGCAAAAATAAGTCGTGCGGTAGCAATGTGCAGTAGCCAAATTTTTGAATTTAATAAGACATAAACTGACTTGCCGTTGGCACAAATCCATAACAGCCTAGTAAATGTCAACTTTTAATTAGCCAAATTGCAATGTTTGGATATTAAAAGAAGTTTGTGTATTTGACCAAATTAAGAAAAAAGAAAAGTTGAGCACGAAATACTAATTTCAGTCTTTAGAAGTGCAAAAAAATAAACAGAATGCTTAAGAACCAATAAGAACTGAGATTAAAACGAACACGTGTAGGTAAATGCTATGTATGTATGTATCAATGAAAGCGCGCATTTTTTTAACAAGTTCATCGTTTAAGAGTTCCCAGAAATGTTGGATGGCTAGCTCTTTAGTAAAAGCCCCAAATATTCACTCTTTAAAATAATAAAGTGAAATAAAATAAATAAGTCTTTTTCATTTTATACATCCTCTAACCAAAAAAAAACAAGGAATTTTTAGCAAAAAAACGATTATATAAAAAATATATACATATATATATATCTCATGATCCACTGATCGGATCTCAACCAGATTAGTATGGAACTTCCTCTGAGACACTACCTTTCCGATGCAAATCGGTTGACGTGGTCCAAAGTTATGCGGTAACATACATAAAAAAAAAAATATATATATTCCGACGAACTGATAACCTCCTTCTTTTTTGGAAGTCGATTAAAAATCAGGATAAGAAATTTAATATTTTTAGATTTTTTAACGCCATTTTAAATTTATTGTCGATAGTTGAAATAAAAAAAATAAAAAATTATTTTTGAAATAGAAACATTGTATTTTGCCAAAAAATATTACGCAAAATAAATTTTTTTTTTAATTTTTTGGTCATAGCTGAAAAACATAAAAACCTAAATTTAATTTTTGTCAAAAAAAAACATTTTTAAGTCTAAAACCAAGGATTTAAAAAAATCTAAAGTTCAATGTAATAGTTTTATTTTGCAAAAAAAAGTATAGAAATATTCTTTCCGACTTTTTTGAGAAAAATAAATTAAATACAAAATCCTTTTTAAATTTTTTTTTGTCAAATAATATTTTTTCCAATATTTTGAAGAAAAACCATTTAACAAAAAAAAATCATTAAAAAAGTGTTTGTCAATAACTAAATTAAAAAGGAAAACCCCAAGATGTTATTTTTGCCTAATATTGCTTTGATCCAATAGAAAAATTTTATTTTGCAAAAAAAAAACAAATGTATACAAAAATATATTCCAAATCTTTCTGTATGAAAAATAAATCGTTTCAACAATTTTTTCGGGCATAGCTAAAAAAAAGATAGCACCAAGACAATTCTTCGATAACCTGGAGGACCTTTGATGCGTTGAAATCAGGCAACTTCTAAAATTCCTGCGAAGTTCAAAATGGTTTTAGGAGGGATTGGGAGCTACTAACCTAACCTAGCACCAAGCAATTATTTTTGCCAATTTTTTTGAGATAAGTATATAAATGATTTTATTCTAATTTTTTTCGTCAAAAAAAATTTAATAAAAAAATTTATTTTTTTTTTGCCAAAGTTAGCACAAAAATTATGAACACCAAGAAATTATTTTGCTAACAATTTTTTTCTTAAGATTCAATGGAAAAAATTTAGTTTGCAAAAAAGTATAAAATAATTTATTATTTTTTGAGAAAAATAAATTAATTTGTAAATCTATTTAAAAAATTTTTTGGCTAAAGTTTGGCGATAGGTAAAACAAAAACGTTAAATTAAGTAATTTTTTTTTTAATTTTTTTACAAAACCAATAAAATATTTTTGCCAACATTTTTTCTTAATATTCAATAGGAAAGCCTCATTTTGCAATTTTCGTATTGCAATTTGAGGGTTGGATATTTCTAGACAAAATTTTTAATGCGGAAAAAAATTAAACTTAAATATTTTGGTTGTTTAGCCAAGTGAGAGACGGTGAGGAATTTAGCTCTAGAACAAGGATTTTTGCAATAGTACTTATTGACATTAATGTCTATTTATTTTAAACAAATATAGCCGGCTAAATATTTTTTGTACTTACAGCAGAAAATATTGTCAGGAATCATCAATAAGTAATTAAAAAATCATTAGAATACGTAATTGATAGCTTTACAAAATTTTACAGACAAGCAGTATTTTTAAGCAAGTCTCTTTTATTAATCAAATCTACAGCAAAAATTAAGTTTCAGCACATTCCAAAGAAGCAAAAACACAACCAGTATGAGCAATTTTCTTGAAAAAAATTATCAAATTTTATTCAACAAGTTTTGCTACCCAAGCCTTTTGTTTAGCATTAAATAATAAATTTGTTTACAAAAGACAATTGGCAATAACAACAATTACCACGCATAGAAAGAAGCCAATAAAACCACAACCAAAATGTAAGCTGAGTGCGACAAGTGCATATCATTTTACAAAAAAAAACTAAAAATCAAGAAATTTTTAGCAAAACAAGAAAAAAACAGCAAAAAAGAATCTCTTGTTAAGGTTGCGTGCCAAATTCACAGCCGCAAAAGGTTAATTGCGTGCCGATAAAAGCCGCGACCAGTCCAAAAACAAGGCAAAGCAGCAAGGCAGACAATCATTAGTGTAGTAACAAGCCACTGCGTGGCCAGAAGAAGTGCGCAAAAATCAATTTTCAAACAAATTTGAATAAAGTTAAATATAATTTCATAGCATTTCACATGCAATAAATTTCAAATTCCTTTAAGTTTTATTGTTGAATAATTTTAATTTTATCTTATTTGCAATATTTTTTACCAATCATTATCACGCCTCGCATTCGTACTCATCAGTAATCGCCATGAAGCCAATTTGTGGTTAGTCGCAATTATTATTAATTAAAAGTTGATTACAAAAATGCTAAGCGCAACATAATAAAGATTACCAATAATTCAAGTGTGGCAATGTACATACTAGGGATGTTAATTTTTTCACTTTTTACGATCCCGGAATTTTCGGGATGTCAACAACTTAAATCGAAAAAATGGTTTCTACTTCACCTAACATAAAATAAATAATAAATAAATGGGTTTAAAGTCAACTTAAAGATATGATTAATTCTAAAAATTATTTGAAAAATTCAATGCAATGTACCATAAAATCATGGGTAGGGAAAGAGGAGGAATTAGAATTAGGATTCACAAGGAAGAATAGGTAATTTTTTAAGCTGACAAATGGGAAGAAGAAATTCGAGGAATTTATCGAGTTTATATAAGTCGTTAACGTGTAATTTTTTCAAAAACAAATATTGCGAAATTTCAAGGATAACATTTTTAAAGGACATTTTCAATACTTACCAGTCCTTATGCACCAAAAATTTAATCTGATTAAATTTTACAGAATTTCTTCTTTAATTGTATACCCATACTTCTTCTCTAACAGCCGGTTTCACCAGCAATTTAAATGGAAAATTATTTTTTATTTTCTGTCAATTTCCATAAACTATTCAAAAAATTAAATGAAATTAATTTCGTGAAATTGGCTGTAAGCACATTTCACTGAAATTTTTAAATCATTTTTGAATTACTGACGTCAGAGTGAAAAACTGAAAACGAAAGTTTACTATATTTGGCCCATTTTTGTGTGTAAAATTTACTATCTCACGGTGTTATATGTATAATGAGCTAGACATTTATAAAAAAATATTAATTATCAAATAAAAAAAAAGAAATATTGCCAATACTGGTGAAGAAAAGGAGTTTATATTACTGTGATCAGTGCAAATTACAAATCCCAAAAATCCCGGCATAATTTTCCAAGAATCTCGGAATTTTCGGAATCTAAAAAACATTCCTACTACATACATAGCTGTGGTTAATTGAGCAAGTCAGCGCTAACTCCAGCAACATCCTCATTAACCTCATTCAACTCCATCTATGTCTAACAAGCTTACTTGATAATTTGGGCGTTACTGTTTATGGTTGGTTATCTTTATTTCAGCTAAATAGTAGCTTTATACTTAAATTGGTAAAATTTAAAAAAAATAGCTCGACCTTTTCATATTTACCGGTAATTACTTGTTACTAGTTATTGTTATTTGTTTCGATTACCTTAGTGCAATGCATTGTGAATTTCTGTGCTAATTTGTTAGCGTCCGCTGGTTTGTTATAAATCTTTCTTTGCGACTGAAGTACTTTTGTTGTCAGCAAGTGTTTGTAGGGTATGTATGGTCTCAAAAGATCTCTTCCATATTGGTTGCTTAACAAAGTAAAAGACAATAAGGAAATAGGCGTCGCAAGGACACATTGCAAGAGGGTCATCTTTTAACTAATAAATAATAGTTATTAAATTAAAAAAATATATAAATAGGAAAGCGAGCTCAAGCTTTATTGGGCGCAGAGTTTAATAAAATTTATATTATTACTACAACGACCAAATTACACACCTTTTTTTCTGGATAACAGAAGTAATGTTTAAGAGCATCGCATCCTCTTGCAAATCTCCTGAAAATTTCATAACTGGTTGGGCCCACGTCTCATGTGGAGTCTGCGAAACCTAAAAGTTGCAGCATTTCTACTTTGGCTATCTCGGTTAAGTCCTTTAAAAATTCTAAACCTTTGAACTTTCGCCTTCTTCTATAGAACACAGGGCATTCGTATAACAGGAGACGCAAAGTTTTTGGTTCTTCTTCATGCCTGCCACTTCTGCAGAAGTCGTTTTAAAGAACTTCCAGTGCTTTTTGAGAACAACATGACCTGTTAGTAGCCTCATGGGTGGTTCTAAGTTCGCTGTGCCCAGAGTGAAGACACGTTTCGACCGTTTCTCGTTCCATTTCGGCCACATAAGTTTCGTTTTGCTGCAAGTGGTGAGACTAGCCCATTTGCCACTTACTTACTTGTTTAAGATATATGTATGTAGGTCACTGAGAATAATCTTGCAGATAGCGAGTGGCATACTTTAACCCTTCCTATACTGCGATAGTAAAACGGATGTGTCCCCTCTTGCAAGTTCATTCGCCTTGTATGTTCCGGTGCCCCAGCACCCATACCAAGTGCAGGTCAGATTGTTCAGCCAGATCGTTTAGAGATCTGCACTTTGAGTGCCGACTGAGTGTCTGAGTGTATGAAGATGTTGTTGCGTATGACTTCTCCTGTACGTAAGTGTTCAACGGCCTACTGCATGGCAGCAATTTCAGATTGAAAGACGCTGCAGTGGTCGGGAAGGCGATATGATTTTTGCAGCCTCAACTAGGCGAAAAGACCCCACCTTCTACCCAGTTCTCTAGTTTTGCACCATCAGTTAGAAGTGGAGTGCTCCATTTTCCTGACCAAAATTCTTGGAGAAGCTAACAAAAAGCACCCTGTTAGTATACTGACCAAGAGTCTCGCCTCGGCCTTCTTAAGAAATGTGAGAAAATTTGTGAGCTTAGTTTTGCATGTTCTGCAAATTTCTAGACACCTTGCGGTTATGTATTTTGAAACACAACTTCAATGCTTACCGTACCGCGGTCAAATCGTGCTCCCTTTTCATCGCTTATAAGGAAATCAGCACCCCCTTTAAGAGCGCATTTTCGACAAGGTGCCTTGTTTGAGGAAGTGCTATGCGCGATAATAGTACCGCAGCCTGACTATCAATATGCAAATTATTCGGTTATTTATTCGGTTTCTCTTCTATAGTTCTGCTGCCCTCTTGATGACCAATACTTGAGTCTGGATGATGCCGTAATAATATGGCTGCTTATATGTTGAATATACCTCCAAAAAAAGTTTATTCGGCATGCGAAAGACGGACTTGGGTTGAATACATCTGGTCTAGTTCAGTCGGCTGAAGTGTATCAGAAGACGGAATGGGTTTTGAAATGAAGTTTTTTTCAAATTTACTTTCCATATACTTACTATATTATAGACTGAAAACCAATTTTCAGCCAATTATCGTAAATTTTTACAGTTTTAATCAGAAATTTCCATACTAAGAAACCTTCATAAATGTTGCAGCGAATTTTGCTAAAATTAAGGAGCAACTGCAATAATTATGCAAACCGCCCAATCAACAATTCTTAGCGAGACAAACAACTAATAGAATAATCAATTTGTCGCGTCAACAGCCAGCCATTAACCCATGTACTTGTGCATACATACATAGCTACAGCATCACAGCACATGTCGCGGCCACTTGACATGCAACTAGAGAAAATGTCAAAAGACTCACATAAGTTTGGTTTATGCATAAAATAAGCAAAAAAAAACAAGAAGCAACAACATTAACCCAATAATACAACACCACAATAACAAGTGGTGCTCCCAGCAAAATGCAATACACGCTGACAAAATTATGCATTTTAATGTAATGTAAATTCAAACAAAAAAAAAATCGAGGAGAAGAAACCGAAATAGTTGTTGCGAAGAAGCTACAGTAACAGCGCGCGATAAAGGTCAACAACTATCCAAAGTGTGAACTGTTGATGGTTGTTACTTTTGCCGTTGCTGCAGCTGCTACTCACTGCTGCTGCTTCTAACCTGCTAACGGCGTTTGGCATTCTCAATGACGGCTGTTTGATTGAGCTGCTAGTGGCCGGTGGCTTCTTTAAAGAGGTACCATTAATGTACATACACAGGCAGCAATAATTGGTTACGAATGCATACATATGTATGTATGTATGTATGTAAGTATAGCTGTAAAGTGAGGCAATAAATTTAAGTTGAAAGAATTGCTAAAGTTTGAATAAGATTTTTAAGAGGCAAACATTGGTTTATTAAATAAATCCATTGAGGACTGACAAACGTTTACTCAGAGAGCTTTTGGCACAGTAATATGAGGTCTATGAATAAAATTTAGCAAGCAATTTTTTGGTAAATGTTTTACCTTTTAATTCTTTCCATTGTGGGCTTTTTTGTACCTTTTTGTGTTGTGTTGTGTTGTGTTATATGGCCTAATCGAAATTTTAAGTTATTTTTATGAGAAATACATATGGAATTTCAGTTTTTCCGATGAAAACATCCCTTTACCTATCATTTTTAATTAATTTTTTTTTAATTTTATTTTATTTTTATTTTAATTTTTTAATTTGTATTTAATAATAATTAAGCTATAAATTCAAGTTAATTAATTTAATTAACTTCTTCAAATAAAGGCCAAAAGAACCCCTAAAGGAAGTTAAAAAGCTAATAAATTTTTTCAAAAAATTTGGCTCCATTTTACTTTATCTCGCTTCAGATAAAATTATGGTTGCAACCGTTGTATACGTTTTTTCTAAATTGACACCCAAAGCATTTAAAGATGAAGAAGAAGAAAACTATTCTCACGAATTTATTTTTCATCTTCGCTGCTCCGCAGTAAAATTTCCTGATTAACATTTTTGTAGAACATTTTAAACCTCTAATTGCCCTTTTCATTGAACTCATATGCAACGTCTTCAAAATATGATTAAAAAATACACATTATGGTAGCAGCTAAGGGATTAAATATATTCTACAAAAATTTTTATTTACGTACTAAATTACGAAAAATTATTAAACTCCGATGGATCTCGTAAAAATTCAGAAAAAATCGGAAAGTCTCTTGGTTTAATTTTTTGTGGAACATTATTATCATTTGTTTTAGAATATTTTAACCCCCTGATTGCCATTTTTGATGATCTTCTCTATATGGGCCTTCTACAAAATAAGGGTGACTAAAACACATTACAGCAAAAAAAAATCTTCATAAATTTAGGTACACGCCTCTGAAAACGGGATCTTTGAATTCCCAATAAGAACTTAAGGTCCGAGAAAATCACGAATTCTCAGCAAGATCTTGAAAAAAATCTGAAATGCCTCAAAGCAACACCGAGAAGTCCTAAGAAAATCCCGTAAAGTAACAAAACAAAAACACCAGAAAATTGCGAAATTCTTAAAAAAAAATCCCGAATCCCGGTCTTCGAATGCCGACTTAAAACTAAAGATCCGAAAAAGTCCCGAAATGCCCATAAAGTTTTGAACATATTCTGAAAGGTTCCAAATAAGTACCGAAAAATCTCGAGAAATATTGGAAAGGTTCCAGGCAACTTCTGAAAGTTTCAAAAAAAAAACTCCGAAAAGTCCCGAAAAAATGTTAAAAGATCACGCAGAAGTTCCGAGCACATTTCGACAAGTCTCGATATTTCTTAAAACATTTGGAGAAGAACCACTACTAAGTCTTCTTTCTCAATACTTAAGAAATGAAAGGCAAATATCACTGTTTCTTTTCTGCCTGATGATTATTAAACGAATTTCATGTAAATCTTGTTTTTTTTTTGTGGGTATTATTAAAAACTATCGATTATTCTTGCGAAAATATGAAAAGCCAAAATAAAAGTCTTGAAGCTACGTTCTGTAATGAGGAAGTGTTCGAATGGAACCCTCGAGAAAGCAACCCCACCAAATATTTTGTTTTTTTACTTCCTAGGGCACACAATCTATTTTATTTCTAAATAGTATCTACTGAAAAGATCAATCGGCCTCCATACACCAAATCGCAATCATGCGCATCGCTACTATTTATTTATGAAGATGTGCGGCATTATCAATCGCGCACGCTGCGCACAATAACTTCCTGCTCCAGCGTACGCTGCAGCCATAAGCACACACAAAATACCAGCCGACATTTCAAATGTTTACATAAATCTTCACCGTTAGAGCATCAACCGCTCATGCTTGCGTAATAAGTGAAATATTGAAAGAAAAGTAGTCTAAGTGCAGCGCAATAAATATTTTGTTGCTAGCTGGAAAATTGTTGCCCACTACTTGCCAGTGTAATTAAACTTGAAACGTATGAATAGAGACAACAGCGATGATGATGCAAGCATGATGAACAAAGCAGGCAACCCAAAGCAAAGCAAAGCAAAGCAACGCTGTGTGCCATTGGAAAGTTCAAGCATATGCGCCAAAAGCGGAAAATGCAATAAAATAGAAAACCACAAACAACAAAGGCAATAAAGTCGAGTAATAAAAGTGAGTGGAAAAGTATAAATATGCGATGCTGTGGCAGTGATTAAAGCTGCCACAAGCAGAGTGATAGCTTTAGAGGCGCATCAGCAGTAATTCGTCAAGTTGGGTTTGAGTTTGCAACTCTGAGCCTTGATTTGTATGCAGCAATAACGAATTAGTTGCAGCAGCGTGCTTGCAACAATGTCATCATTTTCACATGGCATACAAATAAATAGCAAATAAATAGGAAAAAACGGACGACATGCTGTGCGTCTTATCAAAAGCATGTCAGCGCCAAATTGGCAAAGTTTGCAATTCGCATTCGCATTTTGATTTTATAAATTTGGATTTTCCGGCGTCGCTGAGTTATTATCTTTCTTTCTGTTAAAGATTGCGCTTTTCACAAACGTTCAATTGCTGATTGCCGGGTGATGTAATAGTTGATTATTTTTATAGTTATTTTTTTTTTTATAGTTATCGCAAGAGTTATTACAGCATCAAAATTTTATTGGGTGATTTGTTGTTTTTTTTGTTTGTTTGCTCAAGTTACCTATTTTGAGTAAGAAGTAAAAGAAAGAAATGCAGCAATATCTTAGCAATTTTTATATCTAAATTTTGTGAAAAATATTTGTTGTCAATTTATACAGGTATGAAGGAATGAACACGCTTAAATAGCTCAGTTTGTAAATGTATTAAATTTAAATAGCTCACTCGGAACTCAGAAAACGTCAGGAAATCGTTTCGCTTCTTGTCTTCAAACCAGGTGCACTTTTTATCAATTCCCAAAAATTCCTCTCGTGAATCTCTGCGCATTGAATTATGTAATATATCAAGGCCTGCGATGATCAGGTAGCGCTTCCTTAGATTCCAGAAGCGCATACTACGAAGACCAGAGCTTTTATATAAGAAATAATGCATAAATTCTACCACTTAGCCATCTCTGTAGCTACTTCGGCGGTCGTAATGCGATTTTTTGGGGCCGTTAGTAGCCTTCTTATTTGTCACTACAATCGCTTGGTCGGTTTGGACCGGAACCAAAAAAAAAACTTCGCCAATTGTCTTTAGCTTTTTGCAAAGTTACGCCAGCTATTTACACCAAGTGTAGATAGATCCGTCTGCGCTTCATACCTCCATCGTGTTCGTATGGGCCCTTGCCTTCCCTATGCTCCTATGGGTGCGGAGTCGAACGATCTCTTAGTGGTCATTCTAGTCATTTTTTACAATCGGGAAATTATGGGAGTATGACCGCAGTTTAGATGTATATTGGGTATAAGACCCGGGTAGTTGACTTTAACTGCAATTTCAAAACCCATTTTCGCCACAGAAGTGACTGTGAACCTAATTTTGTTCTGCGCAACATCAAGAAGCCAATCTTCACAGATGGTTCCAAAATGAGCATTGGAACAGGATCTGGCTGCTTTTCTTAGAAACTGCCCTTGAGTTAGGCCTATAGACTTCCATGTCACTGTAGCATATTCAACGCTAATATTCAGGATATCTTCGGTAGTATGTAGTCTATCTCTATTGGGTCTCGAGATGAGTAGACGATAAACGGAACTAATATAGTGTTAGATCAAGCATTTCAAAGCAAAACAAAAAAAACTACCTTGCGGTTTCTGCTTTCGGAGTTGGGAACAGCTACCAGGTGAACTATACCCTATTCGGAAATGCAGCAAACCAAAGCATAAGTGTCTTTTACTTCTAATCTATAATTGCTGGAAAAGCCCAATTTGTGCAACTAAGTTCCAATTCGACATTTAGACATGGTTTCGCATATTCCTTCAATTATATTTAAGAAATAAATGAGACTGATGCTTTGTTTTGCTGCATTTCCGAATAGCCCCCTAATCTGCACACAATCGTTTTGTCGCGCTTACTCTGGCCACCAGAGCTGCTTGTTTAACCTAACCTAGTCTATGACTTATGGGCATTTCCTTTATTCTTAAAAGCATTTAAGATTATCGCTACGAATTTTTGTGCCATTCTCACAGCCGAACTTACTGCCTACGACGAAATAGAAAAGTGTCTTCTTAATTATTACTTAGGTTGCTGTGTACTTATTGAGCAACACTGCATTGATCCGTAAACGTATAAGCCTCTTTTGCTTGCTCTTTTCCTACATGAAAATTGGCCTACAGTCATCCTTTGGTGTTGGCGAAGCTTTTAAGCGCCCTGCATGCATATTTTATTAGGCATAAAAACACAATAATCTAAATATTGTACAATGCTACTACTTACTTTTTTTTAAGGAAATGAGAACTAAATATCTACCTATTAGCCCCCTAACAAACTGTTGGTTACATTAGACACTAAAACAATCTCAGATAAAGCCACAATAAAAATTTGCACACCAAAACAAAAAACAACAAACATAAAACTCCAATTAACTGTATGTAAGCGAAAATTTCATGAAGACATAAAAGTGACAGGCGACCAGATACATATTTGCAACAATTTCCATATAACACACAAACTTGCAGAGCGTCTCACGCAGAGTTGCAGCTCAAACGGTCACTCATTCGGTCATTCAGTCATACAGTCATACAGTCGGTTCCTGATTCACGCTGGCAAGCATTTTGCTGGCATTTACTTCCTTCTACAACCAGCACTAAACTGTGTAACTGTAGTGTGCGGGAAATGTAAAATGTGAAATGAGTATTATGAAATGCCGTGAGCGCACTTTGTGTTACATATGAAGTAATAAACAGAAATGGCTGTATTGTTAGTGTTATTTTTTGAAAAGCATAAGATTATGTTTTAATTTTTTCAAATTTCAATTTTTAATTTATTTTTTATTGGTACCACAAATGCACAAACATACTTGAATTTTTTATCGGTTTTTCATAAAAAAAAAAACAAATTAAAAGTACATAACTGAAATAAAACTATTGACATTATGTCGCCTATTTAGGTTAAAAAGCTGAATTGTTGGTCTTCAAATTCTTTAACTTTGTTTCATAAGATAATTGGCTTAATTTTTTATTTTTATGTAATGAAGTTTTAATTACAAAATCAAGTGGGTTGAAAATGATTGTACCAGGAAAGCGCTTAACATAATTTGCTAGTTCGAAATGTAATCATTATAAAACGAAGGCAACTAATAGAAAAATATGTAATTTGCACTAAAACTATGACAGTTAAATTGCTAAACGTATGCTGAACGAAATGCCAATAAAAAATTAAAATTATATAAAAAATAAAAAATTACAAATTTTTTTAATTTTTCTTTAAATTTTTAATAAAAAAGCTTTTTGCTGAGATAATAAAATATATTTGAAAAATCAAAAAAGCCTTGAACGAAAAAGTGAAATGTATATTTTTTAAACTATCATATTTTTTTTTTATTTGAAAGTGAAAATGGAATTTTCAGTCTGCTTTAGAATTGTAACCCCATTACAGGCGCCAGAATAATAGCAATGCTTTATTTTAAACAGTTTTGGGTATATTTCTTTTGTTAATTTGATGCTTATTATTTTTGTATAGTACTTTTACTTGTACATACTTTTTAAGTGGCTTTGGATTTATCTACGCTTAAAATTGTACTTAACCTGGTTGAAATAGATAATTTTTTTGTTAAAAAAAACTAGAAAACTAACTTCTGAGGTTGCACAAAATAATTTAAATTTTAGCACCTCATTTTTCATTTTTTGTTGATTAAATCAGCATTTCGCGGGTATGTTGCAAATTTTTTTCCAAAAATTTTGCAAAATTTTTCAAAAAGTTTTCTGAAAAGCTTTTCTTGTTTTACTTTCTAAAAACGTAAAAAAAAAATGTTCTAAAAAATTGATAACAAGTTTTTTGAACTAAATTTCTGGATTTCCAAGTCCCAAAACCAATTTTCTATTTTCCAAATTTTTTTAAAGATTCCTAAAAGTGTTTTGATTTTTTTTTATTCATTCAAGTTTTCCTAAAGAATGTTTAAAATAATTTTTAAATATTGTATTTTCATCAACAGAATTAAAAAATAGATATACTTGAAAAGAATTGTACTAAAAGTGACTAAATATCTTTACAAACATCTATTATGAACAAAAAAAAACATTTATTATGAACTAAATATTATTTCGAAAATATTTTGGTAAATTTCAAAAATCTTTTTTTTTCCAAAAAGTTTCAAACATATTTTTAAAGATTTCAAAAATTGTTTCAAAAGTATTTTCTAGTTTTATAGATTTCTAGAAATTTTGGGTTTTCTTTCTTTTCTTTAAAAAAATTTCAACATTTTTTGAATAAAATTTTCTTAAGAGATGCTTCAATTTTTACTTTCAAATAAGTTTTATATTTTTTTAAGTTGTATTGGAGTTTTTTTATTATTTTTAATTAAAAAGAAAGACGGTTTCTAATTTGTTTAATGTTCTCATTTAGAAATTCAAAACCGCGACATAGTATTACAATTTTCAAAATGTTTGTTCCAAAAAACTAAAAAGTGTACTAAAAATCTGCACAATATATTTACGAGGCAAAATCTTTCAAAGATCCAATTATAAATTACTATCGAAGTATTAAAATTCAATTTTCGCTTTAATATTGATTTTTGCATATTTCTTCATTTTTTCAATTTTAATATTTATTAACAAATCTCTTTATCTGATTGCCTCCATTTCACCATTTCACCATCTTACCATCCCGTTTATTGTTACATAAATTTTCCGACAAAAATGTGAATTTCATAGTCACAAAGCGTCAGCCTGCCACACCTACTAAAACACAAACTGGTAGTATAGCTGAAATATAAAAAGACTTTATCTGGGCGGGCAAGTGTTATGCTACATAATTTGGCAGTGTTACAGTAGCCGTTTCTTATCAGCTGCTAGCCAAGCAACAAATGGAGCATGCTATAACAGTAACCATTTTCTTACCAAATTGACAAAACAAAAAAAAATCAATCAAGCCTCTATCGCGGTGACCACTGAAGCAGGAAGTCTTTTGCGAATGGAAAATGCAAATTTTTACTCAACACCTTCAAATAAAAAAATAGCATAGTAATAATCTGAAAATATTAACATAAATATTAATTGGTTCAAATGCACACAAACGCACACACATAAACGAAAAGCTTGTGGCACAGCTATCGAAAAGCCAAAATCGGAGCAATTAAATTGCTAATTGGCGCCAATTGCTGAAAATTGCTGAAAGCGTTCGTTTGCAGATTTCGCTTTTAGCTGCGGCTGGTTTTCTTTTTCTTCTTTCTTATATGTAAAAGTGTTTGTAACGAATTTTAATAAACATTTTTTGTTATGCTTCATGTTTAAAAGGATTTTTACATAAAACCTTTTACACACTTTTTTCGTTTTTTTATTTCTGTTTTCGAAATATCGGCAAATTTAATTTTTACGTCATTTTTTTACGGCTTGCAACACTAAAAGTAACACCTACCAAATTTTTAGATAAATAGATAGAAAAATAACAGACAGTAGAATGCTCAAACTATGCCAGTGCATAGACATTTAGGCAGATAGCCAGACAAACATTTGTACATATGTATGTATGTATGTATGCACAGAGTGTGCGACAAATGCGCGTAAAACAAGACAAATAGCAAATAGATGCGAAGATAAATGGTACAACTGGGCGTTTGCAATAAGCAGTGTATGGATTGCAATATCTTATATGTTTTTTTTTTTGTTTTTGTTTGTGGCTATGCAAATAGCTTTTCAATATTTCTGTGTTATTTTGCAACCGAAAGCGTATTTACTGTAAGTAGTAGTGGCATACTTGGTTTATGAGATTTAAGACTTGTTTAAGTTTTCTATAAACGACTTCTTTTACATATGTAAGTAAGTAAATATATGAAAAAAAACAAAAGTTACAACTCTGTACTAAACCAAGTAAGATAAAGATCAGTGGGTAAAAATATAATTGCGTTCAGAAAGACATTTTTCACAAATGGTGATAAATACTAAATGAAAAAAACCAACACGAGTGAATGCAATTTAAATTTTTTTTATAAAAAGTACTACCTTTTCGGTAAAAAATATTTTCGGCTAAACAAATGCTTTCTATAGTTGTACTAAAAATTCAAAAATGTTGTTTAACCTTTTTTCTAAGTTCGCAAATAGAAAAAAGGCAATGTTCGATTATATTTAGTTTAAACATTTTCCAAGATATACCAAACAAATAAATCTTATTTAAAAAATTTACTAAAATGGTACACAAATTGCGAATAAAAGAAATTAAATTTGGTTTCATAGCACTGGTTTCTGTTAAAATTCGAAGTTAAGCAATCAATAATTTGCAAAAATCTACAACTTAATTGATTTGCAAAAGTCAAGTAGCATGTGTGCTACAATTTTTGAGAATAAGAAATAGTAGAAAATAAAATTTAAACATTTTTTTTTATTTTATTCAAAGGCTTAAGGAAAAATTTTTACGAAAACTTTTTAGTTTTTTATGTTACATAGTTCGGATAATTAAAATTTTTTTTAACTTGAATTATTTATTATTTCTCTTTCCGAAAAAAATATTCCAATTGAAAGAAATTAAGGTAAATGTATTACATACTTATGTTAAATCGTTTCAATATATTTAAAAAAAAAAAAAAATTTAAATAAAATATTTTTCGTTTCTTATTCGTTTTAAAAATTGTTCTTAATGCCGAATTTCCACTAGGCACTGAATTTACAACAAAAAATTGGTGCCATTTAAAAAATGCCATGTGGAAATGAACTTAATTTATATTTTTTGAACGCACTGGCATGATTATTTTTAATGCCCAACTTTGTCATTAAAATCTTTGCCTTGTGGAAATCCAGCATAAAATACACGTATTGCTGTTTGGGCTACATTAAAATTACTATTGGTAGTACCTAGGTATTAAAAATTCGCGACAAATACCAAATTTAAAAATTCGGAAAACAAAATAAAGGAACTTTATTTTGGAAAATTTTGTTAATTAATTCTCTACAAATATAAATAAGGCACCCCAAAAACCAACTAAAATTTTCTGCAATTAAAAAAGAGTTTAAAATTGTCCCTAAGTGTGCTGAAAAAATATTAATGGAATAGGTTAGGTTCGAGTGTGCCAAGATGCGCTGTTATAAGGTAAATTTGATTTCCAGTACAGAAATTGGCATTTCTAGCTGTAGTTCGGCATTTAATAGAATGTCCTCATTGGCCAGCTCGTAAGCTCTTTCGTTACGTTTAAGATCTTTTTGTCCTGGGACCTTATTCAAGTGGATTGTTCTGGCCATAGCTGAACTTTCTATTGCCTCCTTACAATCTACAACAGGCTTTGATTTTGAAATATTGGAAAGTAGATCCTTTATGACTGCCTGAGTTTGAGTATAAAACTGTCCCGGCTACACTAGGCGGTGGTATCTCTGTCCACTTTCCTCGTTTTGAAAACCTCAGCTTGAAGAATATCACGGTTTCCGGTAGTTTAATGGACAGTGCAAGGAAAAAGTAGAAAAAAAATTGCCTGGATTTTTATTATTATTTTTTTTTTAATTTCTTTGTTTAAATAAAATTACCTCCCGTGCCTTTTTTCCTTTGATTTTCACATCACAGCCGAGTAGTACAAAGTAAAAAAGAAAATAAGAAATTATGTTTTTATAATTAACAGCTGCCTCACAGCAATTAAGCTCAATAAACAAATAATTCATTTTTAAATATTTTACACAGTAATTAAAAAAAAAAAAAAACGGCAGAACTACTTTAAAGCAATAGTCGTATGACAGGCCAACGTTGACCATTTAAGTGTCTGCGACAGGTCTGGTTTGCATGATTAATACTCGTAGCACACATGTGAATGCTGTACATATATGTAAGATCAACTAAGTCTAGTATAACCATATACATGCATATGTATATATGTATGTGTATGCAAATATTTATGTTATGCAAGTCAAACAATGCGCATAATATGAATTTCTTTTGCAAGTTGTGCGAACCAAACGCTTCAGGGCATTCATGATTCGGCTACATTAATTACATTCAAATTGGCATATTTAATTGCGTTAAAACACAAACATCAACCCATGCGCATACACAAACACAGTACATATGTGCATGTGCATATTTAGATCTTTCCATTGCGCCAACATAACTGGCATGCTTAAGCTTATCAGCTGCAACAAATTGCAATGAATATGTAAAATGTGAATGAATGAAAGACTGTGGTGCCTTTACTGGTTCTAGACAAAGCAAAAATTTCTATGTATTTAACAAAAAAAAAATATATATATATATAATAGAAATACAATACTCAGCGGAAAAGCTAATCAACCTTTTAACTTCACCAGTTTTATTCTGGAAATGCAACTTCCAATTCAAATTAATGTTAATACGAACATTGCATTGCTGACAACAGCTAGACACCAACTAAGCTGATTGATAATGGCAGCTAGCGGTTATTGCGGCTTACGAATGCCGTTTGCACTACTTTTATTTAACTAAAGTAAACATTCCAACACATCAACTACTTTTCTGTTAAGAAACTCCCATTTTATTGTTGAGCTCTGCTAGTCATACCCATGATTGATCGCTTGGCTTAGGTTTTATATTAGTTGGCATACACACACCTCCCAAATGCCCTACTCACCGCACTGCGCTCTTTTCTTTACCCACAATCGAATGTTGCACTATGTAGTAAATTCTCACTTGTATGTATGTACGTACGTAATTAATTTGAATGCGATTACAAAAGTGTTGTCGCTGTAATTAAAACTGGTAGCACATTTTGATTTGAATGAAATGAACATTTTACAAGATTTTGATTAGACAAACGGTGCTGCGCTGTCGACAAGCATATCGTTTGCAATTAGTAGTTTGTACTAACTAATGCTATCTACACTCTACTGGTGGGGCGAGCTGACAAGCTAGTAAGTGTGATGCAAGTGCAAAAACTCAAGTTGGGCTACAAGCTATGATTGCTTAAGGGATTTGTGATGCGCTCGAAGATTTATTTTTTTTACATTTTCTAAACAGATATATAGCTTTGTAGTTAGGAGAACCAAAACTAAAAAAAAATTACTTGGGTTGCGTGGATTTTTTGAATATGGCAAATGCATCCGGTATTAAATTGTATACTTCAAAAACTTTTTCATGTGCTAAAATTGTACTCATAATTGCTCAATTTAAGCTAAATCGCACAAATTATGTACGCATTTTATCAGATTACATGAAGATGTATGTGGCACAAGTGTTTTTCTAAAAATCTCATTATGCTAAAATCTTTTATGGTTGAGTTCAACTTTAAACAAGCAAAAAAAAATTCAAAAGTGAATGAACTGAAGTATCAGCAAAATCTTTCCTAAGCACTAAACATAAGTAAGCCCATTAGAGTCACTTGTCATGCGCAGCCAGTCGCTTGCGGCCTTAATCATTTGTAAATGCCGCGAAAAAAAGAGCATCCAAGTAAAATACACGACAATAGAAGGGATGACAATTTTGAATGCTGTCAGTGTCAGAATAAAAGATGAAAGATTTTGAAAAAGCATTGCCATGCAGCGACAAATAAATCAAAGTACGTGAACAAGAAAAGAGCAATAAAGAAAAGTGCTAGCGGGTGAGTTATGAACGCTGCAAGCGAAACGGAGTAAGTACAATAAGTTGTAAATGAATATGAACATTTGCGATTAGAAAGGTATACATATTTGCAAATGACAGAAAAATGCTGACAATTTGCGCAGGTGGACAATAATTGTTGAGCTATCGTATAGTTTTCCTGCTTATTTTATTGAAATGTTTTATGAGTTAGAGCGCTTGGATTTTTTTACGCTCGTAGCGCAATATTATGCCTTCTAGCTAGGCAATTTATTACATATGCTGTCACAAAATGTCATTGGCTGTAAAGCTACATGAAAAAAAATGCGAACAAGTACGTAGGCGGTAGAATATTTTTAACACTTTGACGTTAGCTGTGGAAAGTACTTAAGAAATTAGATAAAAAGTAAGCACGATTTTTGCATCATAAATTGTGTCTGCTTAAGTGCTTAAGCCATTTGTTCTTTTGCCTCGACGAACATGAATTCATATAGTGCCATCTTACCTTCTACCAACAGCCACCTCGTCACTAGCTGTCATCCACTCTATTGACTGCATGCGATTTGGCATTTTGTTATGATTGTCACGTTAAACTGCCGCGAGTAGCTTAAGAGCTAGTAATATGTTAAACATAACAACAAAAGATCGACATCAACACGTGACGGGTGGTTAGGAAAATGAAAAGAAAAACTAACATAAAACGAATACAAAACGAATTTCTGCTATTTTTTGCAATAAATTTCGTTGACAAATAGTGATGGCAATATAATGCCGGCAATATGTTGCCGCAATTTTTATCTGTATGGGGCGTTCCATACCAGAACGGACGGGGTTTACACTTTATGTGTTTGATTTGTTTAAAATTTTTAGGGTTGATGAATAAACATAAAATAGCACATAATAAAGCAAATATTGAGCTTGATTAATACATTTTTAAAAACTTTACAGTACGAAAACTAAAACAAATCGATTTAATAGCTTTCCAAATATCTGGAGAACGAGGTGAGGAAAAAATTTGAAAAAAATCACACATACATCAAAATTCTCTATAAAAAGAAATATTAAAATTTTGTTTTTCTTAAAAAATTTTTCACATACAAATTTTTTCATAAAAAAAATTAGTTTTAGTTAGGTAGCTCTGGGTATTGCGAAATATCAAAGTATAGTATTACGGGGTACACTCTACAATAATTTGAGTTATGAATTTTTTTTACACCGATGTTGAGTAAAATGAGTACTATACAAATTTAAAATTTTTTTATTTTTTTTTTAGATTTTGTGAGTATGCAGTCTTATAGCCCATTAACTTTCAGTATAACAAAGTGCAAGTTTTAAGCTACTGCCAAATCGCGTTGATTTTTAATATTTTTTATGCCGACGGCTTTTTGCACTTTTTTCTTATGGAAGAAAATGCGCAAAACCGTTTTCACAGAAAATTTAAAAAAATTAACGCCAGTTTTGCAATCGCTTAAACTTGCCTATAATTTAATGGGCTACAAAACTGCATACTTACAAAAATTCTAAAAAAAAAATTTAAAATTTGTAAATTTCATTTTACTCAACTTACTCAACTTCAAATCATAACTCAAATTGTTGTAGAGTGCACCCCGTACTACTATACATAAATATTGCGCAATACTCAGAGCTACCATTGTGATTTTTTTTAATTTTTTGTGAGATGGCTTTTTTCAAAAACAAACGTTTTATAAAAAAATTTGTATGGGAAATTTTTATTGAAGAATTTTTTTTTTAATATTTTTCCTCACCTCATTCTCCTGATATGTTTGTTTTTGTTTTTGTGCTGTAAAGTTTTTAAAAATGTATTAATCAAGCTCGAATTTCATATTCAGTTATTATTTACGTTTGTCCATCAACCCTAAAAATTTGAAACAAATCAAACACATGAAGTGTGAACCTCGTCAAATTTGGTATGGAACGCCCCATATACACTAGGCGACAAATTAAAGTGTACACCTTGTTCTAAAATAATATTCACAATTATTTTCATGAAAAATTTTTGCATTAATTATTTATGAAAATATAGCGAGTTTTGTTTTGCTTTAAATACGAAAAATATTGTATTCAAATATTTTCAAAATACCTGAAGAAAATGGCTTTAAGAAGTTTTTTCCTCTCCTTTAAAATAAAAAGAATGGACTTAGCAACTTTCCACTCTAAGCTAGCGATAGTTAATTCTGTATATTATTGTATTATAAATCATATATGTAAACCAAAGTTTCATGCTTTATATAAATGGGCTATACTTTCATGAATAATTAAAGCAAACAATTTTTAATACAAATAGTTGTGAATAAGGTATACACTTTCATTTGTCGCCTAGTGTAAGCACATACGTTCAAGCATGTATATGTATGCACCTAAGTCACACACAATTACTATGCTACCGGCTACGCAGCAATATAAGTATTTACGCATACATAATTCACTGTCATCTGCGCGCGCAAATAGCCGCCAGATTTGTGGTTGAAGCGCTCTTTCTTGCCATTATTTTCGTCATTTACCATACAACAACAAAAACGTTGAAACGCCATAGCAGCTATTGAATGTCAAACACGCCCAAATGCTTGCAACTCACTCAATTACATAGCCCGGTATAGCTGTCGGCAGTTTTTAATCGCTTTTACGCACATTTCTCCTTCCCTACCCGCATCGCCACCCTCCCTTCAGATCCCATTCGTCTACTTATATACCATTTTTGTTTTGTCTTCTTGCCTTTACAGCCAATGTCAGTTTGTGCTTTTTTGTTGTGTGTCATAACAACTACTAAATGGACATTTAAAGATATGTTGTTAGCGCGGAGTGAAGACCATCTTTTTATACATATATGCCGTCTACTGCTCCACCTGGTCCGCTGGCCGGCCACCCGAGTTTATGTCACATGTCTTGATATGCGTGTGCGAACATTGAACTCGAAAGCGCACATCGAGAGACTCTAATTTTATTAGCAACTTTTAGTTTGGGCATTTCCAAGCTGACGTGACGTAACATTTGTATGATAAAACGTTAAAACATTAAATGAAAAAGTCAAAATTAAAAAAAAAGGTTTTTATATACTTGCATAGTAATTAAAAGTGCCTTTATTCGGTCAAAAAAAATACGAAAGCTGTACTAGAAAGCACTCAAATTGGCGGTAGACCTTCGGCTGGAAACGCCCATTTTCTTTCATTTGATCTTTCTCCTTGTTGATTTACTCACACGTGTATTTTTACACTATTTTTAATAAAAAAAAAAAACAAATACCTTGTTGCGTGAACTTACATAACAGCGTTGTTGTTTTTATCTCGACATTTTCACTCATTGAAATGAGTCGCGCAGGCCAGTTCGCTACTTAAGTCTTTCATTGAAATGCAAGTTCGTCGCTTAAGTCTTCGGTAATGATATGGAGTTGCTTTACCTTGCATATGTAAGGGTCGTATTTAAATGAAATTCTATTAAAACTGAATATTAGCGAGAAGAATGTGTACTAGGCTTTAAAATTTTAGAAAAAGTTAAACAAATTGCGTTGCTTGTTATTAAGAGTAAAAAATATTGTTATTTTTGCATACGTTTACAAAGTTTTTTAACAGCTGTTTCACCAAAATCAAAATGATTGGATTTGTGAATTATTAACCAGATGGGGTGCTGCTTCACTTCCTTAGAGTAACAATAAATATGTATTTATTTGTGCTTGCACTAAATTGAATAAAGCTTGCTTTTATGTGACTTAATTATTTTACTTATAAATTTCTAAAAGGAAATTTAATCTCTAGCTTTTCTTTTGTCACCCAAGGTACTTCTTTTGACCCATACCAAAAATTACTGAGTACTCAACTTTTTACAACTTTTTACCAATAGCCTTAGGCTCATACATATTTATTAGGGCTACATATGTATGTATGTATACATGTATTCACGTTTGAATATTGCTAACAGTAATCACACAACAATAAAACGCACTTTGCGTTCACTTTTAAAAGTAAAAAAAAAAATTAATTTCCTGCCTTGAATGCAAACTCATCACTTACATACATAAGTATATATATGGGGCGTTCCATACCAAAACGGACGGGGTTCACACTTCATTTTTAGGGTTGATGCATAAACAAAAAAAATAAAAAAATAAATAAAAAATTAACCCCAGTTTTGTAATCGCTTAAAACTAGACTTAAATTTACTGGGCTACAAAACTGGGTACTCAAAAAAAAATTTAAAAATTTGTAAATTCGTAATGTGCTCATTTTACTAAAAAAAATGCATGACTTAAATTATTGCAGAGTGCACCCCATAATACTATACTTAGATATTGCGCAATACTCAGAGCTACCACTGTGATTTTTTTTTCAATTTTTTCTGGGATGGCATATTTTCAAAAACTATTTTTTTTTTCAAAAAACCTGTATGTAAAAAATTTTTCAAGAAAAAAAAACTTAAAAATTGTTCTTTACATAGAGAATGTTTATGTGTGTATGTGAGATTTTTTCAAATTTTTTCCTCGACCCGTTCTCGAGATAGTTGGAAAACTACTAAATCGATTTGTTTTTATTTTTTATTTTTTTTTGTGCTGTAAAGTTTTTAAAAATTTATTAATGAAACTTAAATTTTATATTTATTTATTGGGGTGTATTCTTGTTTTCGTACGAATCGAAAATCATAAAATTATCCCATCATTTTCTATACGAAAATTTAAAATTTTCGATTCGTACGAAAACAAGAATACACCTCATTATTTATGTTTATTCATCAACCCTAAAAATTTGAAACAAAACAAACACATGAAGTGTGCACCCCGTCCATTTTGGTATGGAACGACCCATATACATGTGTACATATGTATTGGAATGGGAAGTAATTTTCAGAAAAATCAAAGCATGCATTTTTTCTTGAATTTGATTGCTTCATATATTTTCCCACAGCAATATCTTCTAAGTGAGCGACCATGAAAAGCTCATAAAATATTTAGCTGATATTTGTCTGATTTATTGGCATTAAAACCCTGAGGCGGCGAAACGTTTAATTCATATTGTCAGTGAGTGACATAAAGTACTTGCGTGCGAACGAGAAGTTACTTACTTAACTTTGCATTGTTCTGTAAGATCTGACTCTAACCGTCTCAGTTTGCACTACATACATCTGTATATGAAAAAAAAAGTGATTGGTAACTTTACGAAATACGGAAGTCAATTTTTTTAGTCTTTGAGCTCTAAGTTATGCCTACTGTTAGATAAAAGTTGGTAGTTGAAAATATTTAGTATTTTACACTGATAGTTTATTTTTAATTGCTTTGTTCTTATTGCTAATGATGTTGTAGTTATAGTTACTGTTTTGTGTTTCTGATTTAGCGGCAAGTAAATTTCGATTTTGTGTGGAGAGTCTTAGCAAATGCAGCCATTAATTTTTAATTTAGATCATATTTGGAAGCAGGAAAATACTTATATATATATGTACACTGGGGTGGCCCAAAAATACATGCGGGAGAGGAAAAAAGTCTAAAAAGTCAAGCTCTCGCCCCATAGGATTTTTCTAAATGAAAAAAAGAATACCCGAACTTTTTGGTTAAAAAAATTATCTTTAGAGCTGCGTCAAAGCCCATGAAGTTTTCCATCTATTTTATATGGAGAAAAACTCGTTTTCGTAAAAATGGTATAGAATTCTAGAAAAACAATATTTTTTTTAAGGGGACTTCCAATAACAATACCCAATTTTTTATCTACGATACTTAGAATTAAAATTTTTTTACGAAAAATACGTTTATTTTTTCATTTAGAAAAATCCCAGGGGGTGAGAGCTTAGAATTTTGATTGTGTTTTATACCACCGCAATATACACACAAATAAGTTTTTAGTACAAGCATTCGAATTTGTACTTAAAGTTTTAAATCCTGGAGCCTTTAACTTTTTTTTTTTTTTTTCAAAGTGCCACCCTAATGTCAGTTAATTAAATTTGGCCAAAAATCATCAAACGTTTGCAAAGGAAGAATTTCGATTCGATATATAAGAATATCAGGCGGCGGGGCAACATTTTTAAATTAAAACTAAGCTGCAAAGCTTTTTGCAACAAAAATTTAGCTCAAATTTCATTTTTTTTTTTTTATTTGACTTTATACTTTTTCTAATATATTAATTTTTTTTCCACTTGCCTATGCCACAATCAAACTATCTCAACTACCAACCAAATCTCACAGCCATTTAACCCAACAATCATTTGAGGTCGCCAAATCAACTCTCAATTAAATGTGAATTAATCGCGTCAATTAGCCAATTATGTGTCAATGGTGCACATATCTAATGCATGTTTTGGCAGCCTACTCTTTACTAGCGGTCACACTAAGTTTTTGTTTTAAATATTTATTTAAAAATATATATATTTTTACAAGGATAACCACGCTATCATACATTGACTTTGACAGTTGGCCGACAGAAAACAAGCCGAAAAACAGATTAAGGCAAAACAACAAATGAAGAAAAATGAAATCAGTTTAACATTGTAGTAAATGAAAATGAATGTAGCATGCCACACAAATAGCCATATTTTCAGAGTTTTGTTTTTCAAGTAACTCACATTGAACTTGTTGCTGTTGAGAGTTCTGTTGTGCAATAAAATTATTGAAATATGACTTAGTCTCAAATTACCAAAAAAAAAACTAAATGTAAGCTACATAGCGAGCAAAGTTTAAGAAAAACATTGCATTTAAATGCGTTTTTTATTATTTCCAAGCAAACAGCCTTCAATTGGCATTATTCTTATGCCATTGGCCACGCACTTTTATTGAAATACAAAGTGTTATACTTCGAACTAATGCCAAGAACTTGTTCTAGGCCGTCGACGCTGCGGTGGCTGGTGGTGGTTAGCTAGAACGAGCCACTAAGGCCAATAGCAATGGCTTAAGAATTTGCTTAAGATGCAACAATACCGCGCACTTAAGCAGCCTAAGACTTCAGGTGTAGAAATACTCAAAAGATTTTTGCCACCTTCAGTGCCGCAGCTTTGCTGGCATACAAATATCTTTAGCTAAAGTGTTCGCAACCGAAAAATAAACTTCATTCAACGTATTTTCAATGTTAAAATCAAATCAACAAATGTTCTTTCTTTTTTTCGTTGCTGATCTCCTACTTCTCATACATGTATCTCAGCAATCCCCTTCAATACCACGGCGTATACGTAACATTTGGTACATAGAACTTGTTCTAAGTCGCTTAAGTTTTAATTGAATTTTTGTTTTTTTTTCCCCCTCCACACTCATGCTGCGTTAATTCATATTAGTTAGTGTTCTTTAATCTAGCAATTTCATGGCTCTATTGGCCGGTTTCAATGGTCAAAGTCAGTTAGCATGTTGGCGTCCTAAAAATGTGGACAAAAAAACAGCGAAAATCTTTGTTTTTGCATAGATTCTTAGTCACTTTTGTGCAAATAAATATTCTTTATTACACATGCTGAAAATTTTAAAGTTTCATACTTGGCCTTCCAAATAGGCTTAAGCTTTTTCTTGGTGCCTGCGAAGTGTTGAAATGTATAGTGAACGCCCCACAGTGTGGAACCGTTCGACGCCTACTGTGCGCACTATGAGAAGTCTTGAAGTTTTTATGTATATTAAGCAGCTTGTATTTGTTTAATTTTTATGTTTTTTTATTAGAATTTTTGCTTGAAATGCACCTAAATATAATTTTGCCTAATGCATCTTCACACCTTCTTTCAAATATCTGGCCCTAAACGCTTCCAGATTTTGCAAAGTGCTGCGAAGCAAATAGCGACAAGATCTGTAATCCAACATCTTATTGCCAAGTTTTATTGAGCTTTTATTGCGCCCAAAATTTGTATACAGCCAATCAGACAATGTATATTTTAACGCCTTCTATGACTTCTACTTACTACTAGTCGCTTAGCAAAGCCACTATTGCACATATATGTACATATTCATACATATATTTTGCTTTTGTTCGACTTTTGGCACAAGCGCCTTTTTTTCATCTTCGTTTTCGTCTTAAATTTCTTTATTAACGCTTATAAACTTGCAAACATTTTTCAGGCAACTATCGCAATAGCCCGTAATGCAGCTCTATGAAATATTTCTCGATCCCAAATTCCAATTTTGATTAATTAATTTTTTTCGATTGGCAAATATTGTATGCGACTGTAATTAGCGGATTTGCATAAATTGGAATCGTGTGGCATATTGGGGTTTCAACTCCACTAAAAGTAGCTTAAAATTTGCAAGTGTACATGAGTTATGAATCATTTTGATGTGGTATTATTAAATAATAGACGTCGTGAATATTACTAATGCCTTTGTTGAATTCTGCAGAATTTTGTGCTTAATTTTGCTTTAAATAAGCATGATTGTAAGGTCACTAAGGTATACAAGGAGTGCTAAAAATACAATTTTACTATAAAAAAATTACTAAAAATCGTTGTCGCAAAAGATATCTACTTTTATCCCAAAAAAAAATATTATTGTCAAAAGTTAATAAAACATTTTGAATAAAAATTGTTTATCGTTATTTAAAAAAAAAAAACTCTAATTGTTTTCTTCAAAAAAAATTTGTTTACCCTAAAATGATTTTTTTTATATTTTGCTAAGGAAAATCAGATTTTGTGCTTCCGATTTCTTTTTGCGCCGAAATTCCTAAAATTAACACGTTTTCTTGCTTATATTTTGACTTGCTAACAGTTTTCCACTATAGCGGGTCGCTCATAAAAAAATTACTTTAGCCCAAAAATGTGATGTCTACACTTACCTTTTCCTGAATATTATATATGGAAGACTTTCTTTTTCGCGCTTTTAAAATTTTTTGCCATACCAAGTTAAACTATATCTTTTTAAACTTGGTAAACAGGTAATTTTGTAAAATTTAAATTTTTTGTCCCAAAAATTATATTCCATCTCAAATGGGAGGAGAGCATTGATTGGAATGGCATTTTTATTCGGAAAGTTGTTTCTGTTCTTTTTTTTATTTCTTTGCTTGCAAGTTCTTTTCATAGCGCTGTCACAAATTTTTTAACTTCATGGCTGTATTCCTGTGTCACTTCTTTCATTTCAATGCTACTTATTACAAATCATAGAAATGACTACTTACATTTTCAACAAAAATTATTCTTGGGTGTAGGAAAATTAGAAAAACATATACATGTATAATGGTATAGCAAACAAACAAATTGGGACAATTGTGTGATTATTGGAGCACATACAACTTTTTCAAAGGCTGCTCAGAAATGTGGTTTAGGCCAAATATAAAAGTACAAATAAATTTTTGCGTCGTACAGAAATTTTTTGGGACAGAAGAGTCTCCACTTAACTAATTCTAGTCAAAAAAATTTGATTTAAGGCTCTATATTTGTCGGTTCGACAACAAACTTCTTGCGAAAGACCCAATTTAGTTGAAGATATTGTATTTTTATATCCTAAGGAAATTTTTGGGACATGTTTATATACTTTGGGACAGCACAAAAGTTTCACTTTATTGTAAGTAACTAAAAACTGTATTGTATGGAATTTTGCATTTGTCCCAAACCACAGTTTTGAGCAGTCTATCAAAAAGTTGTATTTTCCCCAGCAATCACACTATTTGATATTTTGATACAAAACTGTGCAGAACATAATATTTTTTAAATACTGCTCAAAAATGTGGTTTGGAACAAATGCACAATTACATACAAATTTTTGGGACATACAGAATTTTGTTGAGACAGCAGCTGGTAAAAAATTAGATTTAAAGACCTTTTTATCTCCATTCGGGGTCATATTTGCATAGTTTAGGACAACATATTTCTTGTGAGAGATGCAAAGGAATTTTTTGACATGTTAATATACTTTAGGGCAGCAAACTTTTCGAAAGATTGAAGTCAAAAATTACATTTTGTTCTAAATAACTAAAAACTGTATTGAGACACATTGGTATATGTATTTCGGGACAGCTTTTTTAGGTCAGATTGATGCTAATTTAAAATTTTTATTCAAAAAAAACTCATTTTTGGGACATATAAGCATACATTCTTACAGTTGTTTTTGAAATATTTACCAGCTAGGGGGTTTAGTCAAGACTGCTAATCTTTAAAAAAAAAAATCCTAGTGTAATCAAATCAAAAGACTTAAGCAACGAACTTCACTGCGATAAATGCTCTATAAGCCAAGCACTAAGCATTTTATGCCACTATTAAACTTGGTTTTACTTGCTTTATCACTTAAATTTTTTCAAATGATAATGAACTCATTGAACTCATTTTCTTCCTCTTATTGACCTTAGTTCATTAATCAAAAGGCTTTTGTGGCATTAAAATGGCGTTCAACTCGACATTCAGCAGCTCAATTTCAATAAATATATGCAACTGTAACACTTCGCATGCAATTATGCAAAAAAAATATAATAATAAAGCAGCAAATAACAATAATAGTTGTCTAATTTTCTGAAGATAAATTTAAATCGCGTGAACTGAGCTAAGTAATTAATTTATTTATGCGTTCTTTTATTAATTGCTTGGTGCTTATTTTTTTCGCTGATTACGGTTGATTTACGATTTTGAATAAGCCAAGTTTATTTCACTTTAATTTTGAAGTTCAGTGCTAAGCGGAAAGATTTGTAAATTGGTTTATTGCAATATTTGTAGCAGCTGATATATTTGAGTGCGTACTGATTCAGAGGAATGGGTGAACGATTAAAGATATTAAATTTTGAATGACTGTGTTTACTATGAAAAATATTAATAATTCGAGAAAAATTTGTATTGCCCCACAAATTTCCCGCCCTACTCTTTCGATATCTATTTTTTAATTTGAACTCTATATCTCAAAAGCATTAATGCAAGAATTTTTAGAAAAAAATTAATAATACACAAAATAATGTAAAACAAAAAACCTCAAAATGCAAATCTAGCTAGCCACTCAAATGTCTGCATTCGCCGGCAGGAATTCACATTAGTTTGATTTGAGTAAATGTAAAAAAAAAAACATGCATTATTCGCTGACTTCATTCTATGCCACTGCCTGCTTTTTACTTTTCAGTTTTTGCTATTTGCGTTGGTATTTTTAAAAGCTGCCAATTTTTTAATTAAAGGCCTAAAGCCGCCACTAAACTAATTTGTTCATACTGATAGCTTCGAGGCAAATGAACACGAAAAAATTTAGAAACATTTTTGGTGAGCTTTTTCACAAAAAAAAATGTCATTGAACAATTTGTAATTTCAAAAAAAAAAATAATTTTTCTATAATTTTTTTTTTTACAAAAAATATTTGCGAAATTGAATGCATATAGCATAACGTTTCTTGACCACGCATTCGAGCTTAAAAATTGTATATATGTATATAAAATATTAGCGTTTTTTATTCAGTTTTCTCTCTCTTTCCAAGCTTTTAGCAACTATTTGGCCATTCATTGATCTAATTTTTTCATTTACCCAGCAACAGTATCGGTGAAATGTTCATGTCAACTAGTCCAGCCTGCTCGCTTGTCTACTAATCTGTCTGCATGTTGCAAGTTTTATTTTTTTGCCTATTTTTTCCTGAAAAGTATTTGCCTGCCTGTTCAGCGATTGCTTGGACAAATAGGCCACCACCGCCACCGCCAACTAGCGTTCCACGAAAAATTGTGTGACACCAAAGGCAATAAATTACTTTGTGACACTAGATTTACATTACATTTGCTGAATATTTTTTCGATTTCTACAATTTTTTCAACTTATTTATTTTTTTTTTTAGTAAAATTTTAAGGCATTTCTTCGTTAAATAGTTCCCGCATTTTTTTTTTAATATTGCCTGCACCGCTTGTTTACTCAGGGCGTGTCGGTCTAATCAGCCACCAATTCTTGGCCCCACAGCACCTTCTTATATACATATATACATATGTATGTATGTATTTAATGCCCATTCTGAAAGCCTTGGTCGAATTTATTGCTTAAGGTTCAGCTCGAGTGTTCACAGAAATGTTTATAGTTGGCGGCAAAGCCAACCAAATGGAATAGAATTAACAGGCAAATACCTTTCATTGCAATAGCGTGGACCTCATTATGTAAGTGTTGCAAGCATTTGGCTAATGAAAAAGGACAATACAATGGAAGTACTAAAATGGCAAATAACACTTAACTATTTATGTATTTTACTTTAGCTTTTCCAATATGTTTTTTTCAACTAGGTTGCTCGTTTTTTTGTTTTTATTCACTGTCCTTTCCTGCTTAGTGTTGTTATATCTTTATAAAAAAATACTATTACCAAGCAAATATTTGTTTTTTTTTTTAATCAGCCAACTACCAAGTTCGTGTCTTAAGTCTTTTATATTTGCTTAGATATTTTACCTGAATCAGCTTCCCGCTGTAGAAATGCTTGCAGGTTCGTATCTTAAGTCTTTTGTGTAAACACTTTTGTTGCATAAACAATAAAATTCGCAATAGGCGTTGTCGCAGGCGTGTGTTCATGTCACTGCAATGTATCGTTTCGCAAATGCGCTCTGACAGCTGATAATTTGTGCAGTTTTCCAATTGCTTTTTTCATTACTTCATTTTTAGTTTTAATTTTTTTGCCTTTCGTTTTGCACTCATATTGAAAGCATATTGTTAGTTTTTGTATGTTTTATGTATGGATTTAAGTACATATGAATGTGTGTGGTTAGATGATGCACACTTACCTGAAATAAAAGAAAATAACGTTAGATAACTCAGAAAAAATTCTTCAACAACAAATATGCAGTGAAGGAATATGGTTACTTCAAAGTGTTTAGAAAACACATATCTACTTAGATATTAGTTTTTAATGACTAACTGAGATTTTAAATTTTTTATTAAAATTTAAATTTTTCCAAAATTAAATTTTTTTTCAGATTTTATATTTTTAGTATTTTAAAAACATTCCTTCAAAAATTTATAAACTTTTAATGCATTAAAATAATATTTTTTTTAATTTTAAAATTTGTCCCCAATGGCTTATAAGGCCATACTTTCCATAAAACTCAAGCAATTTCTTTTTATTGTTTACTTAACTATCGTATGTTTTTGTTTTTATGAAAAAAACATGCGAAAGTCTTAGTCTTTTAAAAAAATGTTTTTGTAAATATTTGGACGTTTAAAATCTCAGAATTGTGGGTTTGTTAAAACTTTAAATTTAAGTTTTAATATAGAACAATTAAAGATTTTGTCTATAAAACTCGATCATTTTGCACTGTCTACTAAAGTTATAAATTTTTATTTTTTAAAAATCATACATTTTTTAAATAGTAAACCTTTTAAATTTTTAATTTTCACGGTTCCAAATTTTTCAAGATCTTCAAACTGCTAAGCCTGCAGATATTTTAAAAGTTGAAATTTTTTAAAATAGATTCATACATATTAAATCCAAAAAAAATACAGCTTTTGCTTGCGAGTAACTTTTTGGAAATGCGTGCTTCAAAATATTATTTTTTTATCTTAAATTATTGAGAAATTGTAAATTTTCCTAAACTGCATATTTTACTATTTAGAATTATACCATTTTTAATTTTACTAATTTTTTTAAATTCGCAATTGTGCATCTCTTCTTAATTCGAGCAACTATTCATTTTTTGTGAATTTTTTTTTAATTCGTTTAATTACACAAAATATATTAAAAACAAAAAATTGCGTCAAATGTCACTAAAAAGGACCAGTACATTTTTTTTTTTATTATTGAAATCGATGTTTATCAAAATTATGCTAGTTTTTAGAAAATTTAAAAATACGAAATTGGTTTTAAAGGCCAATTTCAACTTTCAGCATTTTACCTTCTTAGTTAGTTGTTAATTTTTTAGTAATAAAATATTTTTTTAAACTTTCTTTTACTGTTTTTAGATACAGTTTTTCAATCTTATTTTCACTTTTCTTTAGAAATAAGTAAACTTCGTCTGTGCCATCTACAACTTAAAAAATAAATAAATAAAAGTTGACGCTTTACTGCATACTTGAACAACTCAACCTGAAACAGAAATTTATAAAATTGAAGTTCAAGTTGAAGAATGCACAGGCAAAAAAAAACACAAAATAAAGAACAAAACAATCTGTAGTAAAAAATTTAACAACGCACAAAAAAGCTGGCGAAAAATGTTCGACAGAAAGAGTGTTGATGAATAAAAATTAAAAATAAAACTTAAAATTCCGACGCCAAGCAAGACATTAAAATATCAATAAATATCAAAAGTATAGCTACAACCATGAGTGCTAATAAATAAAAAATAGCGGAGTACTTAAAAATATGAAATACAAAGAAGTTTAGGTTGCTGCTGCTGAATCATGTGCCCATTATAAGCAACCAGTTAATTATTTGCTTATTGTAAGAGTATATTGTCATAAAAATGTACAATTGGCAAAACAAATTACAAAACTTTAATTTTTTTGGTAAGCATGCACGCTTACGAATGCGGAAGGTGGCATCATTTAGAGTTCATTTGCCTTGCGCTGCATGAGTGCAGCGTAGCGGCAGTTGGATGACTGACTGCACAGCTAAAGGAATTTATTTATCATAATAAACATTGAATGACAATTATATTATTTATGTAATGAGAAAAAAATAATAACTTGAAATTGAAATGAATTTATTAAAAATATGGTTTTTAATTAAGTTTATTGCTCACAGCGCTCTTACACGACTTTTTTGTATCTACTCTTATATAGCATATATTAGAAGTACCAGAAAAGTAGCATTTACTGTATGCTATTAGCAAAACAAAAAAAATATCGCGTATACGCACCGTCTGTCTGTATAATAATACGTTTCGAACAACACATAAACATTAAATTTTCTCTCTATTTTTCTTCTTCCTACAGGAGGGTAGCATTGGACATGAAATGGTGATAAAACCGCTGCCACATGAGCTGAGTCCAAATCCAGACGCAGCACACCACATTGTCTACAAACGTGATGCACAACCACTGGAGCACCTAAGCGATTTTGGTGAGTAGAATAAACCAAATGGAATGGTAATTCTGCATCAAAAATTATTTGAGACAAAGAACAAAAAGGCAATGGTATTGTATTTTTTTGTGAATTCTTCAATGAATACACTGCAAAATCCTATGCATTTCAGATTTCATATTTTGATCTTTTTTGTAGCTTGTAAATTTATAGAAGCTATGCACTAAAACCAAAAAGTCACTGATTTCATAGATTATAAAACAGCAGGCAGTAGACAACCTTCGTCTGGCATGCTGATACAAGTCGATCGCCTTTTAGCAAGCGGCAACAGTTGGAAAAATTTTGAATTAAAGCTGAACAGAATTTTTTGTAACGTATCAGCACAAACAAGTCAAAATCAAAAAATTATAGCTTAATTTGCTCATCTACGCATGAGCTAATGAACTGTTAAAACTTTTACGAGCTCCATAATTACCAATAAGTTCAAGTTGCTTTACACAAAAAGTGCATTGTCGAAAATTTTTGCATTAAACGATATTTTTATGGCATTCAACGACATTAAGCTGGTGCCTAGCGTGAAAAAATACGCTGCATTATTGTAGAGTTATTTACGTGGCGCTTTAACTTTTTATAGTTCATTAAAAGATCGACTACCGAAAATGCGGAAATTTTCTGAACTTAATTAAAAAAAATAAAAATTTTGAAATACTTAGCAAGTGACTCAATATTTCCGCTGTACTTTTCCTTCTCTTTTTTGCACATTTTAATTATCTCACTCGTTGCCCCGATGCCAATACAATTAACCTTTATTTCACACACCTTGCTTGCATTTTTAATATCATTTTAATAAATGCTCTACGCTTGATTGCAGCTTTTATGGAGCCCGATGACATGGCTACTAGCGAAAAACTTGAACAATTGCAACAGCGACGTCAGCGTCGTTCGGCGCCATTTGACGATGATGAAGCAGCGCTAGAGGAATTAGATGATGAATTGGAAACTTTGTCAGCGGAGGCTACGAATACGCGCAATAAACGTCAAGTGCCGTACATAATCTATCCTGAAGTGTTGGTTATCATCGATTATGATGGCTATCGGTTGCATGGCGGTGATAATTTGCAGGTAACTTTGTGTTTAGGAAATGTTTTGAGTAGTTAGTTTTATTTAAGAAAAATTAAAGCGCTCGAAAAGGGTACGACAAGCTTGAATTTGTTTGATCTTCGATTACGATTATGTAAAAATGGTTAGTTAGTGATATCAGGATTTTTATTTTTTTTAATATTTTAGATTCAAGAATATAATTAGTTCCAAGAAATTTTTAGGAACTTCATTGCAGAATAGAATCAAAACAAGGGTACCAAATGAAAGAGAAAATTCTATAGAATTAAGAAAATTAAAACTTTTTGTACAAAAAAACGAATAGGTATTGAAAATGCGCTTTTAATTAAATTTCAAAAATAAATATTGCAAAATTTCAAGGATATTCGGGGTAAAATTATTAAAGAACACTCCTAATACCTTAGTCCTTATGTACAAAAAATTTAATCGTCATTAATTTTACATTATTTTCTCTTTAATTTAATATTGTTTTTCTACATTGCACTGAATTTTTTATTATAGAAAAACCAAAAACGCTATATTTGTAAAATTTACTGTCGCATGGTATCTATAATCGTTAATCGTTTATTTGTGCGGTCAAATGTAATCGTTATTTTGTGATCTTAATTTTTTTTTCGATAAAAAATAATCGTTGTTACGGTCTATGATTTATACTCATACTCGTACTCATAGTCATATTCACAATCATATTCATATTGATATACATATACATATTCATACTCATGTTCTCACTAAACTCATAAGTACTTATTTTTATGCTCAACTCTATGCTTATATTCATAATTAAATTCATATTCACTTTCATAAACATATTCAAACTTATAATCATACTCATATTAATATTTACATTCATACTCATACTCATATTCATACTCATACTTATATCCATACTCAATTTCATATTCCCACTTGTATTTAGACCCTTATCCATACACATACATATACGTATCCATATTTATACTAAATAATATTCATATCCATATTCATATTCAGCAAAAAAAAGATTATTTTCAGCTAGGCGACGAAGATGCAGGCTCGTATTTTCCGCATAATTGATTTAAAATTTTAATTTTTTTTTGTCAGACACATTCTTAATCCATCTGCATTTTTCCACGTCTCTTTCCCACTCCTTAAACGTGCAGTTTGCTTCTCCGCCATTGCCAGTGATAACATCAATTTCCTAGAAGTAAATCAGCCATAAGAAATTAATCAGCTTCTTTGGCACATGCATCACAATTTATTCGCTACATTACTACTCTGACATTTCTTCAACTTACTCAGACTATGATTTTTTACAATAAATTTTACTGAACCAACTCCTACAGAATAAATTTTTGCAAAACTTTTATTATCGCGTTTTCATAAATCAAATCTGGCTAGCAACTGTCGGCACTTGTCGGCACAGCAGCAGCCAACTATGGTAGTACAGCTAGGCACGCTCGACGGCGCTGCTATTAAATAGCTTTTGTGCGGAAAGAACGTGCACGATGGTTCCATGTCTACTATTTTTTCATACATATGTATTGGCAGATTCCCATTCAAAGTATGCTGATAAAAAAAAATAAATGATTTTTGTTCACTTTTGTGGCATAATTGTAAGATGTTATTTTTTTTAGACTTGTGCTCTTTCGGTGCAGCTTCCTATCAACTCGTTTAATTTATTTATTTTTTTTTCGTTTTCTATCATCTTAGGTGAAACGCTACTTTGTTTCCTTCTGGAATGGCGTGGATTTGCGTTATCGTTTACTAAAAGGCCCAAGAATACGCATTAGCATAGCTGGCATCATTATTTCAAGGGTAAGTAAGATGGGTATAACCTGAGATTGTATTTTTAGAAATTTTTTAGATGTTCGAGTTGATGTGTTATATCTCCCAATGGAAATAATTGTCTGCAATTATATACTCTACGTCCCAACTAGGCCTACTTATTCAAATGCTATAAAATCTTTTCTTTTTTCAAATGTCTTAACCTTTAAAACTGTTATTTGAGGAGAACCTCTCTTTAGCTTACAATGGCTTAAGCAAATCAATTTTATTCAAATGAGTTACGAGTTCGCGTTAAGTGTACCCAAATGCTATATGTATTAGTAAATAGAGCGCCCAAAAGTATGCATCGTGGGATGCTTATGGCCATACTAGCTTAATAATTACATACTTCATTCGCTGTTTTGGTTCATATGCAATTCTCAACCGGATTATGGAAATAACTATTGAACTCGATAGTTTTGTTGACAACCCAGATTCCAAATTTTTTCTCTCTTGAATATGATTTTCCTATTGAAGTTTGGTTTTCCTGGAAGCGAAAATAAAAACTTCACCAGTTCTATAACCATACAGCAGATATATTAACAAGTGGTCGGTGCCACCGTAGCCTGATTACGTCAAGGCTTACATCAGAGGAAACGGTAGTGTAGTCCAGGCCACTTTCATGTCGACTTTCATGCTGAACTTTTGAAACACTTCGCAGAAAAGCCAGAATAAGCATCACTGAAGGCAAAAAGCGACATCAGTGGTGAAAAAAAAGTTTTTGGGCCTTAATGGCCAATCTCACCCCAGTGCACTCTCAATTAACATTTAAATTTTCTTTTAAGAACTACACCACCAATTGCAAGAACAGGTATTTAATTTAAAGTACTTTAAACCAAATTTAACTGTCCAGATTGCTTAAATTTCCGCAAAGTTCTAAGTTTCACTTTGAAACGCGCGCCTTGTTACAACTTTAATTACATTAATTGTTCGCATGGAATAAATAAATTAAATTAAATTGCTATACGCAGCTGCTCAGCAGCCATTAAATGCTTACAAGCATCATAAATTTTGGTAAGAACAACGATTTTCCACTGGCAAAGTGACTTGACGCGTTACGCATGCGAGAACATTTTAAGCGCTAGACATTTAATGGGCGTTAGCCATTTTTCTATGTACTATTGCAATTAATTAGAAAACGCTTTTCAAAAAACCATAAAACATTAGTGAACAAATATTTAGTTGGCTAAGCAATAGAATAAGTATTTATGTAGAGTAGTAACGCAAAAAAAAGAGAAACACATAAACACATTTAGTTAGACATTTAAATGAACGAGTTATCGACATTAGCTTTTGCTTGCTTGTGTTGCAATCGCACGCATCAAACCATTTGTTCAACGTCCAACGCATAAATGCGTACAAACAATCACTTTATCAAATGTTAATAAATCAAAATTAATGCGCGTAAAAAATACATACATATAAAATGTGTGAAAGAGAAAAAAGAAAAATGATTGCAAATCCAAAATAAAATGAATTGCAACTCAAACGGTAGCACGAAAATCGTTTGGAAGGTAAGCAGCTTGTTGGTGGTAATCGTACAACAGCTGCCACATGTGGCATAACGAGATTTGCAAAAATGCATTTTTCTGCCACATTTTTCACACTTTCGTTTTTTTTTCTTTTTGTTAATTTTTAATTTTATTTGTAGCATGAGATAACAGTGTTATTAGTTGTATTTGATGGCGTAATATTTGGCAGTTGACAACTAAGTTGACAAAAAGGCGTATAGATAAGTGGCAAAAATAAATTCAAAAGAGCAAATGTTCTCGTTGTTCCTTTTGCCATATTGGCACACGTAAAACTTTTTAAATTGCGATAAAATTTTGATAGGAAATTTTTGGAAAATATAAATATAAATATATAAATTTGAAGGAGCAAAACTTGTTATTGTACTTGCAAAATTGACATAAAAAAATTTAAAAATATATAGTGATAAAATTTTTTTTTTTAAATATATAGTTGATGAAATTTAAAAAAAAATTTAAAATACATTTAAAAGTGCAAATTTTGTCGATGTACATAGTTGCAAAATTGTAATTTAAAAATTTCGAAACAGTAAACAAATTTTGATAGGAAATTTTAGTGTAAAAAAATTGGCAAAATAAATTTAAAAGCGCAAATGTGGTCGATGTAGCTGCAGAACTGGCACATGAAACATTTTAAAGTGCGGTACAATTTTGGTAGAAAAATTTTAGAAAATATTTTGGGAAAATGATAAATTTGAAAGAGCCAATTTTTTCGTGTTTAAAAGAGCAAATTTTGTCGTTGTTGTTCCTGCAGTATTGGCACTTACATATTTTAAATCGCGATAAAATTTTGATATAAAATTTTTTGGAGAAAAATTGGGTAAACTTAAAAGTTTCAAAGAACAAATCTTGTTGTTGTGGTAGCAAAATGAGCACATATTTAAAATTTGCATATTAAATTTTAGAATAAAAAATCAGAGAAACTACTTTAACAGAGCATATAAAATTTGAACGAAAAAAATTTAGTACTTAAAAATTTCAGTAATAAAATTTTAAAATAAAAAGGCGCTCACATTTTTCGTTTTAACTGAAAAATTTACGCTTACAAATTTTAAAATAGTGAAGAAATAATAATAAAATAACATAAAATTTTTGGAGAAAAATTTATTTTAAATATTTTCTTTATTTCGATTAAAAAATTTTGCATTTTAAAGACTCTCCGTTTTTTATTTAGAATTTGACAAGTTTTAATAAAACGTTAGTATGAAATGTAAAAAATGCTTTCAACTAATTTTTCGTTTATTTTTATGGGGTTTCAACGTAAAAAATTTTGATAGAAGCACTTTGAAAAAAACCAATTTATTAAAAAAAATTTTGTATTAAATTTGTTCGACAAGAGATAACATTTTGAGACAAATTAAAAAAATTATCAAGCTTTTTATCTAAAAAAATTATTGAATTTTTTTATTAATCCTCAAACAAAAATTCTGTGGATTTTTACTTCAGCATTTTTTTGAAAGACAAAAAATTATAAATAAAAAAATTTATATATTCGGAAATTTTTATTGATATTTTTTTGCAAACAAAAGAGTTAGGTTAAACATATGTATCTGCTGCTGTCTATAATAAACTCCTTTTCATCTAAATCAACTAAAATTCTCAATCTGCACAAAAAAGCATCATATCGCGCAAATTTCAATTCGGTGTAACATAACAATTTGCTTCACCGTTGCGTTCTGTTAAGCATTCCGCCATCTGTTCCACTTGTCCAATGCCTAATGACCCTAAAGAACATGTTGCAATCATAAAAGCATGCCAATAAATTACAAATGTTATCATAATTATAAAGGAAATCCGCTTTCGATGATTGCCCAAAAATACGCCAGAAACGAACGTACGCTCATTCGAATTGTCCATTTGTCAACTGCATTTAACAATATATTAAAATGTGTATTTCGCAATGCAGCTATTGCTAAATATGGCTAATTTGCAATGCCTCTGCTACCAGTTTCAATAACTTCAGCAACCAAATGAAGACACAATTAATGGCAATAAAAATTAACTAAGCAAAAACGAAACGCACCAACATTAATTGAAGGTCATTTGGAGCGACAGCAGTTGGCGCATCACTCTCGCTTGCAAGTTGCAAACGTTGTTTGGTCGCTCAGCCGCTCAGTCATGCTCGGTTGACTGGGCCACCTACTTTTAAACATCTTCGTAACATGCAAGTGGCACACACGCACACATACACATACACATATACTTGTTATGGCCGATAAATCTGGCTCGAAGATGCGCAACTGTACAACTTACGCAAAATCAAAGTCACTGGCGAATCAGCCAAGCGGTCAGCTGCTGCTGCTGATGATGAGCCACACTTTTTGAAGCTGCTGACCATTAAATGCTGAATTGCGAAATATTCTGCTGATGTCGCTAAAAAATTAGTGGCGCACAAATTAAGAATGCATTGCTGGTTTGTACTAACTTCTTTTTTTTTTTGTCATTTATTCTTTGCTTATTCTAGGTGTCTAGACACATTTGGCAGTTTCGCAACTTACAAGCAAAGTTTATGTTGACTTGCAATTTTACTAAACATTGGTGCATAGTTACCAGTGTGCAAAACATCGATGGCTTGGCTTGTTTTTTTAGTCACTTTTGCTGGCACAAATTCTTTACAATATTTACTATATTTTTTATTCATACATTATATTTTTTTTCTTTTTTGCTAAAAACAACCTCCCAGTGGCCAGCTGTTTTATTACTCCATCGCTTGTTCGGTTGACAGCACAGCACTGCAGCTTTTGTTGATTGGTCTTTCTTATTTAATTTACGCATACGCAATTAAGAGCATGCGTGATTGCGCTTTAGTCGCTGTCATTAGTTCTACGAAGTGTGTATTTTCTTGCACGGCGAACATTCTAAACCTCAAGTGGGTCAAATCAAAATACATATATATAATGGCCTGCTGTTGGCAGGTCTTTAAAGCCTGGTCTATATTTAATTAGCGAACGACTTCCGGATTTTCAGCTAATTTTTTCATCTAATATTACATGCATTAACTTTAAGTACTGAGTATGAAGGGGCTTCGACGGAGGTTCACGCTTAGTCGTAAACCGATCGAGAACACACTGAATTTATACTTAATCCAAGTTGATCTCTGGCCACTTGGTAGATTTGAAATTTGAAAATATGTAGAAAACCTTAAAAATTCAACCCTCTAGAAGAAGTATAAGAGAACAAACGTGGCGTCCATCTCGGTACCGCTATTCCGATCTTAATAAATTTGACAGAATCGCTGTCATACTTGTGCAACTTTTTCACGTTTTTCTTGCAAAATTTCTTTTTCTGCTTCCACTCTTGCTGGCGTTTTGGCATTTCTCTCTCGCAAATGCACCAATGTGACGTCACACAAAAATTATTCTCAAAAATCCTCTCGGATGTGCGCAATCTTGTATTCTATCATTCTTGGTATACAACTAACTACAGAGAGGTACAGCAATTGTCTCAGCTCCAAGTAGGGTTATTGATATGCAGGGCATCGCAGACGTGTGCCACCGACGTGCTCTTGTCGAAGCCTCTTTACAGCAACATAATGAATTGTGTGTTTCAAGATAGCCGAATTTTTTAGCTCAGCATCCTTTTCTGTCGAGTATGCATTGGTTTCGTCATCTAATGATCCGTAGCGCAATAAATTTTAAAACCTAAGTACTTGAGAAAACGACGACCCAAAATCATGTTTAGCGTTTATTCTCATTGACTAAACGATACTTCGGTTGAGCTTTTTGCTGTTCCTCAGTTTACGCAGTGTATCAGTATCAGGTCATGTTGTCTCATCCGTTTTAAAGATTATGATTTTGGTTTTTCTTTTTCCTCGAACGTTTAACCACTCTCCTATCCTTGAATGGTTTAACCTTCTTGATCTTCAATGGTGCCATTTGATGTGCCATTTTAGGTAGCCCTTGAAGAGATTGTGCTCGTGTTTTTTCGATACCGAAAAAGGAACTCTTCCTAAATATTTTTCCAAGACGCGTGGAGTTAGACATTTTACTATTGACGCCTGTCATGCTCTGTTTCTCGCTCCCCGTATCTCGAAGACCTAGGATTCCACACTTTCCCAATATGTTTTAAAACGAGGGGACAACTATTTGTTGTTTTTGTAACAGCATACGAATTCCCCAAAGAGTATTTTGGGAGTGTTGCTGGAGTGACAGTCCTTGGCCAGATATAAATCTGGGTCGTTCCGGCTACGTAAACCCGACTGTCTTGGAGGACAACTAGGCGCCTGTAATGCTTTACAGCCCCCTCTTTGTATGTATTTTCTAAAAGAATCATATTCGGTTCACTTACCTCCTATAGGCAATAGCTACGAATCCTTTAGTGTGGCTGCGATACTTTTTTTCTTTTCATTTCATTTATTTTAGAATAACTTTCTGAAATACACTTTTTTTTTTTAAACCCCTTTAATTCACTTACCTTTTTGAAATTGTTCCAAAGATAACGACGTATTTTTTAATTTCATTTTATTTAAATACATCTTCACTAGACACTCAGTAATAGGCAATATTCTGATTTTCTGATTTTCCTGTCTCCGATTCGTTGCTGACATGCGGCGCTTTAATTTCTTGGGCAACATTTTAATAACCGCCACACAACACACTTCTCACATCGCTGTCCTAATCCAAGCGCTGGTTAATTTTTCAGCACTCCACAGTAACAGCAACTATTAACCAATCGCCTGAACTACACTTCATATTACTTCAAATTGCTTAATTGGCATTTTACATAATTTTCGGTACGAGTATATTTGTCAAAAGTATTGCGTCAATTTTCAAGCCACACGCCTGTCACACTCGCAGCCGTATACTTACAAATTAATGCTAACCGAAATGATACTGTGCGAGATGCCAAATGCTAGCTGAGCTCAAAAATGCTAACGTCGTATATCCGCATATTCGAAATGACGTCGAAAAAGAGGTGGAAAATACGTCGGCGCAACGCAATGTTAACTTTGAAGTTAATAAATATATTTGCCGATATGCTTCACCGCATGCAACATAGCCAGCCAGCGATCGTGCGCGGATGTAATTTTTTATCGTTTTTATATTAGCGATTAGCAATTTGGAGGTGTGTATGTGCTCTCATTCAGTGACTATAACTAAAACCGTTGACTGCTTTACCGGTTTACTTTCGCAACTCACAAACGATAGACAGAATTCACGCCTTTGACAACTGTCACAAAAACGTGTGATTTACTTGGATTTTCGGTTATTTTATTTGGATTTTTTTATGTGTTTTTTGGTTTGGTCATTTGTGCGAGATTTCCTTAAGGAGCAGCACCACTGTGCAATGATAACTCTCATTTTGCCATTTCGGCTGTTCACATTCACGCAAGAATGTTTGAGTGTGTTGGTTTGGTTAAATGTGAAGCCTCCAATGATTTATTGACCGCTGTTTATATTAATTTTCTACGCTTACAGGACTTTACTTAAGTAATTTAAAAGTGCAACTATTTTATTTATTTTCGTATGAGTTAGATTTGCGCAAATTTGCTTATAGCCGGCAATAAATCTTAACGACTGTCAGTGTGGCGATTGGTGGCATATATGTAAATATGTACCGACCAAATGGTTGGAGGAGTCGTCGATAAGAAAAATTGCATGCATACACTAGTGCCATTTTCTATGCATACTTAGGTACATATAGGGTGATTCAATAAGACCGCAGATGTTCGTAATTGAGCCATTATTTCATGCGATGTGTGGCAAGTGGCACCGTCCTGTTGTTGTCTAATTCCATGCTATCTAATTTAGGCCAAAAAAAGGTTGTTATAATGTCACGATATTGTTCACTGTTTACCGTAACAGCGTTGCTGGCATAATTTTCGAAGAAGTGCAATCCGAAGGCTCCATCAGCTGAAAACCCACACGAAAAAGTGACTCGGTGTGGGCATGCCAAGTGCGGCAGCTTACCTTGTTAACGTATCCGTTTGGGTGAAAATGTGCCTCATCGCTCATGGGGATTTTATTTAATCGGCATTAACTTTTTGTTGTTCAAGCGTCCAACTGATAAATATACGGGCTGCAGTTCCTGTGTCGATTAAATTTTCTAGGCATTTCAATTGCTGTGCACGACGTCGAAATTCAAGTTGTCACGGCCACTCTTTGTTTCACAGCAACAATATTTTCGGCCGAACGACCTGTCCGAACGAGTTTCTTCGAATTTCTACACCAAAAGACGGATTTTTGATGCAGATGGTCGGCTTTGTTGACCGACAAAATTACGCAATGCTCGAAATGTACTTCTGGTAGAACGATTATTTTCATAAAACGTTTGTACCACTTTTACGCATTGCTCAACTGAGTATCGCTCAATGACCGAGTTCGCAAAAGCCTAGAGTACCAATTGTCTAGTTAAAAATAAAAGTAAACATTAACACATCACAAATCACTTCTGTCAAAGATCTGCATCACCTTTGTATCACCCTATACATATGGTGTTTATTTATTTAAGTTAGTGGACTTATAGGCCCACGCGCTGATAGCTTTTAAATTTATTTCGCTGCTATTGCAACACACACGCACGCTCAGCATATGTGGCCAATTCATTTCAGTCATTTTGGTCTTAATCCTTAAAATAAATAATTTTTCGCCATAAATATTTGCCTAAATGTGCAATATCTTATCGCGCTGTTATATGCTGGTGGCTTTTCCGTATACATACCTACTTGTTTGCCATAAAACTTATTCCAATTTTCGCTTTTCATTATTCTTACTTCAGTCACTGGCATTTGCCGTTCATTCCAGCTGCTGCGTCACTGGTGGCAATGCCACCTACAATTGGCACATGCTCATATTTTTTGCATGTCATTCTATTTCGCTTGCACTTTTTCCATGGCAGCAATCGTACTGCAGCAATATGAGCTGGTCAATAAGACGACGCCCACACGCGCTGTCGCAGACAACAATGCAATTGTACCTTGCCTTTATTTGTTGTACGTGTCGGCCATATTTCACAATAGCACGCCGCCACATTTGGTTAGTGATAGCGGCGGGGTCAAGCTTTTAACTGTTTCTCAATGCATTTAAAAGCCTTTTACTTTTATCGCGCGCGATTGCAAAAATTCCTAAATTGAATTTTTAACAAACAGTCTTTCCAGTATTTGTGCGCGCGAACTACCGGCATTTGTGGGTATAAGCTCTGGTTAGCACTCGTACATATCTTGCATAGCTTAGGAAAATTTATTGCACCCGATGCTTAACATGTCACCGCCGACTGGGTCGTACATAAGTAAAAATGTTCACTTTGCTTACTTTTATTTGGACGTAGGTGTGGGCTGTAATTTCTAGGGTCTTTGGATCACTTTTTTGTTGCTAGTGTACTATTTTCCTTAGCCATCGGAGGTTGACCGCAATAAAGTAATAATTTATTTTATGCAACACCTGGCTGTTGTTGGTATTCCTATGGTAGAGTATACATTTTTTGATACTGTGTCTCGTTTATGTTGATTGGTGTTTATTTAGCACGAGAAAGAGATCAAATATTTGGTAAACTATGATATGTATTGAGTATGTCGGAGTAGAGTCCAGATAAGAGTTGCGCGATCTTTCGAAGTAGCTGAAGCTCTTTGCCTACATTGGGTGCTGGTTGAACTCTAATAACGATAATCAAAAGACGAAAGTTTGTAATGGTTGTTATTGTCCTCTCAGTGAATGTCGATTAAGAGCTGCCTATAAAATGTCGAGTCCATTAGTTATGTCTTGCATATCCGCATCTCGTCTGTACATAGATCTCGTTCAGAGAGCGTGACGTCCTCACTATGTAGATGGGGATTCAGTATTCTGACATGTCTTTAGCTTAATCCACTGCGTCCTACTAATTAGTCCCCGGTAACCGAACTGGCGCAGTTTAATTCAGAACCATCCGATCAGCAATGTTTCTTTGTCCTTAGGTTAGGTTGACGTGGCTGCTGGTCAATTTTTTATCACACTTAGGCCTTCAAAAGAGCCCCTTTTGATACCAATATCTCGAAAAACCTTATTTGCCGCTGCGCATCAATTTTTAAAAAATCCGGCTCCCAAAATGCTTGTCGTCTGCTATATAGTGCTGGACATGCGCAGAGTAAGTGCCTGACAGTCTCAGGTTCCTCTGCATTAAAGCAGTTCTTGCAGAATCATTGTGAGCACTTCTAACCACTCTGCGTGCCTCCCTCAGATTATGTGTCCAGTCAGAGGGCTATCGATATTTCTCTCCTTTTCAAAGATAGAAGCTCTCAAGATTTTCTCATGGCCCAATGTTGTCACATGAGTTTGTCTGTGTTGCATGTACTTGAGTATTCCCTTATACGTGCTTTTTTTAAGTAGAATTCCCCAATCCTGAGCATGCAGAAAGCGAGCCTCTTCCAGGCCGGTGAAAGTAGTGCGGAAGTACCCCTTCTTGTTAGCTTGTCCTGTTACCCATATCAGATAAAATATGAGCAGCTCATCGACTCACTGACGGGATCAAGTACCCTAATAGCCGCTTGACTGCCGGAGTAGATATAAATTATATTTGTTGTGATCGCACATGAAGGAAACTTTCAGCAGCTCCTTTATAGGCGCTATTTCGGTCCTTAAGACACTTGGATCCATCAGCGAAGAACCTAATTAAATTTTCATGCCCCTGGACTCATTTTGACCATGATTCTCTACTTGGTATCGCTGTATGATACCTTTTTCTTTTTTCTTGCGCCCTGGTTACCAGAATGATGCGCGTTTTATCCGGCCAAAGAGCTATAGCACGGTTATGGCTTCATCAAAATAAATGTGGACCAATGATGGCACCAGCCCAAAATCACACCAAACAATTAACCTCGTGTGAGTTGGCGTCGACCCATAAACAGCAAGTATTTGTATCTTGTATGCGCGGAGGCTCAAGTTCCAACACAAAATTCACCAATTTGAAGGCTGCGAATAACCAAATTCTTGTGATCGTCAAGCAATTTACAGCCTCGAGTTTTTTTACATAAATGGACGGACAGCGGTTGACTCGAAATCGGCCATTGAACTTTGGAGAGCCGAAGTTAACGCATCCACTGTAAAATTTGTGTAATTAGCGCAACGGTTCCACAACGAACAATCGTCAATTGCATAATTTGTCATGGGTGATTTTTCATCAATGCTTGAATTATAAAAAAACAATAAAGTTAAGGCAAACGCCACCGAGACTATTTAAAATATGAGGAGGTGGAATCGTCTTAACAACTACGTATGTAATACCCTGGATTGGAATAAATTTAAGAAGTCGTTTCGTTTGTAGTGCAACCATCTATGTATTACTTATCTTAAAAATTCACTGATTTAAATTTGTGTCTTCTTATCTTAAATTCCACTTGTGAATATTTTCACACACTTTCGCATTTTACACCACAATAATTTTTTTTATTTTAATGCATAGCAACACTTGTGGCTCATACAAATTTGCATACATGTAGCAAGCTTGGGTGCCCGCCAGCCAAACCTCAGTCTCACATTAAACATTCCACTCACGCCTAACATCTTTGCAAAAAAAAAGGTTCTTATGCTTTGTTTTTCGAAATTTCGCAAACTTCTACATATAGCCGCGCGCGTTTCAATTGCGAATTGATACATACGTGCTAAGTAGTGGTACGCCCGAGAATAGTGCTAATTTGTTAGAAATTACCAAAAATAAACACTCACACATATTTCTAAATTGGCAAATAAAATATGCTGGACCCAACGGCATACACGATTAGTGAGACTTGCAAGTGACACAGGTATTCAATATTTGCAATGCACGTAAACGTAAAGAATTAAGTATTTTAACTTCATTTTTTTTTATTACCAAACACAAATTAAACTTTTAGCATGAACGGAGATTCAAAACACTTTAAACAGCTGTTTGTTGGACTAACGATGCCATTGCCGGTCGATAACATTAAACGATAGTATGTGTCGGTATAGTGATGAGCAGCATGTGTGCATTTACTTGGCAGCACTTATTTTACTTTAAACTTAAAAGCTTGAATGTAAACAATAAATCAATATTACCTTTTTATTTCCTTAATTTTCACTTTAAACTTCGTGGTGCATTGCACTCTATGCAGTCACCTTTTACGAAGTGCATGCAAATGCTGGCTGGCAATTTTCGGACAATCGAAATTGATGAATTTTTATGGCCAAACCAGATGTACACAAATCAATGAAGTCGTTGTCAATTGACATTCTTTATGTTCTTGTCAATGTTTGAATTATAATAAATTTTTGGACATAAAACACGCATCAAGGACACACATTTAAAATTTGTAATAATTTCGGCGGCCGACAAATTTATGCAATATGCAATAAAAATGCCAACACGCAGGTGTGCTGAGGTAGTTCTTTGTAAAAGAGTATTATAAATAGGATAAAAAGAAGTGGCGGAGCCGGTGCTGCATCAAATTGACAGTCGTCGAAGAATGCTGGTGAGTGAGACTTCTTAGGCTAGTGAATTAAAAGATCGTCACAAAAATGTAACACTTGGGTTGCCAATATATATAATGAAAGGGAATTACCAAAACGTACTACGTAGCGGTTTGAGGTTAAGATTAGAATTTGGATTTGGATTAATTTATGATTAATACTAGTAGATTAGCCTCATTTTCGAACTTAACTCTCTAATCTGTAATTAGATAAAGAGATTAATAATAAGATTGGGATTAAAATTAAGAATAAGATTGAGATTAAGATTATTACTATGAATACAATTAAAATTGAGATTGGTATTGAGATTGAGTATAAGATTTAAACTAAATTGAGATTAAGAATGAGTTTAGCATTAAGGGCCGGTTACTCAATGTCAGGTTAACACTAGCTAGGGGTTAAAGATTATTATCTACGTTATCAACTCCCTGTTATATATAATGAAGTGGACAACGTCGATAACGATGTTTTACCTGCGGTTAGTGTTAACCAGATATTGAGCAACTGACACTAAGGATGGGATTAAGGTTAAGGTTGAGATTAAGATTAAGATCAAGATTTAAATAAGTCTAAGATTTAGATTAAGACTATGATTATGAGATTGAGATTTACTTATGATATTGAGATTGAGATTTACACTATATTGAGGTTATTTATTATGGAATGAATTTCCGTCATCCCTTGTCAAGTTTGGTTTGCAGGCAAAACGGTTTCGGCATTGAGCAATTTTATTTATTTGTATTTATTTAACACTGAACATTTATTATTTTATTTATTTATTTATTTGATTACAAACTCAGTGTAATTTTTCGTTCTGTTGAGATTAGGATTAAATATAAAATTAAGGTCAAAACTAAGATTAAGGTTCAGACTAAGATTAAAACTAAAAATTTTAAGGCAAAAAAAGGAAAGCAGAAAATAACCATCACTCGTTTTATAATCTAGGCATTCGATTCATGAAATTCTCTTGCTTTTTTTAAATTTTTCAGATTTTCGTAAAACTCTGTTTAAATTTTTTTCTGTGCTTTTTTAACCGACTTCCAAAAAGGAGGAGGTTATCAGTTCATCGGAATATTTTTATTTTTTTTGTATGTATGTTACCGCATAACTTTGGACCACGTCAACCGATTTCGATAATTCTTTTTGCATCGGAAAGGTAGTGTCTCAGAGGTGGTCCCATACTAATACTGGTTAAGATCCGATCAGTGGATAATGGGATATATATATAAATATTTTTTTTTTATATGAGAGTTGAAGTCGCTTTTTTTTGCTAAAAATTACTTGTTGTTTCTTAAGGATGCAAATTGCTGAGTTTTTTTTTGTGTTTTTTTTTTTGGTTTTTTTCATATCACATTGTTGCAAAAGACGCTTTTTATCGCATACATTTTTCACTACAAATTACACTAAATATTTTAAGTGTCTGCCACTTACTCGCTTGTGCATTTTAAGCATTCCACCGCACTTCTTCTTCATCAAAGGTAAGTACTTGCAACATTTTTGTGTCTCAAGTGCTCACCTTCAATGGCAATGCATTTGCATTCGAATTTCAATTTCAAGTGAATAGAAACTGGTGCACACTTACTCGCATTGAAGTATTTAATCTATAAAAATAAAATTTATACAGCAGAGCGCACTTGCGGCTGATTCTCTACCGTTTGCAACGACTTTGACTTTGTTTTGCGTTGAGTGCAAAGGCAGATGTTGCAACAACTGCATATTTTGAACACCTCAACTGACTATGTATATACATGCATGGCCATACGGCACAAAATCATTGCACTGCCGGTGCAGCATCACTGCCAACAACAACAACAAGAATAACAACAAATCGCTAAGCGAATCACGTTTCCGCAAATCATTGCCACTGCATACTTTCAGTAAATTACTCTAGTAATAGTATTCTACCAGCTGTTGCCACAGCGTAGGCATTTTTCGTTGGATATTTTTTGCATTGCTTTGTTTACGTTTTCTTTGGCTGCGCGCATAACTGCAATTGTTGCTGGTGCTGCTGCTGCTGCTATTGCAACGGAAACTCGTTTCCGTTTCATGTTTACCTAGCAGCTATGCAAACGATCATCGCTACGACTGTAAAATTCAATTGCATTGGTAGTCAATTGTAAGGCCATTGCATCTGCATTTGTTGTGGCAGCTGATTCTTCTTTTTCTGCATCAGCTTCTTCACCTTCTACAGCACTGCGGCAACCACTGCCACCGTTACTAAATAACAACTTTGTTAATCGCTTTTAAACTGCATATCAGTTCGGCAGTGGCCGTATTGGTTTTTGCTGTACACTTTATCGTCTGGCCGTTTAGTTCGTCGCTGACACAACACGGCAGCAGCAGCAGTAGCAGCGGCAATCAACGTGCCAATACCAGCTATGCATCTACATTAGGGTGGTCCAAAATAAGTAAAGTCGGAATTTTAAGGCTCTAACCCCCTAGGATTGTTCTATATCGAAAAAAAAGTATTCCCGTATATTTTAATTTTGAAATCAAAAAATATTTCATGTATTTTGTATGGGGAAAAAAGAAGTTGGAAATGGAAATGGTATGGAATTATTGAAAATCAGTATTTTTCGATCGGAACACTCTGTTTCTCTAAAACAGATTATAGAGATATACTTTTTTCGATATAGAATAATCCTGGGGCGTGAGAACATAAAAATTCCGACTTTACTATTTTACATGCATTTTTGGACCACCCTAATCTACATACATTGCTGCGGTGCCTTGTCTGTTTTGGTATGCTGTTGTAAATGTTAACATTTTCATTGCATAATGCCACTAATATTCGATTTTAAAGGTTAGTAAATTGCTATGGCCACTGTGTTATGCCGTTTGTTTGTTTATTTGCTTTTGTTTTTTCTTCACGTTCCGGCAGTCCGTTTTGTATTGAAGATGTTACTCTTTATTGAAACGACTTTAGTTTTACTGTTATGCTGATAATAACTAGCATCTCTTTGGTATGTCAAAATGCAACTACTAATTGTTGTTGGTTTTATTATTATTTTTTGTTTTTTCAACTGCTGTTAGTTTCACTTGTTGTTACCCTTCGCTATTAAGTGGCATGTAAATGTTGCCACGAAAAGGTTAAACGTGATCCAGCTGACGTTAGTTGCAAATAATTTGTGTATCTTTTCTTTTTGTGTGAGTTATTCACTTTTGATTGCATATTATGTTTGGTTTTTATTACTTTTCGGTTATATTTTTGGCAAATAATTGGCAGTTTGGAAAGAGCAAAAGGTTGTGGTAACAGGTGCAGTACATGGTTGAGAAATTATTATTTTTTACGTGAAATATACTGTTTTAACTGCCTCTGTCCCTTTTTTTCTGCTGCTTTTTATCCCTTTTCCACAGTTTATTTACTTTTTATTATTTTTTCTTTCTTTTTCACTTTTCTCCTTCTCACTGAACTTCCTTTTAATTTCCTCGTAGATTTTATACTTCTATATCTCTATTGTCGAGTATTTATTATGCTGCCTCAGCATCTATCTGATCCAAGAAATAGGCTCCTATCCTCCTCTTGTTTTGGCTTATTGTCACACTCCTAGAAATGAAACCGATTAATTGTATTCATAAAGCATTGTATACCACAGATTCTTGACGAAGTTTAGTCTGAAATACCGTGGAAAAACGCCTTGCACCTTCGCCTTTAGAGTCCCGCTATTCCAAAATTCTAGCAGATAACAGCTCGACGCTTTTGGTTTACTCTACTTCTCAGCAACGTCGATAGAAGTTGTTTGTTGAAACGTCTTTTCCCTTTGCGTGTATTCCCACCAGTGATGATTCGAACAACCATACAGAGTTGAGAGCGTTCCAGCCGAATGAGGGTACTGGATCTATCTTTGTCAATTCTGAGGTGCTACACCACATTTTGACTTTGTAGTCTACTTTCCTTTTACCAGTTCGAGCCATAGTTTGTAGGATGCTTCATGACAGATAAGTGTTTACTGCAGACCACCACGGTCGAGGCCAATTCATTTGTCCAACAATTGATTTCTAAAATAACCCTTCGTATTGATTATGCTTCGGTGATGACGTTGGTAAGAACCCTTACGGCTGTGGTATACTCGTCTCAGTATACTTCCGAATGATGTGTGGCCATTTCGTCAGCTATTTCGTTCGCTACACCCAGCAAAAAGTGACGTTGATGTGACTCTGGGACGCTAGCGATACTTCACTGCTTAGCTTAGTTTCCTTGGTCCAGATATCTCTGCTAGAAAGACATTACAGAAGTCGGACCCGCGATATGATTTAAGGTTCCCCTTATAGAGACCCGCGTTGGTTTCTTTCTCCACACTCGATCAAAAGGTGCAGAAGGTATTACCGTCGCTGTCCTTAATGTTTAAGTTTCACTATTAAGACTTGTCTAGTTCGGCCATTTCGGTGATTTTGCAATTGTGTCGGATCAAAGGAAAAAATGGTATTAGCTCAGTGAGGTGGGTTACCATAACCAGCCGGCTATTGGGATTGTCGGGGTTGAGTTTGGAAAAGTAGGAATTGAACTTAATACAACATCTATAACTTCATTACACCGCGGGTCTTTCGAGGCAGCTAAAGCTCTTCGCGTTCGAGAGAGATGTTGGTTGACTACATTCACGAATTGTCCCTCGATGTCTGTCGTTTATAAACTTTCCATACAGCGTAGCATAGAGATGCCTTCTGATGTGCTATAAAGAGGCAATCCTTCCAGCAATTGTCTGTTCGGTTGTTTCCTGCGGTAGTACATACATGCATAGGTGCGAGGATGCACTGAGGCCTCGCTTTGTAGGTGATACTACATCAGAAGCCATATCGTTGCGGTTTGGATGCGGTGTTCTGATAGATCCGTATCTTCGTCACCTGCATCCTTCTAGTCTTCCTCCTTTTTCTTTACCTCTGCACAGTATCATTCCTCATTTACAGCATTTGTTTAGCTCGTCCTTTACTCAGACTGTTTATTATCATTTTAGACTCAATAATAGTCCCTCTAGGAAGCTCAAGTCCTAAGAGCCTATCGGTCACTCTAAAATAAAGATATACTTGGACGAACTGACCTGATGTACATTATCCTACCGAAAGCACAACTGTGCATGAAACTTTTAAGTACAAATATAGTACCAGGCGGTTCATCAGAACCTATGCGTAGTCCTCCATTTTCATTCGATACGATTTTCGTTGGATCTCGTCCGCCTTCAAACGCGACCCACCATAATGTTGGGCTACCGAGTATTGAGTATTGCGAACTGCTATCGTTCTTGTGAAATTCTTGTAAAACTACGCTGTATATGTGTACATATCTACATACATACATAAGTATGAATGTATATGCCAATGAACAGATATGTATACCAAATACATTTGTTCTCCGCAGATTATTTTAACATCAATCATTTGGTATCAGTATTTTATAAAGTTAGTATAACTTGTAATTTCTCGCACATGGCTTGCATTTGATTAGAATTACGCCCGCACAAGATGTGATATCATTTTTGTTATCTGCATTTGCATTAGCGAATATATATTAATGGAATAAGAATGTTGCATTCTGTTTCTTAGTTGGCTAATTTGTAGTGCATTTATTACCAACAGCTCAGTTTGAGGGAGGCAAAAGTTTTAGTTCAGCCAAAGGCACAGCTGCGTTTATGCTATGATTTATATATAGACTAGCGTTTTAGTTTTCACATTTTGATTGACATTTGCAATATATATTTCAGTAATTGTATGCTAATTTTGTAGCGATAGCGTCATGCTCTTACGCTAAGGGCATTATATAAATGAAAACAAATATGTATTTCCGTATAAGGAATTCATTAGACACTTTGACGGGGTTTATAAGAAATTAGTTTATGATTGACAAGATTAATGTAATACTTGAAAAATATATGAACTATTATTTAGATCAAGTACTATGCTAGCGTACAATCACTGAACACCAAATTGATGTTAGCTGCATTTAATGGCAAATCAGTTGGCGAAGCAATTGAAATATGTAGCTAATTTTGCTTTCAAAGCGAAATTTTTATTTTCTTTTTCTTCATTTATTTCTGCTTTTGCTTACAAAAAAATGTCGCCTGATTCCCATGACGTCTTCTGGCGTGCTACACAAACGTTGGCACTCAGCACCTTAGTCGCCCGTAACACGTAACGGCTGGTCGTAATATTCGGATTTTTTTGTTACTTCGTTATTTTTATTTTTTTATTTTTTTTTTGTGCTATTTTTTGTTTGGTTGCATAATCATTTTAATTTCTTATTTGTGTTTTTTCTTTGTCTCTCTTTTCATACATTTTGATTTTGCCAATAAATTCGATATCTGCGCCTGCTTCTGGCATATTTATATAACAAAACAAACGTATGACGACAACACAACAGGGAAGAGATGCAACACCATACCTGGAGAGGAATCGTGTCGGACGAGATGCCATCGATTCAGCGGCTGCCTTAACCGATATGGGTAAATATTTATTCCGTGAGCGACGTTTGCCCGTCTACGATATTGCAGTGGCGATAACAAAGTGAGTAGTGCATGTTACAAAAACAAAAACAAAAACAATAAAAAAATCCTTAAAAATCACAAAGCAACGCAGCTGAAAATGCAGGTGTGAAAATATAATTGGCGCATTTGCTCACAGCTGACGATATCAAAAAAAATATCATATATTTTCTCTCAATAATTTTATTTCTTTTTAAACTTCTTATTATATTTCCCTTTCCCTACCTATCATTTTTCCTTCAAATCTTCAAATACTGATCATTTGAATCATCTTCTTTTATTGTCCCTACTTTTTAACTCTTCTCTATACTTTATTTCATTTATCGTAAAAAATCCGACATGCATATACTCAAATGTATACATGAAATACAGGTATGATATGTGTCGAAGACGTAAAGGCGGTCGTTGCACCAAAGGCACAGCGGGTAAAAATTTAAACTCATACGTTTTTACAATTACAAAAATAGTTTCTTAAGTACTTAGTTAGAAAACTTAATACGTTTGGAAAAATAACAAGTTTCGATTACTTATACATATAAAGCATTTGAAGCTTTTTTGTGGGATTTATCGTAAGAATGAAAGACACCTTTTTCATTGGACACAAAGCACATTTCACACGATCACAAAAATAACAAACTAGCATTACCGGTAGGAATGAAATAGTGAATTAAAAAAGTGAATTCCGACAAAAACTATCACACCAGCACATACTACATATTTAAACGTTTCACACGCGCACAAGAACACATTTTTACAAACACCTTAAATTGAAGATTAATTTAGTGCTAAGGGTTTTACGCTATTTGGTTACATGTCTTTGGAATTTTACTGCTTAAAAAATGCTTTGGTTTAATAAATGCGTAGTCTTAGTGAATTACCAGCTGAGGGTATAGAAAAAATCTTGCTACAAAATAAGGTATGAGCTTATATCGTAAAACTAAATTTTAGAAAAAAGGAAGAAAAGTTAACTTGCAAAATATAAGTATTTAAATAAGTATGAAATTGGGCCTGGTGAAGTATTAGATTTCATAAGAGTTGAAGATGCATATGTAGCTTATAATGCAGTAAGTTTTAAGGCATATACGTTTCCTAGAAATGTTGACTATTTATTCAAATATTGGTCACCAGGAAGCTGATATCGTAAACTTATTTTAAATTTTTTCTAATTTTCGAAACTTTTTGGCGTCATAAAGCACTTGAAATGTTTTCAACATGCTAATAACACATCAAATGCTAGTATCGTAAAGAGAATTTCGTAAATTTTCTATTACTTAAACATTTCATTTCAAAGTAAGTAACTTAAGATACAGGGTATGAAGCGAATGCTTTAAGCATATATCGTATGCTCTAGAAAGTAAATACATATATAAAGTAGCTGTTAGGTTTAGACAGAAGAGGTATCCCCGATCACCGTAGAGTAAACCTTTGGGTGCGTATATTATGTGTAGGTTAAAGCAAATTGTTTATGAATCCTTAACTGTCACGAAAAGTTCGTGAGCGACCTCAAATCACGACAAGCTGGTATTACAGCTCGCCACAGAACTCTCTATTTCATTAAAAATTCTCTGCATAATCTATGTTTAACTCCACTTTTCTCTTTCACGAAAATATTATTCTTTTATTTATTAAATTAACGTTATACAAATTTTGCATTAAATAATTTATTATTTCACGTAAAATCGACGCATTTTGCTTCACAGACTTGATATGTGCAGACGTACATCAACTTATGGTGAATGTAATCGTGGTACAGCAGGTAAATTTTGTTGAATGCAGTGTAAACAAAGTGTATATACATATATACATATATACATTTATGCAAAAATAAAAAGCAACAGCGAAGAGCAAATAATATTACCAAATAAAAGTCCTAAACAAAAACGAAAATACCATAATCGTATAAATATTCGCCACACATCCAATCATTCAATCTGTGTGTATTTTCTTGTGAATAAAATCTCAAGCACGTTTCTTCTACAAATTCTATCCTCTAGACTACATATAAGAGAGCACGTGATATTCTTTCTAAATTTTATTTTGTAAAATATTTACTTATGTGTGTATATAAAAAATAATATTTCCTCATTATATTTGACGTGTAAATATGCTAAACGAGTGTGAATGCGCGCTTGCAGTTCTACATAAATTGTAGGTTTGATTCGCGCAACTGATAACAGCTGATCGGTGATCACTGCGCTATACTATTTTCTTACTTTTCTTCAAGTCTATTTTTTATAAATTTCTTATACGTTAAACTTACCTTATTTGTATGTATGTACATACGAATAAAAACCATCAGGTATATTTTTTCTTTTTATTGCTTTAATTTTTTCGGCACTATCGAACTCTTCCACACTGTCTGGCACGCAATGCCTGTAAATAACTCTTATAATAATATCAATAGGCATACAAAAATTGTTGGTACTTACTTACAATAGCCATCGTCACTTTTATCTTACTTCTTAGATCTTATTCATAAACTTTATAAATTTTGGGCCTAGAAAATTTCGCTAAGATGTTTAATCTCTCCTAACTTTCACAAGCTAGGGCCAAGAAGCAAAAAAGCAAGTAAAAAATAACTGTCAAAACAGAAGAATCAACACGTCTTAAGCCACTTCCGTGCTTAACTGGCTTAACGAGCTTTTTCCTTGTACCACAAAATGTTATAAAACCTCCGAAGAGCTTAGAGTAGTTCCAGATGAACCTAAGGACCATTTCTGTCATTCTTATCAGCGTCTGTAGTTGTTTTCAAGTTTTCGTCACAGCGAAAATTATTTTGAAAATAGTTCGTAAACATTAGTAATCGTAATAATAGACTGGCGGTTACACATATGTTAGTGGTTGCCCGAGCTTCTTCGTGCACCTTGAAGTTGTTACAAAAAGGAGAGGGACCTACAGTTTTATGCCGACCCCGGACGTATTTTTATGAGAAGATATTTTACATGGCAGAATATGCTCGGAGGTTGGCTATTGCCTGCCGAGGGGCGGGCGCTATTAGAAAAAAAACTTTTTTGTCTTTTATTTTTTTATGCTTTTGATTAGATGTATCCTTTTTTTCGCAGATCGACAGATTTGTTGCTCAGATTAAAAAAACGCCATATTATCCCCTCTATCTTTACTAGCTTCCTATTACTGTGCTTGATAAATATTATAAAGTTACCTTTCTAAACTCATTCAGAGCCTTCATACTGAGCCTGAGCGCCACCACACTACAGTGGCTAGACAACTTAACGGAAAATATAGTGATGAGTAATCTGGGAAACTTTTTCTCAACAATTTCAGAAAGGGTCCTACGCCAGTCTGATATACCATAAAGTGGCAAGGCAGAAAAGCAACAAATTAATTAATATGTAGGAAACAAAAACCTAATGAAAACTCCTCTGCGAAACTTCAACTCAATATAGTGGAAATGTTTTATTAATCTTCCTGACCAACATTTTTCAGAAGCTCCAATTTTAATGATACAACAGACGTGTGAAATTAAAACCATATTGAAAATAAATTTAGCATTGGATCATTTAACGATCGAAGCTTTTTTGAGAAATACTAAACTCAATTTTGGGGATTTCATCAAAACTTCTGTGGAAAATTCCAGCAGCTTGTTTTTAAAAATTGTGCTTTAAGTTTATAGTTGGGGCACATTTGAGTAGGTAATGAAATACTTACTAAAGGTGCTATAACCGCTTAAGGCACTATATATCATTTCTAAAGCTCTCTAGAATACATCTTCCCAGAAAGTATACTCAGAGAGAAAAATTCAATCAAGATGCCTAGGAAACTTTCCCACAGACCTTATAAGAATTATTGTTTACCAAATCCCAACATGAAATCATTTCTGTCCATCTCTTTGATAAAATGTGACAAGTCCGAGATCTGAAAAGGACCTATATATTGAAAGTATGGGCATATTAGGCTGCAGACCTTCAAAGAGAGGTAGAACCAAACTCTATTTAGTTTTGGTTGGATTATAAATTATGCTCAAGCATCCGGGACTAATATGTAGCATAGACACACATTTTTAAACACTTATAATTTCATATTGCCTTACCGAAATCATGTTGAATAAAAGTTCACTGTACACCGATTGAACTACAATTGCGAATAGTACAGAAAATTACAACCAAAAACCGTCCATCAGCAAAAAATACAACAAAAAAAAACCTGAAATAGACAAATTATAGCGATTAACAAATTACTGCCGTTGCAATACCGGAAAATTTTCATAAAATGCAACATTTAATTGAGGGAGGGTACCTACTCTTATGCACGTTCATACATACGTACGTACATGTGCATGTAAGACTAAAAGAACCAGTTTTTGGCGATGAAGTTGAAGCGCTGGCGTTTAGTTAAATTGGTAAACTTTTATTGTTAAAGAAGACGAAAAAGTCTAATGGAAAGTTATAAAACTGCTAAATATAACAGCACAAAAATGTTTTAAGTTGACTTATACAAAGAATATATTTAATTCCAATACTGAACTAACCCAAATTGTTACATAAATTAAAAATCTCTTTACTAAGCTGCTACTTGTTCAGATGTGATAAGGTGAGAAGGTGTTAATAACCAAAATTCTATATTTATGTTACTAAAATTATTTATACATGCACATATATTTTTTGGCAAAGCATGCTTACAAAATTAACTACATTTAAAAATCACTTTGATCTTATCAGGAAAATTCACAGCTTATTTTACAAGACATTTTCATTTGCACAACAACAACAAAAAAAACATTTTTAATTGATCTAGCTGATCGGTGTTTCTACTCGTATTTTATGTCATAATTGCGCCACGCCTCATATACATCAAATACCACTTCATGCACACACACACACACACACTTATATACTCATAAACATAGCACTAATATTTGGAGATTTAGTTACCAGCTTATTTTTGGTGAATAAGAAACAAATTTCAGCTGCAGGCATTCAACATTTTTTAATAAAGTTTTTGCACTTTGTGGTGATTTCGTGCTTGTGGGTATGTATTGTATGTATGTTTTTAAATGCAGCCTAAATTTGTTTCTAATAAAAACTGGTATAATTTAATCGACTTTTTGCTTTTTTTTGCGTTTATGGTTTTGGTTTAATTTTTGCGTAAATTGTCAACTTCCTTTTGCTTGCTTACAATATTTCGCGCTGAAATATTTAAACTAATTGCAAAATTGTATTCACTCTTTTTCGCTCTTCGGATCAATTTTTCTGGTGCTACAAAAACATTGCTGCATTTGACTATGCGAAAAAAAGGTTTTGCATATGTTGGCGGTGCCTGCGTTGTAAACAAGCGCTTGGAGAAAGTCAATAGTGTTGCCATCATTGAGGATACTGGCGGTTTCTCTGGCATTATTGTTGCTGCTCACGAAGTTGGACACTTGTAAGTAATCTTGAACTTGCATTTATTTCTTATTTTATTGGATAAATGATTCTTTGCGTGATAAGTGACTTATTTTGAAAAAAGAAGAAAATAAATTCCTACATGACCCCTAGACTGCATCGAACGTTAATTTATGAATTTCTTTTGAATACCAATGGATTAGCTCTCTAAACTTTTGGAGTTTATTTTTAATCAGCTAATTTAACGTTAGGTTTGTTTAATTTGAAGCGATAAGATCAACTATCATCTATAGCCAGATGAACAAATAATTTGCAAATCGCGCGTAGTTTGTATGCCGGCACAGATTTCACACAGAATTCGCTATTTGCAAAAAAATGCTTGATAACTCCACATTAAAGGCTTGCAAAAAAAAAACACTTGACAGCGTTTCTAGTCAATTGACCAGCCCCGCCATTAAGGCAATATCCGCTGTCACTATTGACACATGCGCGTAAATATGCAGACAAACTCGTTTGCATTTCCTTTGCAAGCAAATATCAGACAAAAAAAAAATTACGCAGTCGCTTGTGACATTTGCAGAAATGCTGTTTTGAAAAATAAAAAAAAGAAGTAAAAATTAATGTTTTTTATTTAGTTAATTGCATTGTAACTGCACACACTTCTACACAAATCAATTAGATTTATTTTGCCTACACATTTTTTACGCTTTTGCTATATTTTTCTTTCTCACAGGCTTGGCGCCGTGCATGACGGCTCACCACCACCCAGCTACCTTGGCGGTCCGGGTGCGCAACGTTGTCGCTGGGAAGATGGCTACATAATGTCCGATCTGAGACATACGGAGCGTGGTTTCCGGTGGTCACCATGCACCATACAGAGTTTCCATCATTTCCTCAAGTGAGTACACGCCATACATGTGCGGCATAAATACTTAAAATAATTTAAAAAAATTTACTTCGATTACAGCGGCGATACCGCCACCTGCCTGCATAATGCACCACACGAGGACAGCGCGCTGGGACGCGCCCTACCCGGCACACTGCTATCGCTGGACGCGCAGTGTCGTCGCGATCGTGGCACGTATGCGTGCTTCAAGGATGAACGTGTCTGTGCGCAGCTGTTCTGCTTCGATGCGCAGACGGGCTATTGTGTGGCATATCGGCCGGCAGCGGAGGGTTCCACGTGCGGCACGGGGCTGGTGAGTAACAAGGTTGAAATAACTGATTGAGGAAGTCTGGGATTTGATCCACAGGTTTTTTTTTTTCAAAAAATCTAATGATTTTTACCGACAGATTTTCTAACCTTTTGTAATCTTTTAAAAAACAGTTGCCACCTTCATATTCTTGTGTTACTTTACTAGGGTTTCGATCTTTCTCTGTCTAAATTATATAGCCCTATTTAAACTCTACGTTCAAGCCATTAGTCCACTCTATACACACATCGCACCATTACCAACATGGGTTTTTAATTAGAAAATGGTATGCCTAGAAGTATGCCTTATTAAATACAATTAGCCAGTCCGTATACTTCATACATGCAGATATTTAATTTAGCACTTCTCAAATGACAAATGAAATAATTTGTTAAAGTCTGTCTTAATGATTCTCATTACATCGAATTCGACCATAGACTCTTTGCGCTCTCAACTCACTTCTTGGCTCAAGAGAGCTTAGCTCAAGAGGTTTAGTATAATTAATATCTAACGGCACTTCACGACTTGCAACCAAGCAGATGATGATGGTGTACATCAGATGTTAGAGCAGTGCCAAATTCCATAAGGCAGCATTACACTTCTTAACCACCAAGACACTAATTAAAAGCTCCTCAGCCTAACATAATTAGGTCGTATGGTTCTTAAGACGTCGTCCATGGATTTAAAGTACGGCGGTTTGAATTTCGTCTTCCACGCTGGTTTCAGAGAATTTACCTTCTTCCGATAGTTTCAAATTTATTATATTTTTTTTTAATTCGGCACTACAACCGTTTAGAGGTCTTTTGAGATAACAGAAAACTTTGCCAGTTGCCTCCCTCGTGTACGAAATTCCGTCAACCTTTAATACCAAGTGTTTTTGTTGTTGTAATAGCATACAAATTGCCCAAGAGTTTTTGAGGAATGATGTGGAAATGAGAGTCCATGACCAGATATGAAGCTAGGTCGTTCTGGCGACATTCGTCGGAACGGTCCGAGGTTGGTGTGCGGCCTTCGTTTCCTTATCCTTCCATAGTTTTGAATCCACTGTAAAATTAGGTTAGTTGAGAAAGCCCTTGATGCTTGGCAGTGTTGTCATTTATGATTTTCAATCGAATACAAACATTAAAAACAAAATGTATCCTTTTCCACAGCAATGTTTGGATGGCCGGTGTACGCCACTACCCTCGAATGTTATACCAGCCTATCGGTCATACAAGTAAGTACTCGCTTTTTCGATTATCAACGCATACAATTGTAAAGTTCTTAAAAGGCAGTAACCCAAAAATAGTTTTCCTATATTCTTTATAAGAAATAAAATGGATTTGAAATTCTTTTCAAAGATAATAGATCTAGAGAATTTTCCAAATGTTTTGTATATCTTTTTGGTTCATTATGTGTATTAAAAAAAATTTAAATTTTCTTCAAAATTATGCCTTCATAGAATTTTTCAAAAGGCGTTTTTTTTCGTATATGTACATTAGAGTGGTCCAAAAAAATATTCCGGGATAGGGTTTGGATTACCGTTCAAAATCTTTCCTCTTGACGAAAGAGTTGCTGGCACCAAACTTAACGTTTCTCAGTAGAAATTTAGTGAATGCTCATGAATTTTTTACATTTGACCTTAGAAGTATTTGGTTGATATATGGGGTATTCCATCGTCACGGGTGGGACATTTGTACAGCAAAAATAGTTTTCTTTTTTAAATTTAAGTATAAAGTACTAAGCAATTCTACATTTTGATAAAGCTACACCTAGTTCACTAATATACGAGTTATTACCAAATACGAAAAATATTCCAACTTGATTTTATATTGGAAAATTCTGAGCTGTTTCTTCCGTCACGGGTAGGACAATGAAAAGACACTGCTTTTTGGGGAACATATATTTTAAGGAAAGTCTGTGAATTTACTTAACATTTCTATCTGGATTAGATGTTTTACTATACAGAAAAGAACCAGCAATCCCAACAAAGCACAAACCATAATAAGAATTAGTTGTTTATTATTAAAAAATTCAAAATTCTCCTGTCACGGGTGGGACAACTTTTGTCACGGGTGGGACACGTACGATTTTCTTCATGAAAGGAAGCTTCTAGTGAGATCCATATCAAAGAGATTAGGTATGATAAATGTTAGAGGTCAAATACAAGATCAATTGACCTACTTTTATGACAGTGGAGTCATTGTAAGACGCACGATATACTGCTGACCCCAGGATCTATTTTAGGGGCAATAGTTATACCAAACGAAAGCTAGAAGTCGCCAGATTGATGTATTAAAATGCATGGAAGAAAGGATTATTTGCAAACGCATGAAATTTTATATGCATTTTCCTAATGCACTTCTGCACGGTGCATTTGATTGCAACGAAATTTCGAATGTGCCTTAATGATTTTCAAGTTTGTTTAGAATAGCTATGTATGTCTGACTAATACTAACTACAGGCTAAACATGTATATCGACTACTGTTATCACGTCGATAGCGATGTCTAACCTGCTGTTAGTGTTGACCAGACATTGAGTAACCGGCTTAAGAGTGGCTCGAGTTGAGTTATTTTTGGAAACTGATTTCATGGACAAATCATGCTCAAATTTAGCTATTCCTTAGAACCATAGAACGTCAGAAAAGATCTTGTGTATCGATGTCTAATCCGAAAAGTTATCTGCATTAGAATACTTGTAAGCAGATACATATGTATATCTTTGTCACTTAAAGGCTATTTATTGGATTGAATTTATAAGTTTCGCGAACTTCTAGATTTTCTTGGTTGGAACTTTTCAGGTAATTGTTAATATTGACTTTTGGATTGTTGTTAAGCAACCCTCATCATAGAATTCTCTGGCGTCTCTAAGATAGTAATGCTTATCTTGACTTTTCGAGCTGGCCACGCGAAATTTTTTACTACATCGCTTAGCCCACCAACAGTATTATGGTGTTTAGTCAACCTGAACTTCAGAGTTTTGTGGCATTAAACATAGGTTTGAAACGTTAAACTTATTTTTTTTATTGTTAGGCACCATTAGAAAAAAATTATAAATGATTGTCACGGGCGGGACACGATAAAACGTTTCAAAATCGCTTAAGTAGGTACTTATAATATAATAAAAGAAATGAAATAGGGCTGCTTAGTATAAACACACTCTAGTTATGAAATTATAGAAAACTCCCTAAAGTAGTAACTAAGCAATACGAAGTTTAAAACTTTTTAGTCACGGGTTGGACATGCTAAACCGTAGTGATTTTATCCTATTATATAATTTAAATGCCTATTTTTCTTCAATGCCATATTGCTTCTTCGGGGCGCAGAAAGATCGAGACATTTATTCCCCCCTTCAAAAAAATAATAACTTTGTGAATACTTGATTTTGCAGAGCCTTCTATATTAAAATATATTATCGTATTCAACTACTTTTCTAATGTTGAAGTTTTGAGTGTATTTACAGTGTAATAAAATAATATAACTAAATTTTTTTTCCAAAAAACGTTAATTTGAGGTATTGAGCATTGATTCATCAAGCATTCCATGTTCAATAAGCTACTCTACAATTGGACACAAAGTTTCACTTACTCATGGAATACCCCATATGGCAACAGTAGCTTTTTATAAAAATCACCAATATTTTTGTCACTTTCAAAGCGATTTAGTAGCGCATTTCAAGGTCATTGAGCACCCTTTACATGTTACAGTAGAAAATTTAAAGTTGGTATAGATACTACAAATATCAAAAGGAAAAAAATTAAAGGGGTGCCCCCTTCTCTATGATGAAAATTGGACCATTCTAATGTACATATGTATATAAATTTGGCTGCTAACACTAAAAGCTAAATTTTTTTTATGAAAAAATGTAAGTTATTTTTAAAGCGAAGTTTTTCAAATCTATATTATTTAGTAAAAATTTGGCTGTCAGTATCTATTAGAAATAAAATATTTTTAAATTTTTTGCAAGCAACAAAATTTAAATGTATGACTCATACCTTGCTGGTTATTATGTTACCTGGTTCAAAATAATTTTTCTAAAGCGTGTTGTTTGTTTTTAAATCGAATAAAAAGTATAACCACATAACCTGATAATCCGATAACCAAGCAGGTGTGAACATTTTGTTTTGAAGACTTTTGTATATTTTCCGTTTCAAATTTATTTTAAAAAATTTGCTAATATTTTTTAAGTAATACACAATTTCAATAGTTTCCCGGTTGCTTGTATAGCTGTTTTTAGTTCAAAATTGTGCTACTTTGCTTTGTTGTAAAAAGAAAACAAATTTACTGAACACTTTTAGTAGCAAAATTGTTTGAATAAACCTAAATATGTATACGTAATTTATGCAAAATGTACATATATACATACTAAGTATATGGAACCCAACATTTCCACTTATGTACATATACACACACACTAGAACACCCTTAAAATTATTAAATTACGTTTGTAAATTTTTTGTATATATGTACATAAATACATACATACCTGAAGTATGTACATAAGTTGTTTTCTAACACAAAAATAATCAAACGACATTTTTACATACCCAAAAACCACAACAACAATTCCAACAAACAACTACACAAAATAACAACAACTCTGCCACACCACCACCACCAACCCACCAACAACCGTTATAACATCACATCCAAAAACAAACACTTAATGAAAACAACAATACCACAGTGACAACAGCGCGGAAAGTTCTGAAAAGAGTGGCGAGGAAGATGAAGATGAAAATGAGGACGAAGATGTTGAGGAACATATTTATAATGAAGAACGGCAAGATCAGCAGAATGTGTTGGACAGTCGTTCGAACACGCAGACCTCTCGCGAAATTGATAACTCCTCAGACCCAAAACGTATAACAACAAAAACTGTAACCACCACCAATACGTACACACCAACACAGACGAACTCACGCACAACAATTACTTTGGAGACACAGTCACGACACCACAACAACAATCCACGGCAAGTGCAACTTGGTACTTTTGAATTTTTAGCCAGGTTCTTAGCACAAAATCCACAATGGCAACAGCTATTGGGACAAGCAGCGCATGCGAATACGCTTGCCGGAGCAGCAGCGACGAACGATGCTGATGTTGCGTCCAAGCAAAGTGGCGTGGTGGCGCCACAGCAGACACAACCACCCACAAAATTGCCACAGGGCACAGTAGTGGTGAAAACGAGCGTGAGCAGCAGCACGAGTAGTAGTAGTGGCAATGGTAGTATACACAATAGTAATAGCAATAGTAGTGATAGACAAAATATGGGTAATAGTAGTGATGTGAAGAACGGGGAGAACACTGAAAATGGTGATGCCATAAAAGAGAGCTTAAAGATCAATGAAAAAATGCGTGACAGTGATAAACTGTTGAAAAAGGATGAAGTGGATGTTGAAAGGAGTGAACAATTTGAGCATAAAGAAAGCAGAATAAAGCAAAAAGTGCAAGCAGAGAGCGAAACAAAACTAGAACAAAGAGAATTTGAAACAGATATAGGAACAGAAACTGAAACTCTAACACCAATCCTACAAAAACCCCAACAAGCAATCGAAAAATCAACACAACACACTACACTGGCAAAAGTAACACAAATTCAACAACAACAAAAACAAATACATACAGTTACGGTACCCGCACCCACACCCGCCCCACCAACCACAACAACAACAACCCATAAACCTAACCTCTTTCAATTTTACACGCATGAATTACGCAAGCAAATACAATATTATTTAGGACTTTTGCGAGCGAACGCTGGCGATAGCGTCAGCGCTGGCGATAATAGTAGTAGTAGTGGTAGTATTGTTAGTACTAGTACAGCCAAAATAGATCCCAAGATTACCGCTACAACCACAACAAACAATTCAAATTATAGCAATACCGTTAGCGCTGCCGCCAAATTGCAACTGCATGCAACAACACTGCACAGCAACGATGATGAGGACGACGACGACGACAACACCGAGGACAATATTGATGACACCAATGTGGACGTTGACGACGATGACGCAAGCAATGAGGCAATTGATGACAAACAACAAAAACGTAAGTTTAATACAGCAACAACAGTGAGCGTAAATGCACAAAAACAACAACCACAACAACACACACAAGAATCGCCGCCACCGTCCGCACTCACGCGCAGCAGCACCACCAATAGTAGTAACAGTGGCGGCAGCATCAACGCGCTGCAACGACCTGCCACATTTATTGATGCATACTTGAAAAAATTACAAGCTTTAAATACGCCAGCGGATGCAAGAGCAAGCGTAACGGCCACGACAACGAGTACAACTATGTCGACGTCGAGTGTGATAGGCGGCGCTACCGTTGGCAAAGCAGAGCCAAAGCAAGGAACGATCGAGAGCGAAACGGAGAAGCGTAGACAAACGGACACATTTGGCAGCCATTTTCTCAAGCGTACGCAAATTTCAAATTCGAATAGTAGAAGTAGTAGTGTCGATGGTAGTAGTGTTGGTAGCAACAGTAATGATAAGCATGGTATTAGTAGTAGCAAGAAGAACAACAACAACAAACAAAGTAGAAATCACAAAAAACTAACACGCATTTCAAACCACAATGCTGCCGCAACATACAATCAAGAACAAACTGAATATGGTAATGATAACGAAAATGAAAATGATAATGAAAATGAACAAGAGCAACATGTTGTGAGAAATGTGGGGGAATTGCTGCGTATTACGACCACAACACAACAGCCTGCTTACGTAACAAATTATTTAGGCGATAATACAAACAATTTGCCGCGATTGCGATTGCTAGAACGGCAAGAACACGAACAACAGTCATCATCAACCAAAACAGCAACAACAACAGCTACAACATCCTCACAACCCAATCACCAACAATCACAATCACCACCTCAACAGCAAAAAGCACATAAAGTTAAAACACAAAAATTAATACGTCGTCAATTATTGCGCACACAAATTAAATGAGAGCATTACGCGTATTCTGTAAAAAAAAAAAGTTGTGCATGCGTTTTGCACTTGAGCGTGTGAGTGAACGCAATGGGCAAAAAAATAGTTTGTACTTTTATTTATACATTTAGCGTTAAAAGGAAGAAAAAAGGATTTTATTTCTCGACCACTTCATACATACATATGTATATGTATTCAACTTGTCTAAATACCGTTACATTAAGCCATCAATCATTACACACTACTCTACCTAACGGCAGGTAATGTCAGCTGTTATTGACATTCAGCTGGTGTGCTGAAGAAACAGCTAAATTGCACATAAAATCAATTTCACTTTCTGCGGAAAATAAGAAGCAAAAAATCCAATGTTCATACTCTATCATTCAAAGACAACAACAAACTTTCGTTTCGCACCTATAAATACGCGGTAAGCGAAAAGAAAATATCTAATTAAACCCACAATAGTACTTGCGGCCTTCAAGAAATTTAGTAATATCTAACTAAAATTTAAAACAAAAAAGTATAATGCTCAAGGAATGCAACGGAATAGATATAACATGAGTTAACGGAATGCTTCGCATATGCTTTAAAAATGAAGTTAAGCCTCTAAATAAACTTACTTGCCTGCATAAAAAATAACCAAATTGAGCATGGATTTTTGTAGCGTTACTTAATGATGCATGCATATTAGTTAGTGCGTTGTCGCAATGGTGCTGAATAAAGAGTAAAAAATTTGCATAGGGGTGGCCTGTTAATGCGCATTTGCTGCTATACTTACGTAAAAAATAATGCAAGCTAACCTAAAAAAAAAATCAAGCTGAAGTTCATTTGCACCCTCTAATCTTGGAAATGGTAATTTTGCGCGCGCAACACTAATTGTAGGTGGATATTTGAGAAAGTAGCGTACTGGTTTTTGCTGACGGCTATGGTTAAATATGCGGTTGCTGCTTAAAGCTAGGAAATACATAGAATAAAAAAAGCCTAATTAACAAAGTCGAAAGACAAAGTACGCCAAAAAATGCAAACGAAACGATTGCCTGGTATATGGTAAAAGGACTTTGCATTCCATACGTTTTAATATTTTCTTACAGTTGACTGCGTAGTACAACAGCCCCACCTTTTATTTTGTCATCTTTAACAAACAAAATATTTTTAATAAAATTTTTAATGAGCGTAACATTATTAAAATACGTTTTTTAAATCTTATTCCCATAACGAGAACCACATAAAGGGCACATACATACATGCACACTTTAACACTTGCAAAACGCTCAATTTGAAAATTCACTCGCATGAAATTATCATTTTTTATGGAAATACTCGTATTTGGTTCTTTTGCAAACTCATTGATTCATTGCTCTCTTCTTTCAAACTCTTTTTTCTGCCTATTGGAAGTCATACATATATTTAAACAATAACTAAAAGCGATTTACTTATTATCTTTTCTCATCTTCATTTGTAATCCATTTATTGCTTGAATGTCATTTTAAATTAGTCTTGAAAAAAAAAAATGCCCAATCGAAACAAGATTGAGTTGGCTGATGTTTGAAATCCTTCACGGACATTTAACGTATGCATATTTTCATTTTATATTGACACGAGAAATGCATTAGTACCACATAAACAACATCAGCTGTTGGTATATAAATTTATTTAGAATTTGTATTTGGTTAAAAAAAAAACAAAACTTCAATTCAAAACTCACCTGATTTCATCACGTTCTTCTCGAAATTCCATATATTAAATTAAAAAGACACCTAAGTATTCAAATTTCACAAATATATGCACAGCTTAAGCATTTAGCTGCCATCTTGGCAGTTCGTTGTTGTGGCTGAGTTGCGCAAATAACGAGTGCGAATCTAGCCAATATGGCGGCGCATGCATGCACTAATGCAAGAATTTTAATAAACACTACACTTTTCACGATTTTTCAAATAAAAATGCATGTATACACACATATGTATGTATATAAAGGCACATGCAAAATCATGGTACTTGTTATTTTAAACAGCAGCAACAAAATTTCTCAAACAACTTTCTACACATACACAGCTAGCAGCTGCGGCACAAACGCGAAATTACGCAAAATCGTTGGCATTACCAATGTTCACACAAACGCCAACAACATATGTACATAAGCACTGTAGGTTATCACTTTTCACAACTTTTACTTTGTTTAAAACTTAATTTATATAGCAAATTCACAAGTTAGCACATCTTCGTACTTCTCAAACGTTCTTCCGCCTACTGTGTCATCTTCATACATTCCGCTCTACATTCGCTAAACATCCGTTTTGAAATACAGCCTCACCCAAATGAAAAGAAATTGCATACAGTACAAAGAATACTTAAATTGACAAATTTAAACATACACGCTCACCTATGCATTTACACCTTCACGACAACAACTCTGCCACTATTTCCATCAATTACAACAACAAAAGGTCACAATGCTACGCTACAATAATAAACAGCATAAAATACAACACCAACATACATACATCCACGTCCCCAAATATTCTGCCATGAATTGCATTTCAAAATTAATCCATACAAAAATAAAAGCATTGAATGTTAAACATTTCAAGGGAATAAAAAATATCAGTAGTTAGCAGTAAAACAAAAATACGCCCATACATTCTTAGTGCATACAATTAATGAAACAATACATTTGAGCACATTTATTGGTATAACATAAAATGGAAAATTTCACAACATAAGATGCCTCCATCCATTAAATATATTTGCATACATACATACATATGTATTTTCAATTGGACATTTTGAATATGCATTTTTAGTAAATTCTTATGAAAAGGTACAGCAACGAGTACAACAACAGCAGGTGTATGGAGTATTTTAGCATGTAGTATGCATTTATTTACGCAGATTAACCAGATTAGTTGGAATACTACTTACTGCTATGAATACAGTAAGCCCACAACAAAGGGATTTGGAAAACGCGTATTTTAAATACAACGCTAAGGAGAAGTATAAGCAATAAGCACACAAGATGATAATTATAATTATGGATACATAAAATTCATCGACACCTTTTTTCCATATAATATTAGTAGAAATACAAAAAAAAAAATCCGCAATCAAATTAACATACATATAACGCATAAAAATATTTGAATTTTAATTTACAAAATTAAATTTTCAATTAAAATCTACATCATTCTGCTACGAAATTTCACATGGCAGTGGCTGCCAATACACATTACACATCATCACCAAAGATATGGTTATATATAAATAGTTTCGTGCAAATATTTAACAAAATCCACAGAATGAAAAGGTTCTGGCGTTATTAGTTGGCTTTTCTTATAACACATACAATGGAATTCACATTAATTTTAATCTATACTTAAACGGTTACTATTTACTGTTTTTATTACATACTTTACATTTTTTTCCCACGTATTTTTTATTATTTCCGTAATTTTTATAATTTTTTTAGTTACACCCTACACATTACACATTTTACACATTCTACAAATTTTCGATCTCTTTTCATACATACCACCCTATGTTAATATCGTTTACTAATTATGTCCGTTTCATTTTTTTCTGATGCTGTGCAGTGGTTAACTGGAAGGCGTTTCCTTTTTGAAGAACAAAATCTAATTTAGTTCCGTTGCTGACTAATCGAAAATGTGGCCATGCGTTTTGATGTTAATTAATTGCTTTGCTCTATCAACAATCTGGTGACCTGATTTTTAAACCATACCAAGGAGAAACATGGAACACAGCAAAACGAGTGTAGCAGCAAATGGCGATTGTAGCAGCGGTAACAGAACTAAAATAACAACATTGAATAGCCGAACGAACAGACGAATGAAATCAGGAAATTAATTAGCAGCAGCATAGAAAATACAACTCATCGCCATTTTGAAGTTTTGCATATACATTACATACAAACATACATTTAATGGAAACTTAAGATATACATACATACATAGTTAAAACAGTTTAAAAAGGTGTGAAAACAAAGCCTGCCAAAACATAAATCCATTAAATCATCCATAAATATTTACTCGTACATATTACATTACAAAACATTTTTTAAAATTTTCGTTTATGCAAGCACAAGTCCATACGCAGCCTAAATTAAAGTTTAAACTCAACCGTGTATCGTACGTAGATAAGGCATTGATCAAATACTACAACCACACTTGTGAGCATTCGTATTTAAATTTTACACTCATACACACATGCGTTAACATAAAAGAGCGAGCATAGTTAGAATTTATATTGTTTTAGGTTTTAGTTATAAAAAAACATGTCCATGTATACATACATATGTTAGTATACTCATTTGTATATGTATTTTAATGAATAATTTTATTTAATTTAATTGTATTTTTTAAATAAATTTTGTTTTTTTGTTTATTTGTTAAAAATGTAGAATGCCGTAGTGCATTAGTATGAACACGAAAGCAAATTTATAAATTACGTAAATTAGCTAAATATGTAATAGTTTTGAGCGCATTTTGATAACTCATATTTTGTAAAATTAACTTAGTTATGTATGCACATAGCATGTACATAGTATCCCGCAAAATTTGACATTATTTAAAAAAAATCGAAAATACATGTTTTATAATAATAAAAAGTTTTGCATTTTTAAACAAAATACACTAAGTAAAAACATTTTAAACATAATTTGCGATGTATAAATGCAAGTGCAAAGTATGTAAAAAGCGCAAAAAAGATGTTTTTTAATATAAATACATATATTTAGCTAAATACTTTAAATAAAACTTTATTGTAGTTAAATGCGAAACAATTGTGAAAATCATAAATTTAGAGATTGTGAAAACAAAATATTTGTTGAAAATAAAACTTGCTTATATGTAAATATGATTTATTGTATTGCATTTTTCTCAACGAACATACATATGTACATTCATATTATTTAAAAAGGTAGGTAAAATATTATTATACGGAGTCAATCTTAATCAGAAGATTTCTGCACTAGGACAAACGGTTGACGCAATATTCTTTAAAAAGCTAAAGAGCTGCTGGAATACCGATATCCTAAACACTCCATCCCGTTTACAATTGCACAATATTTATCACAATTTCTTACAAACAAAACCGCTTCAGTCCATTTCAATAGCAAGCCAAAGAACATTTAAAATAGTTCAAATAGTAGCTAGCAATAGCATTTTTCCTTTAAATTTCACTGTTTCAAGTGTGCGCGCAAATCTGGTATTTCAATAGAAATTTTTGTTTGGCTGTTCCTTCCCAAGAAATCATTAATATCGATTTGTCGCTCTAAATATTTAGTATAAGTATACGAGTTGTATAAAGCTGAAGCAGCTGTAGCCAAAAATAATGTACCATCGTTAACTTCGCCCGTCAAACTATAACGGGTACCCATTATACCGGTCATCAAAAGCTCGGTAGATAATTGAAACAGAGGACGCGGTGGATCTATCGAATTTAGATAGGCGCCATAGCCCAGCACACCACCAAGTACAACGCTTGCGCCTAATTGTATAAAAGAACCTGTAAAAGAAGGGAATAATATAATAAAAATAAGAAAATGCCAACGTTTAATTACCATTATCCATGGCGTGTACAGCTCCATAAGCGGTATAAGTTCCCGCGAGCACAAACCCCATCATGTCAATACCCATATTTCCTATTTGGTTCTGATTTTCAAGTTTGTACTTGAATTGCTTGTTCTACTAGCAGCTTTTAGTAAGCCATATTTTTCTACTTTCTTGAAATCAATTGGGTTCGACTACTTATGCAGTTTTGCAGAAAAAAAGAGATACAAACATCCAGACCATGATAAAAATATGAATAACTTTCAAAAATTAAAGAAACTTTATTGACAGACAATGTAAAAGGCGAATATACAAATTCCACTTTAAAGTAAAGTACAACATATTTTAAGTTTAATGTCCCCAACCAATATAAAACCAATAAGCAATAGTTTAGTGCAAAAAGACTAAGCAGATAAATATGTTTGTATGCATACATACAGGTTTGATTGCGTGCCTTTAATTAATGGAGTTTATTATGCCAGCAATAAAGGTAGCTATACGCATTTACTGTTGCCTTCCTGGGAGGGGCAAGTACCGGTTGTATGCAACCAAATTTCGCAATATGGCTGCCACGGATATCACACAAATCATGCCAGCAGGCATTAGTTTTCCGGAACGTTGCCAACGTGCACCCATCATGCCGGCCAAAGCAACCGCTGTGCCCAACTGCAAGAGTGGACGTGGGGGCTCTTGTGAATTAAAATGTGCACCTACGCCAAGTATAGCACCAAAGGCCAAACCAGCGCCCAACGAGGGGATGGAACCTACAAAATACATATATTACGGATCAGATAAAACGCTGATGCATAGAAGAGAATGAGTTGCACAATCTACTCGTGTAAATTAGTACACACTTACCGGCTTTAACATAGCCTATAATGCCACCAGCAGCCACAGTAGCAGCATATAAATATCCAATCAAGTCAGTTGGCATATTTGTTAACTTTGTGAGTTTATTTAAAATTTATATATTTCCAAATTAACTATGTAAAAAACATGAGTCCCTGCCGCACTTACAATCGGGCTTACAAATATTCGGTTTGGAAAAAAAAAGTGAAAAACAACACAAAAGAAAATATGAAAAACGAGATAAAGAGGAATTTTGAACTGAGGGATTTACGAGCGAAGTACAAAATTAAGCTGGGACTCCATAACCAAGCGTATGCGTGCAGGAGAGTAGCCCGTTAGAATCGCATTTAGGAAAAAATTTGGTGATTTTGACATCAGCCGTTTGTTTACATTTCTTCGTTGTTTACAATTTCTTGGTGGCTTTTTACTGCAATTTTCTTCATTTTCGCCTGTGACAACGTGTATATACATAAGATAAAAAATTATTTAACACAACGGCATGATTTATAGAAGAATTTTGCATAATAAAAATGATTATTCATGCGTTCAACAATTTCGCGGTTTTCTTCGTTCTCTTCATTGTTTACTTCTTACAACAAATATGGCGTCGAGATTTCGACAGCTAGAAAATAACTTTTTTCTTTCTTTCCTTCCCGCATGATCTTGTGTCTTTCGTTCATGGTATGCGTGCTTTTGACAGCTGAGCTGTCTACTCATGTTCTTATGGGATAAATTCCATCATGATGCAATAATACAAGGTGGTATCAGTTGTGACAGCTCGATTTGACACTACCTTAGCTCAGTAGAATGAGAAGAAAAACGGGAAGAAATGAATCCCCATATGGGGGAAAAATATAAAATTTCACATTTTCTCCTTAACAAAATTTGCTTTTTTATAGTATATTCGTTATGTAATAAAATAAAATAAGATAAAATACCTTTTTAAAAAAACAAAGTGTGTATACTGAGAAAAAATAAAAAGCATTCAACTATATTAATGGGCAAAGAATAGTGAAAGAAGTAACACTGTTTCACGTAAGGTAGCATGAACCAAAAATACAAGATCACGTAAGAACGCGACGTTGTATTTGTAACTGGTTTTGAGAAAAAAGTTTGCGAAAGCGGGTTCGTCAGCTGAGCGTTTGTTTACATCACAAGCACCACTATTTTACACTTTTATTTAAGTAAAGAAGAGTTAATTCAACATGACAACACATTTTCAAGCATTTTATTGCATCATTTTACCTAAATTGTGTGCTTAAAGTGGCTGACAATAATTTGGCTAATTTTGGTTTTCGTTGTTTTCTTTGCTTTGTTTACTTTTCGCTCGTTTTCCAGTGAAAGAAGATGGCGTAGAACCCGCTAAAAAAAATCGAGTTTTTTCACTCTCTTGTTCTTACGTGATCTTGTGTCTTTCGTTCATGTAAGGTAGTCAATATGGCGGAATTAGAGCGAGAAGTTGCCAACTGATAACACCATGAACCAAAAAGACAAGATCACGACAGCAGAAGAGTGGCCCGTTATAATCGCACTTATGAAAAAAGTAGGGCGTTTGACATAAGCCGTTTGTTTACATTTGTTCTTGTTTACAATTTGGTGGTGGCTTTTTACTGCAATTTTCTTAATTTTCGCTTGTGACAACGTGTGCACACATAAGGTAAAGAATAATTTAACACAACGACATGATTTGTAGAAGAATTTGCATAATAAAAATGATTATTCATGCGTTCAACAATTACGCGTTTTTTTTTGTTCTCTTCGTTGTTTACTTCTTACAACAAAGATGGCGTCGAGATTTCAACAGCTAGAAAATAACTTTTTTCTTTCTTTCCTTAAGGCGTGATCTTGTGTCTTTCGTTCATGTGATAACACCTTGTATTATTGCATCATGAAATTCCATTAGGGACACGATATCGAACAGAAAGTACCTATATGGTACTCATTTAAAGTATCGCTTTTAAAATATCGGGTACCCATTAATATCGGAATAAAAAGACTCGATATTCCAAATATCGATACCAAAATCCAAAAAATTTATATGAATATAGGTCTCGTATATAGTCCGCTGTGGTGTAATGATAAGAAGTGCTCAAAACTTGAAAATGAAAAACAGCTTCCCATTAAAACAAAATCGCTGTTCAAAGTCGACATAAAACTGTACGGACCCTTTTTGTGCCACAACATTAATAGCCCGAACACAATGAAAACGACGAGCTATGGACCATAGCTGTCAAATTATTTTAACACGTACTCTTATGTAGATCATTATTTTGGCGCCGACCGGGCTACGCGACGACTGTGGTTGTGGCCAGATTAGATTGTATAACAACACGTAGAGATTGTGGTGTTGTCTTAAAACACCGAAGTCGCGGGTTCAAATTCCACCACATGCAATCCTAACTATATTACACATTTCTACTCTTAAAAGCCCAATTTATATCGGGAAGAATTGTAAATAACATTATCATTGTATAAAATTAAGGTTAAGTGAAAAAACCGCGTGTCTTTTCTTTAAAAATTCAGAATTCAAGAGAGTTTATTACAAAAAATACACACTCTCATTGCGAGAGTCGTGTCGAATGCAAGTCGTTTTTCTAGAGTCGAATCGTATCGAAAATTCAACGTCATTGCCTAAAATTTCCACTCGACTAGTGTTTTAAAATGCAAAAACTTGGCAGCACTGTATAGTTTTCGACGATTTTGGTCGTTTACTTATTTCATTACGACAATAGACAATGCTACTGTTGTCGAGTCGTACAATTTAGCCTAATTTACGACTTACGCAATGAGGCTGACAATTCTCAGATGTCATTACAGGGTTGCAAAAGGTAAACAATTCAATGTTCAGTACAACATTACAGGGCTGCAAAAGTTAGTAGGAAAGTAAAAGACTATGCAATAATATTGAACAGTGAGTTTATTACATTCGATACGATACTAGGGTTCTGGTACTCGATTCCAAAAAATAACGTTTTAAAACTATGGAGTAGAAAATATCGGTATCGAATGCCAAAAGTATCGATATGGTATCGTATCGTATCGAAATTCGTGTCCCTAAATTCCATAAGAACGCGCGTAAGCACAGAGAAAAAGCAGTATTCGAGAGAAAGATTTTGCGGAAGATTTACGGGCGGTTACGCATTGGCGACAGCACGTACCGCAGACGATGAAACGTTGAGCTGTATGAGCTTTTCTACATAGTGCAGCGAAAATACAGCGGCTCCCCTGACTTGGCCATGTCGATCGAATGGACACCGATGCTCCAGCTATGAAAGTGTTCAACTCGGAACCTGCTGGTGGTAGCATTGGAAGAGGGTGGTCCCCACTGAGATGATAAGACAAAGTGGAGAAGTACTTGGCTTCACTTGGCGTTTCCAATTGGCGTCAGTTGGCACAGAAAAGAAACGACTGGCTTGCTTTATTGAACTCTGCCAAATTCGCTTACTTGCTCCCGCTAGGCGGTTATGGCGCCAAACAAGAAGAAAGTTTAAGCAATTCATGCAAAGGTAAATAAACCTAACTTAAATATTACGAGAAAACGGCGATTAATAGTCAAATTGTAGTAGTACAAATAAGAAGCAGCATCACTTTAATTTTATATTTGCTAACCTCAATAAATAAGTAACACGTTTTCCGTGATTACCGCTATGGGAATGCCGGCATCCGAACCATTTTTTGGCGCGGAAGTGGTTAGTGCTGCCGGACGCGCTGAATTTTAGAAGTAAATTTATTTAATTTAAAATAATGTTTTCACTAGCCTTATCTAATAAGTTTTCTATAAAAAAAAATGTTTTGAAAAAAGGCAAATTTAATGAAAACAATTAGTTATATCATTGAAAGCCACGACTGTGCACAAATAAAACTACATTAATTTGAAATTACCTTTTTGAAATTGTGGTAACACTATAATCCGTGTTTCAATTTCATGTTTCCGTTTTTCGCTTGTGTTCGATTTCTTTGATGATCCGCCGCCATTTATAATTTTCTCTGAAGCGTTCATGTGGTGTCTACGAAATTGAGCTAATTTTATGCAGAAATAACAGAAAATCTTGCATTAATCGTTTTAAAGTAGTGAAAAACTGGCACCGCAAAGCTCCGCGGTTTGATAAATATATATTCTAAATAAATTGTGCTGCGATTTGTGCAGAATTTGTTCAATTGAAATTAATTGCAGAAGTTGGAGTTTTTTTTCTGAAGTTGCAGTGAAAAATTTTTTATTCGAAAAAATGAGTGAATTTCCTGGAGCGCAATCCAACTTAAATCAATCCCAAGCTTTTGCTGCCGCTCTACAACGTGCTAAGCAGGTAAATTTTCAGAAAAGTATTATGTTTAAAAAATCGATTTCTATAGCCATTTGCGTTTTTACGCACATACCCACACACGCACACATGTATATTTAGATTGCCGCAAAGATACAACCGAACGCTGCACAAGGTAACGGAGGGGTACCCAACGCTGGGCCATCACCAACAGCTGGCGTTGGCTTTAAACGTTCTCATGATGACAGCGATTCGGGCCCGGAAATGAAAAGATTCACTAGTCCTGGCAATGACTACAATAATTCGAATGGTAGCAGCGTAGGTGGCGGCGGCGGCAGTATTGCTGGCTCCGGAAATATTTCTCAAGCACTGGCGCAAGCCGCAGCAGTTGCACAACGTCTGGCGGCTACCGCCGGTACTACTGTTGAAGAGCAAATACGCATTCCAGAGCCGCTTGTGAATGCTGTGTTAGGACGTGGCAGTACTGAGACAATTACACAAATACAGGCAGAATCTGGCTGCAAAGTACAACTGTCACAAGATCAAGGTATGGCTTCGGAAGCGACTAAATATATGGTATTTTAAGGGTGTTTGTATACATATACATAATACATAGATCGCGTTGTAACTCTGCGTGGTTCGCGTGAGACTGTGACTAAAGGGCGTGAACTTTTTCAACAATTGTCTAATCGCAATGGCGGGGGCAACATTGAAGTGGTTTTGACAATTAATATGCCACCACCTGGACCTACAGGTTTTCCTCCATATCAAGAAATAATGATACCAGGCACAAAAGTAGGTTTGGTAATTGGAAAAGGTGGCGATACCATCAAGCAGTTGCAGGAAAAAACGGGCGCTAAGATGGTCATCATACAGGATGGTCCAAATCAGGAAATAATTGTAAATTTAACTTTGTCAAGAAATATATTATGTTGACTGTTGTTATTTACGTATTTATTTTTGTAGAAACCTTTACGTATATCAGGCGATCCTCAAAAGATCGAACACGCCAAGCAATCAGTATTAGATTTGATAGCACAGAAAGATTTGCAGGCAGCAGCTCTCGCTGCACGCAATAATGGCGGCAGTGTGCAGGGCACTGGAGGTGGTGGTAGTAGTGGAGGCTATAATTTTGGTAACCTCGGAGAACAGTGTGAAGTTTTTGTTCCGAAAATAGCCGTTGGTGTAGTAATCGGTAAAGGTGGTGATATGATTCGCAAAATACAAACTGAATGCGGTTGTAAGCTGCAATTCATACAAGGCAAAAACGATGAACCAGGCGATAGACGATGCCTTATACAGGGTACGCGTCAGCAAGTTGATGACGCCAAACGTATGATCGACGGACTCATTGAGAATATGATGGTAAGTCTCATTTTGCAGCTGAAAGTTCCCGTTTTCACTTTTTTTGAACGGCATGTCCCTACAGCAACGACAACAGCGAAACGCCAGCAGCAGTAGTAATGGTAATACGGAGGGTAACAATTCCAACTACGGTTACGGCTATGGCGTAAATCACGCACAGCAACCACCACGTGAGGAAATAACATTTATGGTTCCTTCATCAAAATGCGGCGTAAGCGAGATTACTAGTTGTTCTTTGAATAATTTAAAAAAACATTTTATTTTTGACATCACAGATTGTGATTGGGCGCGGCGGTGAAACAATAAAACTCATAAATCAGCAATCCGGCGCCTACTGTGAAATGGATCGTAATGCTGTTAACCCACCATCTGAAAAGTTATTCAAATGCAAGGGTACATCGGAACAAGTAGAAGCTGCGCGCCAAATGATTGCAGAAAAAATAAATATGGAATTGCCCATAATAGCACGTAAGCCCATTAGTGGCAACATTCCCGGTCAGCATAACAACCAAGGTGGGGGATATGGCCAAAATCCAATGCAAAATGATCCAAACGCCGCGGCAGCAGCTTACCAACAGCAATGGGGCGGGTATGCCCAGGGATGGGGCGATCAAAGCCAGCAACAGCAAATGATGATGGGTGGTGGTGCCATGGGTCAAAACGTAGCAGCAGCAGCGGGGGGTGGACAGCAGGCAGACTACTCAGCTCAATGGATCGAATATTACAAGTAAGCATTTCGCCTCAAAAACATTTATAAATATTATATTGTTTGTGTTACTTTTATACCATAGATCAATGGGTATGATGCGCGAAGCAGAAATGATTGAGCAGCAATTGAAGGCAAAGCAAGCTGGTGAGTACATTATAGTTTTTGAAGGGTATAATTTTGGCTTATAAGGAAATGCTTCAAAAAAATATAGGCGCCAATGCTGGCCAACCAATGGCGGTGCCACAACAGCAACAGGCACAACCGCCACAACAACAACAGCAGCCACAACCGCAACAGCAGCAGCAACAAGGGCAAGGGGGCGGTTCGGCTGATTATAGTGCCCAATGGGCTGAATACTACCGCAGCATAGGAAAGATTGCAGAAGCCGAAGCTATTGAGAAACAAATGAAGGTTTGTGGTCTCTTCTTTTTTTGCATTCATTTATAATTTCAGATCTTAAATAACAAATTTTATACATCACTTACAGCAGGGACAGAGTGGACAGCCGAATGCAGCAGGGGCTGCCGGTGGCAATAGCAATGCGCCAGCGGGAAGCAATAGCAGCAGTGGAAATAATAGTGGCGCCGGTGCCGCTAATAATCCCGCTGATGGCGGCAGCAATGCAGCGTTACAAGGTATGACACCTAGTCAATATGCACAGTATTCCCAATATTATGCTGCTGCTGCCGCCCAAGCAAGTCAAGCGGCAGGAGGTGCTGCACCCGGCTATCCACAACAGGCGGCATATGGGGGCTATGGCGCACCTGGAGGTGGTTATCCAGGCGCGCCACAACCCAACATGACGCCAGGTCCAAACGCCTCCAATCCCAAACAAAATAAAAGTGACAAAAATTAAGAATTATATAGTATAATTTATATGTATGAGAGTGAGCCGCAGTAGCAGAGCAGTAGACGATCGTATGTAGGTGTAGCAGAAGTAGCCGTTTGGAAAATTTGTTCACAACGAAGCAGTCAAATTGGGGTGAGTTGTGTTTGCGATTATGTATATGCATTTTTTCGATAAAACTTGATGCTTTTTTAAAAATTCAATACTTGAAACATTTGAAACTACCAATTCCATTATATTATACCACATCATGAGTTTTCGCATTTAATACTTTCTCACCCAATTATGCCTATATATACTATATTAATATATATTTGTGTATATTTAAATTGAATAATTCCTTTACACTTTACTATTTTGGTAGATTGCGCCTTATTACAATTGACAACCAATTTACAATTTGTGTACAAATTTTTATTTCGCATTTTCGCCATATACTATTTTCCTTAATACTTTTAACTGATTATTTCTACATACATACATATACATATAATTACTATATATGCACATACATATATATCATATGCCGATGTAACCAAATATATTCCAACATGAAAAATTTTTTGCAGAGGTCACAATTGTCTCAATTACTACTACTTCTACCACTACTACTACTACTCCTTATCACTCACAGTATCTGTGAAAATGTGTTGGCGTGTGCGAGATGGGTTAAATTTAATATATTATTATGTATTTTTAGCTTGTAAGCATAATTTATAGGAACATCAACACTAAAACAAGAAGAAAAAAACATGAAACGCCAACTACGCGTTTATAGATCATGAGATTTGAGTGCATATTTCACGATAAAACGCGGTGTATAGAAAATTTCAATAAATGAATGCAATTGGATATTTCAAAAGTGACCAACCAAATTTGAACGCGCAGCGCAGTATTCACTATTTCGCTTAAATTTTGTAAATTGCAAAAAATTCATAGAACAAAGTACAACGCATCTTAACCGAAAAGTTTTTCAAGTGTTGTAAAACTCTTAATTATGTTAAAAGAAAAAAGAATTGTAGGATGTGTTTAACTGAAAACGGAAACTTTTAATAATCATAAAATTAATGGAATGCGGAAAATCTCTAATTAATGCTTTAGTGAACTATGAACGCTGATCATAATCTCTCCACAAATATATTTCGAAAAACAATTAATTAAACTTGTAAAATGTATGCTTTAACATAACAGTAGATAAGCCAATTTCGAAAAAATGTGGGCCTAAACAACTAAACCCGCAATGTTGGTTTAAACTTTAAAATCAAAGAGAAACAGAAATAATATATATAAATAAAAACTAAAACGTACGATTTCCCATATTCTTCCAACTGCTTGCTTCGTTATAACAACAGCAATAAGAAACAACAAAATGTGCAATCCTTACGACAATTTAATACGACAAGGACCCAAAATGCTGAAATACATGTGACTTCACAACTATAATACCTAAAAATCAAACCTAGAGATGGTTGTTTCCCGCCATGCAACGTATGATTCAGATCATTGCCAACGGCATCGGGAGGGTAACACAGAAGTAGATAAACGTAACAAACTGAGCTGCGTGTGGTAAGCTGGACTTAATGCAACAATAATTAACTGTTTGATGATGAAATTTACATGCTATATACCTACCTATACGTACAGTCATGTACATGTAGTGATGTGAAAAATAACAGGAACACGACAATTTCACCAGTTTTGGCTATTTTTCTTTTGTTTGCTTAATTTTTTACGTATACTACATTATCTAACAAAACTTTTGCAACTTGCGCTTTATCAAGCTAGAATTTAAAGGACTAAAAAAACTGCATACTTGATTTTTTTCTACGAATTCGGAATAAAAAGTTTGTTGTAAAATGTTGCGAAATTTTTCTACCAAGTTTGAAAATTTGACTTCTATGATTTATATTACGTAATGAGCTGTATTTGTATAAAAAATATTTAACATTAAATAAACAAAAGAAAAAAAACCAAAACAAGACAAAATGTGCCCCTATTATTTTTAACATGACTATATGTACATGCCTACTATAATATTTTATAAATATTTCAATGAACGAACTGTGTGTTTATTATATTAGAACTTGAAAAAGAAAATGAAAAATGCAATTTATAAAAATGTTTTATAATAATTTAATTATTAATTGCCCAAATACGTCATTATCTACCATATGTTTCAAATAAAATATGTCCATGGTCTATGTTAATTTCCATAAATATTGAAACATGCGAATTACCATATTTATATAATATATTATAAGAAAAAATCTTGAATGCAATTATTATGCCTATATGCTACATATGTATGTATGTATAAAAAAACATACAGGTGTACATGATTGTGTATACGTATATACAATATTAAATGCTCTTGCTATACATATTTCGAACTAATTAAAGGTGAAAATTATATTGTAGCTATTTGTTGAAGTGCAACAAAAAGAAAGATGGAATATCTAGAAGGCAAAAGCAAAATGTACGAACATCAGCAACACATTTTTGGCGAGTTTACTTAGCGATTTTGGTCAAACAGGCAACGACTCTCACCTACAGGAATAATTTCTGTTTTACTTTTTCGATATAAAATTTTAATTAAATTCTTTTAATTTTTAGTACTTGTCGATATCTACCAAAATGCATTTACATATACAAATATTATAAATTACCCTTTTCTTTATTATAATTTCAGTCCTGTTTTTTTTCTTACCCCGGACAAAAAAGTTTTGCATTTGGAACTTAAGTAAAAATATAATTATGAGTTGTTTCATTTTCGCGATCACCCTGCCATGCTATTTAATATTATGCCCAAATGTGTAAAGAATGTCCACCAATTGTCACCTTTTTTATCACGGTTTAAAAAATAATTTTAATAATGTTAATAGGAGTTCAAACTTGGAAGTTATAGCATGAAATATTTCTCATGCAATATTTAGATGGTGGTTTTTGGCTTCAAGCTGAGAGTCCTTATAGAATAGCTCAGCAAAGCAATTAATTCATCCAAGAGCCGAGCCCACTATATCGGCCATCAACCTCGCAAATCAAAAGTGAAAATTTCCTTTCTCATGGACAGGAATTTGAAGATTTTAAGGGATACCTTGCATAGACCACAACTGGTTCTTGCTGTCGATGTGCCCGCATACAATTTTCCAAAATTTTGGGAAATATTACTAGAGTGATCTCCTAGTCTTTGGCCTGATATAAATGAAAGTCCGTACTTACGTAAACCTCCATTTCCAAATAAACAGGCACAGGGCACACTGGTTTATATCTAAATCTGAGTGTTGTTTATTCGAGACTCAAGACCTGCCATCCTTCCAAAAATATTCAAAACATCAATGTTTTTTATGCAAAAGATAAAATATCCTTCCTTAAATTTTGGCTCTTTTAGTCTTTAGTATTTTCTCGATTCGCTGTACCAACGCTCAGACCTATAAAAAAAGCACCGGCGCGTATACTACTCTGTATGGTGGTGGAACTACAATCCTCGCGTGTGTTTTCGTGATTTTCTTAATGTTTAATGCCCAGCAAAACGTTTACCAAATACTAATCATAATAATTTTTTATATGTACATACATACAAAATATTTTAATGCAAAATTGATAATCGAATTTTCTGAATTTTTCGAAAACATTGAAATGCCAGCTTTAATATTTTCTTATATCTTTTTTTTTTTAAGTACATTAATGGCCACCTATGGTTAGTCCCCAACTGCGGGTCGCTCAAGTGGTCAGGGGCGGCTGTTCGATTATACATTTCAAATGAAATTATAGACAAAGAGGGCAAGACTACTACAAGCTATCAAATAGAATCAATAGTGGTACATTCACACTTTTTTATGGTAAGATTCATTACATTGCTAATTTTGCTTTGAAAATATATGTAAACAAAATTTTATATATGCAATTTTCCATATACCAAGTACACATTTTTAAAAATCCGAAATAATATATTTACATACGCGTACATGCATTCGTATGTGTGCGCATGCATACATAAATTTATGATTGTGTACATATTTATACTTACCAATATTTCGTTATGTACTACGTATTTCGTGCATAAGTTTTGATATACCTGCATATAATTACATACACTTACCTGAAATGTTTATGTATATGTACTTTTTGGTACGCATTTAGATGGCGTGTACACGTGCCCAAACCGTTTTTTCCAACAAATATGCTACGTCTATCTCTATATACAATGTTATTTGCATATATATACATACATACATATACATATATACATAAATCTATTTCCAGTGCCACAGTTTCTCTCAAACAGCTTAGCGTCTACAGCAAACAATCACTTCTCTAGTTTTAATGTAGCTCTTACCATCTACCTACCTACCATACCAACCAATCAACCTTCTTCCTAATAAACGTATGTACAGTACCAAAACAGGCAGTAAATGACTTCCCCAAAAATGTGGTAAGCTGCTCTGCAAATGTCCGTCAAATGGTCATCACGTACGTAAATGTATTGCAACTTGAAAAATGTATATTTTAAATGCTGATTTGACTATATGCTTTTTTTTTTTAAAAAAATCATAAAATTATGTCTATAAAAATTTTTTTAAAGTGTCCTTAATTTTTGACTACGAACCCCCCATTTTAGTACTGCTCATTTATCTGTATATTATTACGATTATAATTCTTATTATTATTTGCAAATATAAGAGTTTTAGAAAAATTACAAATATTCGCGTGAGAGTCTAATTAAAATGTTGCAACATTTTAAAACGACCGAAAAATTAACCTACAAAATTTATCGAAAAAAGCTGTAGAAAATACGTATATTTCAATATTATATTAATCAAATTATTAACAGGATATAGACAAAACAAACCGCTTGTTTTGTTTAGAAAATCGCAAAGAAAAATATAAAAGAGAAGTTTAATAATTTTAAGTGTACTATGAAATGGCAAACAATATTTAATCGCTTTTAGGATAGTGTTACAAATACATAGGAAAACATGTAATTGTTTTTGTCAACAAAAAACAAAAAAAAAAACAAGGAAACTCAAAAATAACCACAATTCAACGTACAAGTCCGACTTGGATTGAAAATTTTAAAAATAAATATCTTTAATAAAGCATTGATTTATTCAACACCCAACATCGAAATATTGTATATTTATACAATTTTCAGATATATGAAAATTATATAAAATATATCTATGCGTATTTATGTGCATACATATGTATATCGTATGTATTATTCAATTTTGTCTACCATACTTTCAGCGCGTTTAGGTGTAGGCAAATGAGAGAGGAAAAGGCAGCAGTCAGATTTGTTGGCAGTGCGCAAGAACAGAAGCCGGTCAATCAATCATTCAGTCAGGCCGTCAGTCAGTTGGTTGATCGTTACAGGTCGGGACAGGCACCAATTCCAGTTCATGTGTTTTGTAGAATGTGTGTTGTTGAAGCGTGTATACTCGTGCCGTATGGGGTTTTCGATTTATAATCGGCGCTTTAGGTTTGTTTTTATTATATTGTATATAAACACTTTTACATTAAACTTTTATTTGATTTTAAATTCATTATATTGACTTTACTTAAATGAAATTTGCTTAAAGCATAACTACGTACATAAATAATTTTCTTATAAAATTAATTGTTTTATACATAATTTCCTGTATATAACCTTTGAAATTTTCGCTATATTTATATATGTATATATAAATATTTCTCGTAGTGTTTGGTGCTGAAGCTGCTGCTGCTGCATTGCCCCCTTTTCCCCTCCACCAATGTTTGGTCGTGGCAGACTGCAGATACAGAAATAAAGCCAAGTGGTGTCAGCAGCAAAGTGAGCAAACGCATATGCACGTAACTTTTTGCGAACATTTGACATTTTTATATATATAAAAACATACATACATACATTTTTTTCAAAATATCAATTTTACAATGTCTATACCTACAAACATATATATATGTACGCTTACTATGTATTCATAATTTAAAAGATTGTCCCACTTACAAAATTTGATATGGCTCGGTTCGAGTAAGCAGACATAGCACCACATCCGGCGATTTTATTGCAATAAGTCCTACACGCAGCAAAAGAAAACCGCTTGCATAATTACCAACTCTTCACTAAGCTGTTATTACTAATGGTTTTTTTCGTTTCTACCAAAAAATTTCGCATTGTGATTGCCCTTTTCTCTTTTCGTGTTTGATTGTAAAATAAGGCAAGCAAACAGTGAGAAAGTTGTATGTTCGTTTCTTCAAATGTCACGACACTTGTAAGGCAAAAAAGGCACATGTTCTGACCTTTGAAGCTTTGTCAGGGGAGATGGTTGCCCTGAAAATCAGATGGTTGCTTAAAACGATAATACTATGAAATGCGTGAGCTGGACAAGGAAAAGAAGGCAAAAACATACCATTTTACACGGACTTGAGTGTAACATCGAACACGTTTTGCACCGTGCAAGCGCACCATTTTTTTGTAGAAACGGAGTCACCATAACTCCAGCAGCTCACAGTTTCCCAACTTCATTCTTGAGCACAAAAGGATGGATTTGATTAAAATTATTTTTACAGACGAACAGACGAAAATTAACTTTCTCTCTAAATGTTAAAAAAAAAAATCCGGACTAAAGAGCGTGAAGCGTTCGTGCAACACAGTGAAACTTCCAAAAGTTCTTACTTGTTCGCAAATTCATTGACCTTCACCAAAAATCTTAATCCAGAAGGAATAATATACATTTTTTACACGAGTGCAACGGTCCAAAACTTAAGTCTTAACTAGAGCAATTTGTTTTGTCTGGAATGAGTTTACAGTTAATGCAAACAGGCAAATCTAGAGTTTTTTCCCCAAAAACTCTTAGGAAATTTGGCAGAGAATACAAAGCCAAATTGGCTATGTCCTTCTACAAATCGTCAGCCTCTGCATTTTTTAGATGAGAGAGCTTTTTTCCTTTCCATTGTGGCATACATTCTTTACGATTTTAATCCATCCAATAACGGCTTGAAAAATGTACTTATAATCATTTTTTCTTCAATGATAATCGATAAAAATGATTCCTTGTTCATCTCAAAGAATGATAGTCATATTGTTGCAACAATTCTCGCCTTTTTGCTTCAGCAGTCGAGCCCTTTTTTACGTGCTGTATAGATGCTGTGCTCTTCTCATGCGCTTAGTGATAGCTCAATATTTCATTAAACGACTGAATTGCTGCAGAAATTCGTCTAGATAGATTACACCTCAATATGACCAAACTTCGTACATTATCACCGTTATGTCAGGAGAAGTTGTTTTAAATTAGTTAGAGAAAGTTGCTTGAATTTTCTTTTGGGAAGGCGTTCGAAAATGTTTAGTTTTAAGATTTTTGCAGCGAGTCGGTGGGCATAAAACTAAGATAAGGACCTGACGAATGGATTGGACTTTAAAACGAAATGAAACTATGTACGCAAACGGAAAGTATTAAGAACGGTAAAGTAAGTATATAGAAAGTAGTATTTCAGCATCTAGCAACGCGAATGGTAGGCGTTAAAACATGTTTGCACACTTTGTTATACCAGAGTGAAATGAAATACAAGAACAACAGTTTCGCAATCAAATGAATAAATTTGAGCGCAATAATTCCATGACTTTCAAAATATATCATTAATTTAGAATTTTAAGGAGCTCTGCTCCAACTAATTAAATGCAAATACATATACATATATATATTTTAAATTATATTCTTGACCACCCCATGAAATGTGTCTTGTTTTAAACTCTAATTTGTGTACTTTCAGGATGTTGAGCGCACTTAACTACACTTAGAATGAACATGCAAGTCACTTGGATTCTTAAATTGCTTAGCAATTGATTTACATACATATTTCTACTATCATATTTAAAATTTCTCAAATCCTTTATCCCCTTTTGATAACATTCAACCCTTTCGCCAATTTCATGTGAATAAATTATTCTCTAGAATTTACAAGCAAAACAAAACCAAATTGGGGAAAATCTGTTTTACTTAATAATTTTTGGGAATATTTATTCACACGGAATTCCCGATAAAGCCGATTTTGATTATTTAGTTATCACTATATTTCTTTCAGCAGTTAATGCAAACACGCATTCGCAAGTCTTCCACACAATGCTCACATTATCCTAGGCGTGTGCTTTTGCGTGCATCCACCATGTACTTTTCAGTTTGTGTGCTGTTGAGCGTAGCATGTCTGTGACGAAAAGAAGAAAATATGAATCTACTTAAAGCAAAACACTCGTGCGAAAATGTTTTTAAGTTTTTGAAACCAGGTAATTTTTTTTTTTAATTTTTAATTCTGAATTCATTTTGTTAGAGCAATAGTGTACATTTGTAATACATACATAGTACTTACGTACAGTTAGCGTCAAAAATATGCATACCCTGACGTTTTGACGATTTTATTTATTTATATTTTCCATACCGAATTTTTCCTATTTTTTCATAAAAATATATTTACCACAAGAATCATTTTTTTTTTTTAATTTAATACAGAACTAGGGGGGAAATGCAAAAGTAACAAGAAAGTTTCATAGAAATTTTGCAACTCGATATCTTAGAAAAATTTTGAATATGCAGTTAGTTTTGTAGTCCATTAAATTTTAGTATATTAATGTGCATGTTTCAAATCGCTAAAAATTACCGTTGATTTTCGATAATTGTTTTTCTGACTTTGTATGGAAGAAAATGTGTGAAGAAAACTCGCCAAAAACCAACTCGATTTTTTAGCAACTTAAAACTTACACTTGAAAAATTATAAGTATTAAATATACAAAGGGAAATAGACAAAACTTGCTTAAATGACGTCTGCAAGCAATTTAATTTTAAAATTTTACACACGCATACTCATTTTCAATTTCAAACAACAACAACTTTAGACAATTCTTTTTTTTTACTCTCAATTTTATATGATTTTAAAATGTTGGCAAGCTTCAAAAAAAAAATCATGGCCGACGAATTGATAGAACGGTTTTACCTTACATGCTTACCAAGCCAAACAAATAATTACTACTTTGACTTTGAGATAAAAGAAAACTATTTTTGATCAAACAAAATATGGTTTATAGCAAATAGACATGATCGAAAATCCTAGAATAGAGATTCTACAGTTCCATACGACTTCATTTTCATATTCAGCGACTCAAATTTGTTAGAATTTACCATTGTTTTTGTTGTTGTTGTAGCAGCATACAAATCTCCAAAGGCTTTTTGGGGAGTGTTGCTGGAGTGACAGTCCTTGGCCAGATATAAATCTGGGTCGTTCCGGTTACGTAGACCCGACTGTCGAGTAGAATTTACTCCTCTCGTCCGGTAGACACATTTTTTTTTCTGGGTTAGATAACTAAGTCAAATTCCACATATTTATGATCTGAACTAAATCTAAAATAAGAATTTTTTGATGTTAGAAAACAAGCTTATTTGTGGCATTTAGGGACGCAAATGTTCGTTCGCCAGACCAACTTTTTTTGTGAGGCTGCATTGGTTTTGCACATAGCTGGGCAGTTTGACAAGTGAGTGCCTTTTTACATTCCCTGTGAGCAACTGTAAATGCAATACTGCTCCCGTCAATTGGCATCTGTTAAGACATAGATTACTGTACAATTTTAGGCATGTTAGTTGTAATTTAGTTGCTAGACATTAAAAGCAGACAACCTCGTGAAGTTTAAAAAAAAAAAAATTATAAAAAGTGAATTTCGTGTGCTGATTAAGCATTATTTTTTGCATAAAAATCCATTACCGAAAGCAGGCAGAGGCTTCAAAAATAATATGGAGATTCTGCACCATCAATTTCAATGGTTAACAAGTGCTTTACTGAGCTCCGTTGTGTGACAACTTCAAATGAGCGTTTGACGATGTCCAGCCGCAATCCAAACGAAGAAGGCCAATAAGGTCATGTCCACAGTTTATGAATAGGGCAAAACAATCACACCCGAATATTTTCCAGAGTTTTTAAACAGGTTCGATATTGATTTTAAGCAGAAACGACCACATTTTTCCAAGAAAAAGTGCTATTCCATCAAGACAATGCACTGGTGCAAACGTGTGTAGTCACCATAGGAAATCCATCATTTGGACTACAGCAAGATTTGGCCCCAAAGACTATTTTCTGTTTTCAAACCTAAAGAAATGGCTGGCCGTTAGGAAATTTGGACCGAATGAAGAGGAAGGAATTGAAAATTTGGAAAAACGCTGGACCAAATGTATCGACCTAAAAGGAGACTAGTTGAGAAATAAAACGCTTTAACGACGAAAAATATATCTTTTATCAAAAAGGTCAAACTGTCCTCGAAAATTTTAAAGAATAAGTGAAAATGCTTGTTGTGTAATTTTAAAACTTATGTTTAAGCGCTGTAGTATATACTGTTCAAAAAACTATTTTTGGGGATTTTCAGGAACTTGCTACTTTAAAAAAAACTTATTTGCTAAATGTTATAGGTTAGTTTGTTTTTATTTCTTAATGTTTTTTTTAAGTATTAACTTAAAACTTGAAATTTTGCGAAATATTGCCTACTCATTTTTGCAATTCAATAAAAGTTTCGGCGTTTTCGAGGCTTTTTATCGCGGAGGAAATGCGCCTTTTTTATAAAAATAAACTAAGATAACAAATGACCTATACTCAGTCTGAAAAAGATCTTTCACACAAATAGTGCCATGAATTCAAAACAAATATTGGTCAGAATTTGCATACTACATAATTTATTTTTATTTTTTAACAATATACACAGTGGCGGATTTATCGTACAGGCAACATAGGCTGAAGACTAGGGCGGCAGAATTAAGGGGCGGCAAAATTTAAGACAGCTAAATTAAAAGAAAAAAATTTATTTGGATTCAGCTGCACTTGAAATTGTGTTTGTGTCTGTAAAATATTATTAATGATTCATCTCATTCAATACAATTCAAAATTAGAATTACGCTGCGAATTTTTCCTTAGTATAGCAGTCGTTGAAATTTCCATTTAACTTTCATTCACGCGGCTTAGAAACCTGACGGCGCGCCTGCGCGTAACGCAAAGAAACAGCCGACACGCTGCCCCGAGAACGAGAATCATCTAAAAGGTTACCACACTTGACAACACTGCCGAAAAACGAGCGTGCATTTTCGAGAAAATTCTTGATTCCAAGCCCACCAGTTTTTCATAAGTGTATCATAACGTGAATAATCTGAAGGTCAGCTTCCGTCGTATGTCAAATTAGGCAGTGTATCTATGTATGGTCTTCTGTTTGTCTTGCGCGAGGTCAAAAAATCTTCCGGATGAGCGATTTTATTTTGTATACTCGCATAGCGCTACTTCAATGTCCTGATAATTGGATTCTACTTGTCCAAACCTCTAAAGCATTTCAGTGCAGAATACATCGTGTTTTACTATATTGTAATAAAGCACTGACAATAACAATCATATTTGATATATATATAAATTTTTTTTTTCGTGAAAAAAGCGCGGCAAGTTATGAATTGCCTAGGGGCGGCAAATATTTAAATCCGCCACTGAATATACATAGTGAGAAGTGAGTCGATGGTGATTTTTATTAAATATTTGTAAGGGTTTTAAAGTTAAAATGTTTTTTTTTTTTTAATATTGTTCAGCTGTCGGCAAAAAAAAATTAAAATTCAACGCGACTCTTCAACCGCTTAAAACTTGCACTTATTTACTAAAATTTAACATGCTATTAAACTGAATATCCAAAAATTTTCGAAAAATTCAGATCAAAGGGCTCAAATGAAAATTTATTGAATTTTCAAAGCTCTGTATAAAAATTAAAAGTTTGATTTACATATGTATATGATATTGAGTAAAACTTCATAAAATATTACAAAAAAAAAATTAATTATAAAAACTTGCAAATATTCAGCCTCATTGCGAGAGTCATGTCGAATGCAAGTCGATTTCCGAAAATTGCATGTCAATGCCTAAAATTTCGACTCGAGTAGTGTATTAAAACTGAAAAACTTGGTAGCACTACAAAGTTTTCGGCGATTTTCGTCTATTGCTTATTTCAGCACGACAGTAGGCAATGCCAGTGTTGTCGAGTCGTAAAATTTAGTTTAGAGTTCGATTTATATTATTTTGGTAAAAGCGTGAACGATATTTTTATAAAAAATTATAAAAAAAAAATTTAATTACAAAAACCTTGCAAATATTTAACAAAAATTATTATTTTTTTTCTTGTATGGACCATTTTGATAGTGGAAGTTAATAGCTTTAAATTTTTGTACTTATAAACGGCACTAAGTATTTTTAATTATAAAATCGAAGAAGTATATCACAATCCTTTTTTACTGTCCGTCCGTTACTACATATATCTACATAGTTAGCAATAATTGACTTGTGGCATCCATATTTACAGTTTTTTCTCAGGCCAAGTATTTTTATATTATATGCGTTTTATTTTTGTATTATAATTTTTTTGTTTTTCTTCCAAGCAGCACGAAAATCAACATTGTAGGTTCCATTTTGATTTAAAAATTTTTTAAACATGTATTATTTATTTTCCATTGAGATTCAAGGGGTTGTGAAGCGCAATACATAGCCTATCCAATCCAAGTGTCAACCTCACCTACGCGCGGCGAATCTTGTTATAAATATACCTATTGTTCATGTATATATAGCAGGCGAGGCTCTGGCGACCCCAATGCACTTTTGCAAGGGGGAATATACACATATACATACATTATGGCGTATAACAACGACAAATCGAAAGCAAAGTTAGCGAAAGCTAGATGATGGCGTGGAATGTTTTAACTTTGCCGATGTTGAAATTTT